>NC_133111.1:17926408-18280429 GCF_022965805.1 Primulina eburnea | reverse complement strand
ACTTTCCTCAGAAGGTACGTAAGGTCCAATTAGCGAATTGTGATCCCGAATAATATCGGCCATCACAATTCCTAAAAGGTAGTTTCCAATTGCATCGCCATGCAACCCTCTACGTATACTTTTGTCTCACGTTTGATTAGGACCCAATAATATGACGTCGTTCATCTTTACGTGTCAAGCCTAACCCATCGATATTGAACCTTAATGGACGGTCGCCATGAGTTCCCTCAATAATATGAGCCGAAATCATGGGAGTTCCACGTAGTTCACATCGCAATGTCAATGGATGTCACAGCTTTCCGGCACTCAAGGCTCCCCCAATAATATGAGCCGAGCCCCGAGTACGGGTAGCGTTCATCATGCATCCATTGTCGATGGAAGACAAGGAAATTATAAACAAATTTATAATTCCCCTTTTCGGACTTGATATTAATTTTGAATCTTATTCAAAATGAGGGGTTTTAATTTTGAAAGGTCTCATCATTAATTTTATTTTAAAAGCTCGCCATGTTTGATCGTATGTTTGCCGGATTCATGCAACTTTGTTATTATAATAATAATAACGCACATACTCATTATTTATAACATATCATGCATATATTATAAATAGAAAACAGTACAAGGATGATCAATTGCCCCAAAACTAATGGCCCGTGTGAGCCAAACACGGGCCTAGGTCCAATCCTAGGGTAAATGCACGGGATGCAATGCAACTATACTATTACATTAGCATCCAATATTACATGTCTTCGATCTTCATAATCACCAAGGCCACCATCTTCCAATCTTGATCTTCCACTATTCTAATATTTACATTTAAATATCCATGGCACATAGGGATACATCTCATGGGGGGTGGGAACGGGCCATAAACCAAGCCCACTTTAAATTGATAATTATTACAATCATACAACACAAATATCCTAGCATACACCTAGCAAATTGGGCTTGGGCTTTTGATCATCCTTCATGCATAATATCACATATCATACACCATCAATTAATTATCACCATAATTAATTGATCCAATATTATATATCTTGATCCAATCACTAACCGCCACAATTATAAATTAAATTAACAAAGTATATAAACAACTTTGTCTACTTTCAAATTAATTTATTTATAATCGAATTTCTTGTAAATCACAATTTACTATAAATAATTAAAGTCCTACTTCAATTATTTATTTTATGAGAAAATATGTGCAACAATTGTAAATTTAAACTTAAGGGCCCAAAAACCATTTTTTTCACCAAAAATTATTTTGGCCCATTTAAATTTCACAAATTATGTTGGCCATCCAATGGCCCAACAACTCAAGGCCCATGACACTAAGATTGTCCAAAACATTTTTGGAAAACCTAGTCGTCATCGTCGTCGCCGGAGCTCCGTCGCCGGATTCCGGCAACAACAAAAAAATTTTTTTTTTTTATTAAAAAAACCGAAGCATTTCGGGCAGCCCCTTGGGCTGCCCCTCGGCTGCCCGAAATTTTCGGGCAGCCCCTCGGGCAGCCCCTAAAAATATTTTTTTTTTTGTTTTTCAAAATTTCGGTCCTTGAGTTTTCTTGCACAAAAAATCTCAAACGGTTAGAAATCGATCTCAACATAATATTATGCAAATATTACACAAAAACCGTAACCATAGCTCGGATACCACTTGAAAGCGGACCGGTTACGGAGGCCGGAAACGCAACGGAAGCGAAAAATTAAAATTTTATCAAGAATTTTCGGCCCCCTCAAATGTTTTGTGTAATATTTGCAAAAACTAAAACCATGCATAGGATGTTTGTAGAAATTTACCTATCAACTCCTTAGAGTTGATGAAATGGCTCCAACTAAAGTATGAATACTTTAGCTCTTCTTTGGTAGACAAATCTACAAGCTCCTTCTTATTCCCCTTCAAGAATAAGGCCCACCACTTAGCTATGTAAATCCCCTCAAGTTTTGCACTAGAAAAACTCAAGGATTTTTCAAAGAGAATGATTTTTGCTCCAAGAAAATGAAGAACAAAAAGGAAGAAAAATGTGAGAGAAATCCCCTCAAGTTTTCGGCCAAAGTGAGGTGAGTGGGAGTGGGAAGATTAGCCTTGGGTGTTACAAAAGTTGTTCCCCAAAAGTTGCATGCCTTTTGAATATTTTAATAAAAAGTAATCAAGGCTCTTCACCTCCCAAGCATGCAATCCCTACATGTCTCACTTATATATTATATGGTTTTTAACACATCAAAAACCATAGACTAAATTTTATTATCTCAAACACATTTGAGATAAATTAAATATTACTTGATTTTACTCAAGTCCCACTAGTTAAATAATTATTTAAATTGAGCTCTACAAGACTCAATATTATTTAATTAATTCAACACTTTAATTAATTTAATTATTTAGACTCTACTAGGTCTACTAGTGTTTAATTAATTCAACACTTGAATTAATTTAATTTAGTCCACAACAATGTTTATGAAAATCACAATTTTCAACTACATTATTTACTTGGCCAAATTTTAATCTTAGGAACACTTCCATAAATTAAAATTTATATTTCTCTCATAGAAGTCATACTTCTATTTTTCTTTACGCTTATAAACACATTTATAAGCCGTTCAACACCTTGAACTATTTTTTTTTTTTACTTCTCTTCGGGATTTACAAAGCAAGTACTTGTGTGGCCCTCAATGGTTCATTGATACAACTAGCCGTGGGTTCACATCTCCATGTGATTCGGACTAAACATGTCCTTATTCGAGCATACCCCAATTGCTCCATTCTTACTTATCAACTCCTTGATAGTAAGAACGTCAGAACTCAAGTCTGATAGCACCCAACCAATCACGTTAAACGCCTAGCAGCATCGCTTACGTGATTCCCTAGGTATCACATGATAGTGCCTGCAAGAACCATTCAATTATGGTTAGCGTACAGTACGGTCCCTTCAACTCATATATCCCGACCGACTCGACAACTATTGGTCTATCGAGAGTTGTCAATGAATCGATACTATGTGTCATGTTGTGGTTGCATCGATGGTGTAATCTATGAAACCCCTTTCATAATTACCACCATACTCTGATCAGAGATTTCAACCCACACATACATGAAAAGCACATAGGATATCCATACCCGTAGGTAAGCGGTGAATCCCCGGCTACAATGCATCGACTCCTATATGTTTCGCCGTAACACCCAACCTTGCCACCTGATGACCCCATAAGAGTCGGTAAACAAGTCAAAGTGAAACGCTAGCATATAGAGTCTCAATGTTGTCCCGGGTCATAAGGACTAATGGTGTACAACCATAAACTAGGACTTTTCCACTCGATAAGTGAGAACCACTTGGAATGAACAGTACCAATGCAACTAAAATTAATCCGAAATGCTGAAACGAACAATCAACACCAACTAATACCTCAAAACAATAATACCCAATAATTCTATGGCCCAAAACACAACTCTAAACATCTAATCACATAACCCAAATAACAAGTAAAGCTTAAATCGTACCATACACCGGGCTCGGCTATTACACCTACGAAGTCTCGAAATTCCCAAATGGAATTGGGAGCATATTGCAATGGATTTTGTTACTCATTTACCTCGTTCTTCGATAGGATGTGATTCTATATGGGTTGTAGTGGATCGCCTATCAAAATCTGCACATTTTATTCCGTACGAGAGGACATACACTTATAGCAAAATGGCTCGTCTCTATATTGACAATATAATGAGACTTCATGGATTTCCTGTCACCATTGTTTCTGATAGAGACCCAAGATTTACTTCGAAATTTTGGGGAAGTTTTCAAGAAGCATTAGGTTCAAGATTGGCTATGAGTACTGCATATCACCCACAGACTGACGGCCAGTCTGAACGAACTATTCAAACTCTAGAAGATATGCTTCGCGCTGTTATTATGGATTTTCATGTAGGATGGCAAGATGCTTTATCACTTGTAGAATTCTCATACAATAACAGTTTCCAACGTAGTATTGGAATGGCATCATTTGAAGCCTTATATGGAGGAAAATGTAGATCACCACTATTCTGGGATGAGATAGGTGAAAAGCAACTGACTGGGCCAGAACTGATACAAGAAATAAATGATAAAATCCATTTGATCAGAAAACGAATAAAATCTGCTCAAGACCGACAAGCTAGTTATGCAGATCGGCGACGGAGGCCGCTTGAATTCAATAAAGGAGATCGGGTATTCCTAAAAATTTCACCATTCAGAGGAACGGTTCGATTCGGCATGAAAGGAAAATTATCACCGCGCTACATTGGTCCATACGAAATTCTAGAACGTGTGGGAAGTTTGGCGTATCGGTTGGCATTACCACCAGCATTATCAAAAATTCATAATGTGTTTCATGTTTCCATGCTACGAAAATATGAACCAGATCCCAATCATGTTCTGCCGCCCGATGAAGTTGAATTGGACCCTACACTAGCATATGTCGAGCAACCACTTTGTATTTTGGATCAGAAAGAAAAAGTTTTGTGTAACAAAACAATTCCCCTAGTACGTGTTCAATGGTCTCGTCATGGAGTAGAAGAATCTACTTGGGAATTAGAGAGTCAAATGCGCCAGTTATATCCTCAGTTGTTCAACTAGGTACGAATTTCATTATTATTAATTGCAAATACATGGTCATAACATTATTACCATTTTGATTTCGGGACGAAATCTATTTAAGCGGAGGATAAGTGTAAGGCCTTGAAATTTATTGTCACATCGATTAGAATAAAATATCCAAAACTAAGTTAAGAATGTAAAATAATTATATATATATATATATATATATATATATATATATATTTCGGGAGTGAGAATATATATATATATATATATATATATATATATATATATATATTTCATATTAAAATATATATGTATGGAAGAAAGTAAACCACGTAGCCACTATGTATATATGTATTATAAAATAAATGTAACATTTAAATTAAACGAAAAGATAAGGGTAAAAGTAATAGTGTTGCACTTGATACTATTAACGGCGTGCATTAAAAGCACGCTGCAGATATTACTATCGACGGCTTGCATTCAAAGCACGCTGCGGATACTAACTTCATACTATTAACGGCGTGTATTAAAAGAACGCTGATGATATTACAATCCGCAGCGTTCATTCAAAGCACGCTGCGGATATTACTATGGACGGCATGCATTCAAAGCACGCTGCAGATACTAACTTGATACTATTAACGGTGTGCGTTAAAGCACGCTGCAGATATTACTATCGACGGCGTGCATTGAAAGCACGCTGCGGATAGTAAATCAATTTTTAAAAAAAAAAATCGTGTTAAGACATTAACGGCGTACATTAATCGCACGCTGTCAATAATATTATTCACGGCATGCATATTATTAGCACGCTGTGGAAAAAGATTTCAAATTTTTTAAATTAGCGACGGTTTGTGACTAAACCCGTCGCTAATTAAAAAAAGTGACGATTTTGACGCCAAATTTAGCGACGGTTTAAAGAAAGTCGTCGCCGATCCATATCGGCGACGGTTATCAGTAACCGTCGCTAATAAACATACATCGGCGACGTTTTATTATAAAACCGTCGCTAAAAAAATCGCATATTCACTATTTATATCCGTTCCTCCAACCACTTCAAACACTTAAAATTTTCTCTACTTATACGATTTTAGTTTCGATTTAGATACATGTTTTTGTTTTAATTTTTTGTTAATTTTTTCATTGTTAATTATAATCATTAGTATTATTATTATAGTTGTATGGTACATTTTATAAAAAATTATTAAATTGTAAAAGTAAATTTTTTTTTATTTTTGCGCAAAATTTAGCGACGGTTTAGTAACCGTCGCGAAATCATTAAAGATCACTAAATTTAAAGACCGTCGCTAAATTAGCGACGGTTTGGTGGATTTTATTCGTCGCCAATAAGCGACAGTTTATCATAAACCGTCGCTAATATTTTATTTTTTTATGCCTATTAGCGGCGTACATTGCACGCTGCGAAAAGTTGTATTAACAGCGTACACATGCACGCTGTTGATAATAGTATAAACAGCGTGCACGTGCACGCTGCGGATAATCTTGAACTTTTAACGGCTTGGAACTTTGCAGCTTGCAATGTGCGCTGCGGAAAGCCTATATGCGCGCTGCGGAAAGCCGTTTTTGTTGTAGTGTATACTAATATATTATTCCAAGAAGTGAAAAAGTGAAAACAAATTTCACTTAAGTAACTGATGGAATGCAACTTGCTTCCAAAATGATTAGTTTTTGTTTGCATCCTTGGAACTTGGTATCGTAGGAAATAAACAAGGAGATTGCAACTATATAAGAAGATGTTTCCAAGTGAATTTTTGTATCAAAGAACTGAACTCTTAAACTTTAATAATAAGCCAACATTAATAATATACTGAAGAAATTCTCCAGCATCACTAGGAGGTCTCGGGAAAGGTAAGAAAGGTTCATAAATTACTTGTATTTTTCTACCTTAAATATATATGATAATGTGCCAACTATTGAAATTTAATACACGTACACATATACATAAGTTGTTAAATGCATGTAATCACAATTTTTTTTCCATCCTTTATGTTGAAATCATTAGGGTATTTTCGTGTACTAAATGTTGAATATTTTATATAACTTACTAGTTTATGTTTATATCCAATCCAAATACATGTTTTTCTTAGAATGTCACTGTACAAGAATTTAAGAAATTATTTAGGAATGGGTGTTCATACCTTACTGCTATTTTGGACTTTTGATGATATTGGAATTACAAGTCATGAATCTCGAGTTGAGAATGAATAATAATAATCAGGAACATTTTATTTAATTTATGTGATTTAATAAATTGAATTTCATGACTATTTTGCAAGACTATAACATTAAATAATAAATACAATTTGGAACTATGAATTACGAAAATTTACTGAATCTAAATTTTAATTAGATTAATTAAAAGATTTATTGTTAAAGTTGTTTGAATTGAAATTGTATCAAATTATATTTAACGTGTCCAGTGTTAGAGTTAAAAATTTATCTATTCTTTTCTATATAATAGATCAAGGATTTTACGGAGCTAAATTTCACTCGTTGAAATAAATTCATAATAAGGTATGTTATTGCCGGGTAACATACAACAGGTATTTGTAAAGTTTGATATTCGTTGAACGTGAATTACATGACATTAAATTGTTTACATGGATTATTTGTGACATTACACAACATCGATGCACTAAAACAAAAAATATTTTACACACATGTATTTTCTATATATGTAGCATTGATGCATGACATGACATTGCATTGCATATTGTGCCTCGATTCCAGTTTTTTACTTCTTTCGACATGGTGTTTGAATTCGAGGAGATTGTCTGGATGGTACCAAGCTGCGACTAGCCCGAGAGATGTTGTAGGCCGATAAGGCGCTGTACGTCCGTAGTCCTTGGCAAGCTGACCGGCACACGGTAGTAGACTGGGGGAGGAGTGGTCGCTACGACAGTGTAGTCGAGCCTTGCATGTTGCTTGAGCTGTTATCCGCTGCATTTACTGATTGTGCAGCTTCCTCTATACTGATTTCCCATGCATGTGTATATACCCTGATCATGCATTGCATTCATGTATCATTCGTTACAATTCATGTTGTTTTTATTTCGGTATTTTCATACTAGCTATTGCTTACCCCTCGGGGGCGATTATCTTCTGTGTGTGGTTGATAATTAGGGCAACATGGCATCCATCGTACTTCTGAGTGAGGAGCCGTATGAGGAAATCACTTATACTATCATATTCATAGATGGAGCATTAGCACTAGTAGAGGAGATCTTTTATGATTGCCCTGGGTTGATGTTGGTGATGGGGACGGACCCCATTTTATCATACTTCTCCGTAAAAGTGACTTGGTCAGTATACGTGCCGATTCAGATGCTGTGAGGGAGGATCTAAAATAAAGATACACAAATATATATATAATTAGGCTCGGTATATTTTGTTATGTAATATTTATTCGAGCACTGATATGTAAAATGGTATGACGTTGAACTAATCCGGGATGATATGCGTTTTGGTTAAAGACAAATATTAACAATATAAATATTTATATGAATTTAGTAAACATGTTAATTACAGTGTCTCAACTAATAATTATACGTATTATACTTTTATACTATATAATACTGAATATCTTTTGAAACGAACTGTCTGGGCCCGCGTTGACATTAAATTTTAAAATTCCATTCTTCGCTGCAGAGTTAAAACGGTAATTAAATAAAATAATGCATTACAATTACTGTTGAAATCGAGGGACCCACAATTTTGAGGGAGTCGTTGAAGCTTGAGTGGATCGGGTCCGACAGTACACTCCCTAGGTACTTTTAATTTCCGCATGAGCTTAAGTTTTAAAGTAATGATTTTGAGGATTATTTTATCAAAGATTTTATGCTTTGTTTTGAAGTTTAGTCGTTGAGTTATTCGGAATGGACGTATGATTATACGGTTGAAGTTTTACAAGATTTTTATGCAGTTAAAGATTTATTTTTTGAAATGTTGAGGTTACTTTTAAATAAGGGTTTCGAATTTCATGATTTATGGTTATAAAAAAAATGTAGTATTTTAAAGTTAAAAAAGAAGGAACGTTTCAAGATACGTTATCAGTTTTGGAAAAATGAGGAACAATAAATTCAAGCAAAAGAATGTAAAAGTTATGGGCGAAACCAGGATTATCTCGTAGCGGGAGCTAAAATCTAAATCAATACATTTTAGTAAAGTTATCGTGTAGTGACCCGTTCCAGAATCACCTACTAATCAAGAACTAAGCATGCAACTTAACTTAATTAATAATAATCAGAGATAACAGCGGAAATATGGCCAACAACAATAGTTATACAACCCAATCGAAATCGAAGTCTAGACTAACTCAAAATGAAATATCCAGTACAACCATATCGAATCAAATGGAAAACACTGAAAACTAAACCAACCAGCTACTCAACGTCCTCCTCCTGCTCCTCCTGAGCCATCCAACCTGAGGCCTGCCCCGTGGGAATGGGGTGTCCAAGATAAACAAAACCGAGGACGTGAGCGATAAGAACGCCCAGTACAAAAGCATGAGTATACAAACCTATATGAAATGCACATGCTATGATATGATACCAGGGTAGTCAAGAAACAGGAATCACAAAGGATCTCAAAATGCTCAGTCTAGAGGCGCCAAGTGGATAGTGCCGCGCGGTCCAACCTCTGGGTCACTGCATCCACTGCAAGAACAGACGTGGACCTAAAATGTCCCGGATCACCGAAGCCCTCCCGACCCGTCGGCCACTGTGTACTCTCGGTGTCCATGCGTCCACAAGACAAGACAGGGCTGAGTGGCCCCACAAGATATATAGCTTATCTCGAAAGAGATACAGCTCAACAGTAAAGGCTATCTCGAAGGAGATACGGCTCAACATGAAATGCAACGTGCAGTAATAAACGTGACATAATAGCATGCATCATATGACATATATCAATGCACCACATAATCATGCAACACATATAAGAATGTATACTCAACCAGGATATCTCGGATAGTACTTTCGTACCTCTATCACAGCAAGCCTAGCCTTACGCAACACCGCTAATCAGGTCTAGCACAAGCCTACGCATCAAAAGCATACTCAATCAATACTACCATGCTCGACTAGCAAAACCAGTACTCTCTAGTACTACCAAAGGTTTAGGGTTTACCTTCGTCCGTCGACAGCCCTTTGATGTCGATTGCCTTGAAACTCAGGCGCCGCTACGCTACTACTCCTGGCAGCTCTTGGCTATCGCTCGACCAACAACTAACCCTAGAAACCTTCCAAATCCTCTCAACTATGAGGCAAAATCATGAATTGGCAAGTCACAAATGAGAAATCCGAGCACTATTTATAGGCCATGTTCGGATCCTCCGAACAACACTTCGGAACGTCCGAACGCTACGTGTCCATTGGCTCTTGACAGCTCATGATCGGATCCTCCGATCATACACTTCGGACCGTCCGAACATGAATGGAAAAATGACGTGTCGATCAACACTTGACACCTATGATCGGATTCACCGAACTACACTTCGGATCGTCCGAACTCTTCGGTGCTTCCGAACCCTCTTCGGTCCGTCCGATCATGACCATAGCCAAAATTACACCTTAAACCTTCTTAATCACCATTACTCCGTTAATTACCCAATTTGGAATTCGGGCTACTACATTCTCCCCCCCTTAAAACGATTTCGTCCTCGAAATCAAGTTTAGAGGATGAACAAAACGAAAATAACAACATCGTTACCCTCAAAATCTAAGGGACAACCCATCACTAGACGCTTAGCTAACACCGAATGACCCATCGGAGTAGAAACGGAAAGAATGACATCAAGAGAAACATACAGTAACTTATGACGCTTAACAAATCGTGCAGAAATGAATGAATGCGATGCTCCGGTATCAATAAGAACAAAAGCAGGAATACCGCATAAACGAAAAGTACCTGCTATGACTCTCTCAGTCATCTGCAGCCTGATCCTGGTTCAGCGCAAATACCTGACCTTGGGCACGAGGTCGAAGATTCGAACTACCCACTGCCTGACCCTGCCTCCTCTGCTGAACAGTCGTCTGTGATCCGGAACCAGATCCTGCTCCACCTCGCAACTGAGGACAATACTTCTTAATATGCCCCATCTCTCCGCACTGAAAACAAGCTCCCGCGACTGATCGGCATTGCTCCGAGGGATGGTTCTTTCCACAATGCACACAAGTATCCTTCTTATCACCAAAGCGGAAAACACCGCTAGACCGTGATCCAGATCCAGAAGAAGAAGAACCAGATTTTTTTGAACGACTGAGACCTAGGGCTCAAAGTACTCGGAGGTCTAGAAGAAAAAATAGCCCTACCACGCTGGAGACTGATCTCTGCCTGGCGACACCGGTTCACTAACCCATCGTAAGAAGTAGGATTATCACAGACAGTGACTCGATCAAAGATCTCCTGATTAAGGCCCTGGAGGAAATGATCATACTTGGCCTTAGAACTGCCACTGATATGAGGAGCGAAGGGTAACAACTCAAAGAATTTCTGCTGATACTCATCAACAGACATACTCCCCTGCTTAAGGTTCAGGAGCTCAATCGTCTTGGCCTGGCGAAGGGCTGGAGGAAAGTACAGCTGCATGAAAGCTGCACGGAAATCGGCCCAAGTCACCCTACCCTGGGACTGGACTATCGGCGCAGAAGTCGATCGCCACCACTTGCGCGCACGGCCCTCGAGAAGAAAACTAAGGGTCTCTATCTTCTGCTCCTCGGTGCACTGGAATGCACGGAAACAACTCTCCATGCGCTCTAACCAGTCCTCAGCATCATCGGGAGTCTCTCCACCGACTAGAGGCTTAGGCCCCATCTGAATAAAACGATGCAACTCAAAACGCCTAGGACCATCCCGACGATGACGATGCTCACGATGACGCCTATGATCATCCTGGTCGCCCCAACGACCTACACTCCCCTGACTACTCTCGTTATCAAAGTGGTCAGCCATCGCTACAAGATAGAATAGGGAAAAATGGTAAAATGGTCAACGGAAATCCCAAAACAGAATCTATATCCCAAAATCATACGCATGCTCTGATACCATAAATGTAGTGACCCGTTCCAGAATCACCTACTAATCAAGAACTAAGCATGCAACTTAACTTAATTAATAATAATCAGAGATAACAGCGGAAATATGGCCAACAACAATAGTTATACAACCCAATCGAAATCGAAGTCTAGACTAACTCAAAATGAAATATCCAGTACAACCATATCGAATCAAATGGAAAACACTGAAAACTAAACCAACCAGCTACTCAACGTCCTCCTCCTGCTCCTCCTGAGCCATCCAACCTGAGGCCTGCCCCGTGGGAATGGGGTGTCCAAGATAAACAAAACCGAGGACGTGAGCGATAAGAACGCCCAGTACAAAAGCATGAGTATACAAACCTATATGAAATGCACATGCTATGATATGATACCAGGGTAGTCAAGAAACAGGAATCACAAAGGATCTCAAAATGCTCAGTCTAGAGGCGCCAAGTGGATAGTGCCGCGCGGTCCAACCTCTGGGTCACTGCATCCACTGCAAGAACAGACGTGGACCTAAAATGTCCCGGATCACCGAAGCCCTCCCGACCCGTCGGCCACTGTGTACTCTCGGTGTCCATGCGTCCACAAGACAAGACAGGGCTGAGCGGCCCCACAAGATATATAGCTTATCTCGAAAGAGATACAGCTCAACAGTAAAGGCTATCTCGAAGGAGATACGGCTCAACATGAAATGCAACGTGCAGTAATAAACGTGACATAATAGCATGCATCATATGACATATATCAATGCACCACATAATCATGCAACACATATAAGAATGTATACTCAACCAGGATATCTCGGATAGTACTTTCGTACCTCTATCACAGCAAGCCTAGCCTTACGCAACACCGCTAATCAGGTCTAGCACAAGCCTACGCATCAAAAGCATACTCAATCAATACTACCATGCTCGACTAGCAAAACCAGTACTCCCTAGTACTACCAAAGGTTTAGGGTTTACCTTCGTCCGTCGACAGCCCTTTGATGTCGATTGCCTTGAAACTCAGGCGCCGCTACGCTACTACTCCTGGCAGCTCTTGGCTATCGCTCGACCAACAACTAACCCTAGAAACCTTCCAAATCCTCTCAACTATGAGGCAAAATCATGAATTGGCAAGTCAAAAATGAGAAATCCGAGCACTATTTATAGGCCATGTTCGGATCCTCCGAACAACACTTCGGAACGTCCGAACGCTACGTGTCCATTGGCTCTTGACAGCTCATGATCGGATCCTCCGATCATACACTTCGGACCGTCCGAACATGCATGGAAAAATGACGTGTCGATCAACACTTGACACCTATGATCGGATTCACCGAACTACACTTCGGATCGTCCGAACTCTTCGGTGCTTCCGAACCCTCTTCGGTCCGTCCGATCATGACCATAGCCAAAATTACACCTTAAACCTTCTTAATCACCATTACTCCGTTAATTACCCAATTTGGAATTCGGGCTACTACATATCGATGTTAAGTTGCATACCAAATCCTATATCATAATTTATAAAAGCTCAATCTAATAAATAAAACATATATGAAATATACAAAAGTTTGTTACAAATACAATCTAATAATTTATTGTAATTTTGTTTTATTCTACAAGAATTCTTGTCAAATTCAGTGATTATGAATTTAATATCTATTAAATCAGCACACTAAAGAAAATATCAGTCAAACTAAATAACAACATATTCTTGAATTTCCTGAGAAGTTTTTTTTCTTGATAATTTGTTTCATTTAGTATTTTAACTCAAAATACACCGTTAATAGAACTAAAGACATGAAATTTTTTTCAAAAAAATACTCGAAAGGACTCTATCACAAATTCATACGGAAAAAAAATTATCAACATACTATATTGAAAACTTTCTCTTAGGATCGGAAAATTTTTTGATGGGGTGAATAATTTTATCTAACCAAATATTTGAGTTGGGATAACAACCCTGAAATTTTATTCTTTTTAGTTATTTTGTCAGTAAGTCAATCAACATGAAATGTGCGGAAGTAGAATTTTTGAGCTTGTTCAAATAAATGACTTTTCAAGAAAATCAATTGGTTTATACTGAATAGTATTCATGGTAGGTAATTTGAAAGGTAAATAGACACAATTTTTTTTTTTTGATGTTTGGAGATTTCAATACTTCTACATCATCTCTTCTTCCTTACGTAAGGATTGCACTAAAAGACTTTGGTAATCATCTCTTCTTCCTTACGTAAGGATTGCACTAAAAGACTTTGGTAATCACAAGCAATTTGAAATCACTCACTTTAGTTGGACTTAATACTACCTAACTGAAAATCTTTTTAAACTTCAATCTAAACTTATTCGAGCAATAAAATTTTTTACTCTCAATTACACAAATTTCACAAGAAAATTATAAGCACAAATTTGATCATCAAAATGATTAGATAATAACTTATCAGTGTATGCTGGCTGTTCAGTTTGGCTCACAAAAAGCTTCTGTAGAGAAGATCGGTTGGTTTTCAATAATTCAGAGATAGATGGTGTAATTGTGTAATATTCTGATCTTGTTCAATTGATCTATTATAGCTTAATATGCAACGGTCAATTTTTTAAAATAATATATCCATTTCTAAATACTGATGTCGTTGTTGTCATGTCATTGTATTTTCTGACATGTCCTACTAGTGCACAAAAGCCTGACATTCTGTTAAATTCAGTGATTGTTGATACAAAAAACTTTATCCGCTATTTCAGCTGGGTTCTTGATCCTTTGTCACTGATTATACTGATTCTTCAGAGAATATTTGGATTTGGACTGACTGATCGAATTAGATAGACTGTCAGTTGGGCTTCATCGATTAACCTTTATTCGGTTTGGCTATCAGTATCTTTCTAAAGATTTATCAGTTTGCCTCTGTAGTTGGTATCCTAAGAAAACTTTATTTTATGAATATTCATTTTTCCTTATTGAATTCAGTTATGTTATGCTTGCTAATTATACGTTGGATCAGTATCCTTGTTAAATCCCCCAAATTTAAAATGTTACAACACTTTCTAATTAATTAAGCATATATGTTGAAAATATTGTAATCAATTAAGAAAAATTCATACACAATAATCATATTGAATCTTTTTGGACTAACATCATTTGTTTTTTAAGATACTCATCACAGTTATTTACTAGTATGTTAATCTTTAAATCTGAATTATGATGTACAAAGTACATAGGAGAGTCAAGTTGTTTATCATTCCAAAATTCTTTATAGATGTTTTGTTCTTTGAGTCTGGTTAACATAATATCTTCATTTGCAGATTTGACAGTGCATCTATGTTTCTGAATCTCAACAGAGTATATATTATCACATAATTGATTAATACTAATCAGATTGTAGCATATATTTTCCACTAGCAAAACATTTTGATAATAACATTATCGTGGATAATCTTACCCTTACCCACAACCTTTACCCTTTAAATTGCCTACTAATATGATAATTGATCTTTTGTAGTTGATGAATTCAGAGAGCAGGTAGACAATGCTAGTCATATGTCTAAAACATACACTTTCCATATAACAAGTTGATTCTTTGATGAGATGCTTCTATAAGTCCTGCAATCTTCAAATAAATTTTTGGTACCCTAATCTTGTTAGGTCTTGATCAAATTAATCCTTTCAAGACCCAGACTTGAATTTTCCTAATAGAATTACTATTATATGTATATAAAAGAGTTGAATCTTGTGCATAACCTTGTGAAGTTGTGTTATGTGTTTTCTCTCTCACCACATGTTTTTTTAATTCTTTCGTCTTTCACATTCAGTCTGTATCTCTTTTGAGCTGGCATGCAATTGTGGTGACAGCTAGATTTCCATTCACAAAGTAATGTCCATATGGACTTGACTTCTTTCGAGACCAATTCGAGCTTAGTTGAATAGATTGAATTTGTCATTTTATCCGTGTCTGATGGACTTAGCAATTATTTGTTCAACATAGAAAAAACCCATGTGCTTAGCCTTTTTCACACTATGTTTAACTTCTGGTTGATCTGTTCATATATCGTACTGGAGCGGAAAAACTTTATCATCTTAGAATTGTCTTTATCCAGACATGATTGAGTTCCTGCATCATATAAATTACATTCATTTTTGCCAAAACCTAAGCCAAATTTATCTTTGGCCGATTTTGTATCTGATGATTTTTCTCCATAGACATAGAGGATTTGTTTCAAGAACTGACTAATTGTGTCATTCAGTAATGTTCATTAATAATGAATTGGAACATTATTAACATATTATCATTCTCTGTTGCTAGCAGATTCATCTTCACCCTTAAACTATCAAGTTCTTTTTTATGCGAGCAGCTAGAGATGCCTTACTTGTTTATTATTATTTTGTTTTCTGGATTTCAATTCTTTGAATGATATCAATAATCTCTTAAACTCATATACCAGGTCATGTAGTTGTAACGCACCGTACTTTTACTACTTGAAATTTGCGGAAAAATTAAAAAATTTCTTTAATAAAAGGCGAACCTTCAAAATTCGATAAAATAAACTGCTCATCCCCAAGTATTGTTGCAACAAAGATCCCAAAGTAAAATTTGTCAAATATATTTGCTTAAAATCTCAAAACCAATAACATAAATCAGAGTACTTTTAAACATTTCATAAAACTTAAAACTTGGCGGCCCTCGGGTTTAGCCTCCCGCTCAGTCCAAGCTAGCTCCTTGGTCCCCACCTCTAGTCTCCTCCAATGCATCCTCACCTGCATCGATCAAGTCTAGTGAGTCTAAAGACTCAACACGTATTAACTGGAAGTAACAAGTAATACGTAATAAAATCACATGCAGCTTTAAAATAGAACATACATACGGGAACTTGAACTTGCATATATAAACTTGAACATACGTACATACATACATGGACGTGCCATAACATGAAACTTTTCTCGAACGTGCTTGCATACTTGAATATACATAAACTTCATCATTTTGCGTAGAGGCATGTTTCAAAGCAAGCGACCCATAACATAAATCGCCTGATCAGACTAAACCACAGTATTGGGCTGATAGGGACGAATCCACTGCCACATACATGAGATCCCCGTTCATGCTTTAACGGGTGGATTGGTCCTCGTTCATGCTTTAACGCTTTCCAATCCTGATCTAAACCCGTTCATGATTTAACGGGGTGGATTGATCCCTGGTCATGTTTTACCGCTTTCCAATCCCACACATAAATTGGTCACAAGACATTTAGCATACCTCCAAAACTTAAAATATTTTCTTTGCACGTCAAACATACTTACTTGGCGTTGAAAGATTCTTTGGATCTCGCTTGGAGTCACTGCTGCACATACTAACATGATTACGTGCACTTAACTTTCATAGCTTAGACGTAGGTACTCGTGCTCATCACTGAAATAATTAAATATCTTATGAAATTCTAGATCGCTCTGGAGTCATACTAACCATGACATCAAACCCCGAAACAATCTCTAAGACGACATGTAAACATTTCCCAACCATAAAGACATGAACTCACTATTTGAATTTGAAAGAAGGGGAAACCAAATTTTTGGACAGAAAGAGTGGCGCTCGGGCGGTAAAACATTACCGCTCGGGCGTTGAGCTTAAAAAATAAAAACTCTCGACAAAATGTGTGGCTCTCGGTCTTACCGCTCAGGCGCCGAGGGTACTGAACTTCGTGACTCTGAAACTTAAACTCTCCAATTTCGATTACACAGACAGTGACAACGCCTCGAGACTCATCCTAGGACACTATGGCACTGACTCAACTCCACAAAACATCCCGAATGACGACGTACGCCGAACAAGCAACAAATTCGTAAAACTCAAATTTTTGACACCAATTGATTCCTACGATTTCTAATGCAACCAATAGTTATCGACACAAAACGAAGCATCAAAACTCATCCCAAACTCATAGTCCATATACCTAAACACAGCAGCGGTCAGCCGACGGTTCCCAACGAAGCGTGCAACAAATAACTTCAAAAAAACATCAATAACATATTTTCAGAAAACTCAGTTTGAGAAGTCTCACGAAAATCACCATAACTCCCTCAATTTTTATTTAAATACTTTGAATTTCATATCAAATCGAATGTATCAAAAAGTTATACAATTTTCACGGTGAAAGTTTTCTCAAAATCACGACCGAAAAATCGCAGTTTTTAAAAGAACAGCGAAAACGAGTTTTGAGATCTAAAAACCCTTCAAAACACATCCAATAAATTCTCTGCTCAAACTTCTACATAACATACTAATGTTGTAAGGCTCGAGAATTATCGGTTGGCATTAATATGAGATACACAGATATGAGAATGCATGTTAGAAAATGAGAATTTTGAGAGGGCAGGTCGAAACTAAACCGCACCCGCGGTAACCACATCACCGCACCCGCGGTGTAATGCCAGAAAAATGAGATTTGGGCGAGGCCACACCGCACCTGCGGTGTTAACATGACCGCACCCGCGGTCTTGGCTCTTGAAAAATTAATGGTGCTGCCGAGAGCACAGCGCACCCGCACTCCTGATGTACCGCACCCGCGGTGTTGCGTGGTGTGCAAAGGATGAGCCATGTGTTACATTACATGCAAGATATATATGTGTTGCTCGATTCATTCTTCATTCCAACAGAGAGAGAGCACCGAGAACTCCCCTTAATTCCTTCAAGCTTCTTCATAATAGAATTACGATTGTGCATGATTTAGCCATTTGATTTTAATTCCGAGTCCGGATTATTGATCCTTGCAGCATTGGCAACGAAAGGACGTAAGTTTCTTACATTTCCAGCATGTTTCGAAATTCATATGTTGGAGAAGTTATGATTTGCTTGAAGATATGTGTTCTTGATATCTTGAGCTTGATATAGTTGCTATCGAATCGATTTTCGGACATCGTATGCCATTATTCCGAATTTCAGCCTATATGTGTATGATGGGTACCGATTTTGAAGGGATAATGAGATTATTGTGATGTTAATGAGATTATGATATTGTTATATGTTGAGATTGAGTTACCGATATCAAAGAAATACGCCGTTATGCCGTCGATTGTTACCGAGATGGAGTATTGACTTGTACAAGATTTTGATATAAGTTATATCTTGATAGAATGCATTGTTATATTGTCATTTCAGATTAGTCTTGACAGAGTGACATTCCGACTTCAAGATCTCGACAGACA
The DNA here is from genome assembly GCF_022965805.1 of Primulina eburnea. NCBI lineage: Eukaryota > Viridiplantae > Streptophyta > Magnoliopsida > Lamiales > Gesneriaceae > Primulina > Primulina eburnea. The sequence goes on along the minus strand of NC_133111.1, from coordinate 18,261,609 downwards.
TTGTGCGACGAAAGGTATAATTCATGTGGTCTTGGGATTGCACAACTCGATTCAGATTTGATACGAGTTTCCCTAAATCACATACTAGATTGTTATTACATTGATTATGTAATGTCTTGTTTATTGATTTATATTCGAGTCCTGAGATAGGAGATATTGGCAGACTTGCCTAAACTAGACGTTTCGGTGTATCGTCGCATAGGAGCAGATTTGCTATATGTGTAGACCCTCGATACAGAGATTGACCGAAGTCTAGGAATAAGACGTACCGTTGCCCCGAGTGGTTGGGTAGGTGACAGACCGTCTTATTCACACCGGGATCCCTAGATTAGAAATGAGTCGAGTCAAGATTTGAATGTTGAATACAGATTTGTATTCTTCTACATGTTTAGATTTATATTCATGTTACTTGATTTATGCTATGCATTTATATATGATATTTACATTGCATGCATCCATGTTTTATACTGGGATATGTTCTCACCGGAGTTATCCGGCTGTTGTCGTGTCTGTATGTGTGCATGGCAACAGGTGGGGCAGGATCAGGGTCACGACGAGGAAGAGAGAGTTGATAGCGTGGAGATGCCGGGTGTAGCAGAAGACTTCTGATGTTGCAATAGTAGTTTTATGTTGATACTAGAGATGTTATGTTGTTATTGTAACATGTATAACAAGTAAGGCTACTAGATCATGTCATGTAATAGTCGTTGACTCATGTTGTTTTAAATAAAAATGAGACGCTTTATGTTAACATTCGATTTAATGTTAGAAAGCGAAAAATTTTGACCCGCCATTTATAATAAAGATCCAATTAAATCCCAAAAGAATTGAGTTAGAACCCGGGTCCCCACAACAGGTGGTATCAGAGCTGTAGGTTCTGTAGACTGAGATAGAATAGAATGAGCGGGGTAGATCGAGTCATCTTCCTTGCTTTTGAGATGCTAGCATGATTTACTGCTTTCCCTATTGTATGTGGTTGTATTATCTGAATTGATTTACAGCATTTCAAGCCTGAATCAGAACCAATTCTCGATCAGAGGTATATGATCAGAGGAGGGCTGAGACAGATGATATTGGTTGTGTACTAATCAGTTTGATGATCAGATTTATGCCGCCTAGACGAGTGCCACAGCCAGAGCAGGGTAGCACGTCCGGTGCACAGATGGATGTCACCGCTACGCCGATGGAGACTTTATTGAAGAGATTCCAGTCTTTCCATCCACCTACTCTGAAAGGCACAGAGAGTGCAGTAGAATGCGAGAGCTGGCTCGATGACATCGAGATGTTGTTTGAGTCGTTGGCCTATACTGACGAGCGACGTGTGAAGCTGATAGGGCATCAGATGCAAGAGGTTGCAAAGAGCTGGTGGTTGACTACGAAGAGAGCCTTGGAGCACCGAGGCATTGATATCACGTGGAAAGTCTTCAAAGATGAGTTCTATCAGCGCTTCTTTCCCGTTTCCTACCGGAAAGATAAGGGAGCTGAATTTGCGAATCTGAAGCAGGGACAGTGGAACATCGAGGAGTATGTGGCTAAATTTTCTGCATTGCTACGATTTGCACCGCATGTGGCCGGAAACGACGAGGCAGTGGCCGATCAGTTCATCAACGGGCTGAATCCCGATGTCTTTACCCTGGTGAACACGGGCCGGCCTAGTACTTTTTCAGAGGCACTGAACCGAGCAAAGGGAGCAGAGGCTGGCTTGATCAGGCAGCGAGGAGCTTCCTACGGTGTTCAGGGGCAGAGACCGCCACAGTATACTACCGTACAGTTTCCACCACCTCCTCCTCGTTTTGACAGTGGAGCTAGTGGTAGTGGCAAGAAGGATTTTCTGAAGGCCAAGGGCAAACAGTTTAAGAAATCTGGGAGCAGTTCATCGAGTTCGAGTGGATCTCGACAGAGAGGTCAGGGGTCAGAGTATAGTGGCGCATACTGTGGTTCATGCGGAGGGCGACACGCGACGGAGCAATGTCAAGGAGTTCTGGGACGCTGCAACATCTGTAGGCAACCAGGACACTTTGCCAGAGTTTGTCCCCAGAGAGGTGCATCACGATTCCAGAGTACAGGATCATCAGCACCAGCGCCACAGATGGAGAGACAGGCATCTTCGGTACACTCCTTTCAGCCACCCTCTACACAGACCCAGCAGAGGTCAGGAGGTAGTCAGACGGTGAGTCAGCCTCCTCGACAGCAGGCACGTGTTTTTGCCCTGACAGAGGAGCAGGCGCAGGAGGCGCCAGATGACGTCATTGCAGGTAACTGTTTTCTTTGCGGTTATCCTGCATATGTGTTGATAGACACAGGGGCATCTCATACATTTATATCTGAACATTTTGCATTGAGACATTCATTGCCTGTTGAGTCGTTGTCGACAGTAGTGTCTATAGCTTCTCCGTTGGGAAGTGGTTTGATATCTGTGACTACTGTTAGACACTGTATGCTTCAGTTTGAAGGGCATGAGATTGATCTTGATTGTGTAGTACTTGGTTTAGCTGATTTTGACTGTATAATTGGCATAGACATGTTGACCAAGTACAGGGCCAAGGTAGATTGTTTCCACAAGATTGTCAGATTCAGACCCGAGATGACAGACGAGTGGAAATTCTACGGCAAGGGCTCCAGATCTCGGATTCCCTTAGTATCTGCTCTGACTATGAGTAGATTGCTTCAGAGAGGAGCAGAGGGCTTTCTCGTATATTCAGTAGACCTACTGAAGTCGAGCCCAGCATTGGCAGATTTGCCAGTGGTTTGCGAGTTTGCAGATGTTTTTCCTGATGAGATTCCAGGGTTTCCTCCGGTTCGAGAGGTTGATTTCAGCATAGATCTTATGCCCGGTTCTGTTCCTATTTCGAGAGCTCCGTATAGGATGGCACCGATAGAGCTGAAAGAGTTGAAAGCACAGTTGGAGGATCTTCTGTCCAAGGGATATATCAGACCCAGTGTATCTCCTTGGGGTGCTCCGGTGCTTTTTGTTAGAAAGAAAGATGGTTCGATGCGACTGTGTATTGATTATAGGCAGTTGAACAAGGCGACCGTGAAGAACAAGTATCCGTTGCCTCGCATCGACGATTTGTTTGATCAGTTACAGGGATCTTCGGTATATTCGAAGATTGATTTGAGATCAGGGTATCATCAACTTAGAGTTAGAGATGTTGATATTCCGAAGACTGCATTCCGAACCAGGTATGGACATTACGAGTTTGTTGTTATGCCTTTCGGTTTGACGAATGCACCTGCGGTGTTTATGAGTTTGATGAACCGCATTTTTCAGAGATATTTAGATGAGTTTGTAATTGTGTTTATTAATGACATTTTGGTGTATTCGAAGAGTTTGACTGAGCATGCAGATCATCTGAGAATTGTGCTGAAGACTTTGCGACAGGAGCAGTTGTATGCTAAACTGTCCAAGTGTGAATTCTGGCTGAGACAGGTTGTCTTCTTAGGGCACATTATATCTGGAGATGGTATTGCGGTAGATCCGAGTAAAGTTGAGGCTGTGATCAGTTGGCCGAGACCGACTTCTGTGCCAGAGATACGCAGTTTCATGGGTCTAGCCGGGTATTATCGACGTTTTATTCGAGACTTCTCCAGTATAGCGAAGCCGATTACCCAGTTGACACAGAAGAACATGCCATTTGTGTGGTCAGAAGAGTGTGAGAGCAGTTTTGTTGAGCTGAAGAAGAGGCTGACTAGTGCGCCTGTCTTGACGATTCCATCAGGTACAGGTGAGTTCGTTGTATATTGTGATGCATCTCACAGAGGGCTTGGATGTGTTCTTATGCAGCGAGGGCACGTGATAGCATACGCCTCTAGACAGCTGAAGCCGCACGAGACTCGTTATCCGATTCATGATCTTGAATTGGCGGCGATTGTATTTGCTTTGAAGATCTGGCGTCATTATCTGTATGGCGAGAAATTTGAGATTTATTCCGATCATAAAAGCCTGAAATATCTCTTTTCTCAGTCAGAGTTGAATATGAGGCAGCGACGATGGCTTGATCTGCTAAAAGATTTTGATTGCGAGATCAAGTACCATCCAGGAAAGTCGAATGCAGCGCAGACGCTTTGAGTCGAAAGGTATGTGCTCTTTCCTTGTCGACTGTAGGTGTATCGAGTTTAGTAGAAGATTGTTGCTTGTCTGGATTGACATTTAATACAGAGAGTAGACCGTTGCGACTTGCTGCGATTCAGATTGAGCCAGATCTGATTTCGAGGATCAAAGAAGCACACAGAACTGATCCGAGCGTGCAGAGATCGATTGATATGGTCAGAGCTGGTCATATATCAGAATATCAGGTCAGAGATTCTGTTCTGTATGTGAATAACCGCTTAGTGGTGCCAGAGATTTCAGATTTGAGACGACAGATCATGTCGAAAGCACACTGTAGTCGGTTCAGCATTCATCCTGGTGGCAGGAAGATGTATAACGACTTGAAGACACAATTCTGGTGGAAGCAGATGAAGACAGACATTGCAGAATTTGTGTCTAAGTGCCTGAATTGCCAGCAGGTGAAGGCAGAGAGAAAGAAGCCCGGAGGTCTACTTCAGAGTTTGTCTGTTCCTGAATGGAAATGGGACCACATTTCCATGGATTTCGTGACAAAGTTACCTCGATCTTCGCGGGGCTGTGACGCGATTTGGGTTGTGATAGACAGACTGACCAAATCAGCGTGCTTTATTCCATACAGGATGACCTATCGACATGATCAGATGGCAGAGTTGTATGTCAAAGAGGTCGTCAGATTGCATGGTGTGCCGAAGTCGATCGTATCAGATCGTGATCCACGATTCACTTCTCACTTTTGGCACAGCTTGCAGCAAGCTTTGGGTACGACTTTACACCTGAGCACTGCTTATCATCCCCAGACAGACGGACAGTCAGAGCGGACTATCCAGACTTTAGAGGACATGCTGAGAGCTGTAGTACTAGATTTTGGTACTAGTTGGCAAGATTCATTGCCGTTGTGTGAGTTTTCATACAACAACAGCTATCAGACGAGCATAGAGATGGCACCGTTCGAAGCTTTATACGGAAAGAAGTGTAGATCTCCGTTGTACTGGGATGATATCTCTGAGGTACCAGAGTTGGGGCCTGATATGATTCGTGAGATGACCGAAAAAGTGAAAATCATTCAGAAGAGAATGAAGACGGCACAGGATAGTCAAGCAAAGTACGCCAATATCAGACGCAGACCGTTAGTATTCGAACAGGGAGACAGAGTATTTTTGAAGATTTCACCTTTCAGAGGCGTTGTCGGATTTGGCAAGCGAGGAAAGTTGTCTCCTAGATACATCGGTCCGTATGAGATCCTTGAGAAGATTGGCGATCGAGCTTACAGACTTGCTCTTCCTCCTTCAGTGTCCGGTAACCACATGTTAGAAAATGAGAATTTTGAGAGGGCAGGTCGAAACTAAACCGCACCCGCGGTAACCACATCACCGCACCCGCGGTGTAATGCCAGAAAAATGAGATTTGGGCGAGGCCACACCGCACCTGCGGTGTTAACATGACCGCACCCGCGGTCTTGGCTCTTGAAAAATTAATGGTGCTGCCGAGAGCACAGCGCACCCGCACTCCTGATGTACCGCACCCGCGGTGTTGCGTGGTGTGCAAAGGATGAGCCATGTGTTACATTACATGCAAGATATATATGTGTTGCTCGATTCATTCTTCATTCCAACAGAGAGAGAGCACCGAGAACTCCCCTTAATTCCTTCAAGCTTCTTCATAATAGAATTACGATTGTGCATGATTTAGCCATTTGATTTTAATTCCGAGTCCGGATTATTGATCCTTGCAGCATTGGCAACGAAAGGACGTAAGTTTCTTACATTTCCAGCATGTTTCGAAATTCATATGTTGGAGAAGTTATGATTTGCTTGAAGATATGTGTTCTTGATATCTTGAGCTTGATATAGTTGCTATCGAATCGATTTTCGGACATCGTATGCCATTATTCCGAATTTCAGCCTATATGTGTATGATGGGTACCGATTTTGAAGGGATAATGAGATTATTGTGATGTTAATGAGATTATGATATTGTTATAAGTTGAGATTGAGTTACCGATATCAAAGAAATACGCCGTTATGCTGTCGATTGTTACCGAGATGGAGTATTGACTTGTACAAGATTTTGATATAAGTTATATCTTGATAGAATGCATTGTTATATTGTCATTTCAGATTAGTCTTGACAGAGTGACATTCCGACTTCAAGATCTCGACAGACATTGTGCGACGAAAGGTATAATTCATGTGGTCTTGGGATTGCACAACTCGATTCAGATTTGATACGAGTTTCCCTAAATCACATACTAGATTGTTATTACATTGATTATGTAATGTCTTGTTTATTGATTTATATTCGAGTCCTGAGATAGGAGATATTGGCAGACTTGCCTAAACTAGACGTTTCGGTGTATCGTCGCATAGGAGCAGATTTGCTATATGTGTAGACCCTCGATACAGAGATTGACCGAAGTCTAGGAATAAGACGTACCGTTGCCCCGAGTGGTTGGGTAGGTGACAGACCGTCTTATTCACACCGGGATCCCTAGATTAGAAATGAGTCGAGTCAAGATTTGAATGTTGAATACAGATTTGTATTCTTCTACATGTTTAGATTTATATTCATGTTACTTGATTTATGCTATGCATTTATATATGATATTTACATTGCATGCATCCATGTTTTATACTGGGATATGTTCTCACCGGAGTTATCCGGCTGTTGTCGTGTCTGTATGTGTGCATGGCAACAGGTGGGGCAGGATCAGGGTCACGACGAGGAAGAGAGAGTTGATAGCGTGGAGATGCCGGGTGTAGCAGAAGACTTCTGATGTTGCAATAGTAGTTTTATGTTGATACTAGAGATGTTATGTTGTTATTGTAACATGTATAACAAGTAAGGCTACTAGATCATGTCATGTAATAGTCGTTGACTCATGTTGTTTTAAATAAAAATGAGACGCTTTATGTTAACATTCGATTTAATGTTAGAAAGCGAAAAATTTTGACCCGCCATTTATAATAAAGATCCAATTAAATCCCAAAAGAATTGAGTTAGAACCCGGGTCCCCACAAATGTTTTCCCACAAAACACCTTAAATTAATACTATGACAATATCGACGCAGGAAAAAGAGAATATATGTGCATTTTGAAGATTTGAAATACCGAAATGATGATACCGAAGCGGAGATGGTGCGAGGCTTGATCTGGGACGATGGTGGTACTAAAATCTTGCAATAAAATTCACGAAAAATTGCTGGAATGATGAAGGGAATGGGGCGGCTGCTGTTTTCTCTCAAAAACCCTAAGGTTTTCTCTCTCAAAATAAATAAATCTGAATTGGAATAAGAGTGTGTCTGTGTGTTGAACGATTTTAGTGTGTGTAAAAGTGTGTAAAACGTGTGATTAGTTAATTAGGGAGAGTAAAATTTTCTTAATCAATAATTAGCAAGGTAATTAAAATACTACTCCCCACTAACCTCTAATAAAATTCTCTAATTTAAATAAAAGGCACAATTTCTAAATCTTTAAAAGTTTTCAACTCATAAATCACTAAATAAATAATTTAGGTTTTAAAATACTAACACTTCATAAATTAATTGAAATGCCCCACCCTTGACTTAAAATAAAATACTGCATTAAAATTTTGCCAAAAATCGTCGCCGGTCTTTTCCTCGATTCCGCCTCGAATAATTGCCTGAAACACGAAACTCGGAAAACATGTAACGTGCATCACCAAACTTGAATAATTTAAAATAATGCATTTAAATAAATCATGCATCGCTAAAATCCATTTAAACTTGAATAAATAACTTAACAATTAAATAATGCATGTGATTTATGTGTACTGATTTTGGGCTCTACAGTAGTACCGTGAAAAGATCTTCACGTGTAATTTTACTAGAGCTGAAATCAAATATCATGTCATCGACAGACTCCATGTAGCTTTCGCTGAACATTTTCCATCATACATTGGATTTTTTTCTTAATCACTGTTACTGGATGAAGTTTTTGAACTTGAAGAGTATGGATTCTTGTCATCTTTATTTAACCTGTTACAACATGTAACGAAATGACCACTATGTTCACAATTAAAACAAGATCGATTATCATCATCTTGCTCCTTTTTATGAGAAGAATTAAATTTGGTTTGAATATTTCTCATAAATTTTTTAAAATTCTTGATCACAAGATTATCTGCTTGAAGTCTATTCGACTGTTGGATTGCGAGTTGTGGAGTCTACAGCTATTGTGGGTTGAGGAGTGGAAGGTTCCTCTTCTTTTTGGATCCCCAGCTCGATTTCGTATGCTTTCATATCTGCAAATATATCATGCATCTTAAGTATATGAATTTAGGTCTGCAAATATATCATGCAACTTAAGTTTGTTAAGATCTTTGGACTCTTTTATTGCCACATTTTTACATCTCATTCTCTCGGTCATGTTCTTATTATCTTCAAGACAAGTTCATGGTTAGATTATTCTTTTCCAAGTGAAGAAAGTTCAATTAAAATAATACTAAATATTTGATAAAACTCATTTAGGATTTCGCAGGACTTTGTATTTGCATTGTCAAATTTCTGAATTTCTACAATCATCTTGTTCTTTTTTGTTTGATCATTCTCTCGCAAAATTCGGTCATCTTTTCATAGATTTATTTGGCTATATAACAGGTCTTGATTTTGCTAAACATGTTCTTGTTAAGGGTATTGTAGAGGATTTATGTGGTGAACCTTATGAAACAAATATAGTTGTATTAATTTTGAGTATCTTTAGCGGACTGTCCGTAATGACATATCACATGTCATCATCTTATGTGGTTAGATATGCATGCAATTGTAATTGTGAATCATCATAAAAATCTTTGGAAAACTTAGAAATTTTTTTAAATTATGTCATTTAAATATATATATATATATATATATATATATATATATATATATATATATATATATATATATATATATGAATATCCGAGTTCAAGACAAACCCGGTCGGATACTACTTGTTGGGATCAAAATAGAGTTTAGAAGCGGTGAATAAACTCCCTTTAAAAATATTTTGCAAAACTTGAGTTGACTTTAACAATTATTTGTTGTTATAACTTTTCTTGAACATATATAATTAACTGGACCACTAAAAAAAATTTAAGCATAGAAACTGTCTAGCTAGACAAGTGATATATGTAATAGGTTCAATTCAATCAATCAGTCAATCAACACAGCGGCTAGATAAATAAAAACTAAAGTAAATTTGCAATTAAGGGACATGATTTTATGGATGTTCAGAGAAAAAAATTCTTATGTCATCCCTCTTTCCATGTATGAAGAAATTTACTAAATTTTATTTATACAATATTCATACAAACCCATTTTGATTAAGACTTATCATACTGCCTGTGGGGACCCGGACGCTAATCCAGTTCTTAATCATTATTGGGACTAATTAATCAATTATAAAACAGGGTCTAAATTTTTTTTTCCTTTTTAATTTGCGGAACGTAGTGAAATAAAACATATATATACATCTCAGTATATAAAATACAAATCCTGTATTACAAAACATTTATTCAAACTAGAGTTTAACAACTAATGTCAAGTGTTCAAACCCTATCTCAGATCAAAGTCCGAAGTCTCCACTCTAACTCGATCTCTCCTCATCTCCTCGACCCTGAACCTGTCCCACCTGTTGTCAAGTACACATACAGACAAGACAACAGCCGGATAAACCGGTGAGAATAACTCCCAGTATAAATCAATGAAACATGCAATCATATAAACAAATATAAAGCATGTAATCAGGTAACAACCATATGTACCAAATCTGAAACATAATCAAAAGTACACTGTCAACTATACTCGTAGCTACATAATTCAGACTAGACTCACTCCTAGTCTAGGGATCCCGGTTCCAGAAGTTGGCATGTATATATCGACTAACAGTAATAGAAAAGACTCCAGTTCTATCCACGTCGATATAGTATCGATTAACAGTAATAGAAAAGACTCCAGTTCTATCCACACCGATACAGTATCGATTAACAGTAATAGACGAAGCCCTGATTCTATCCACATTGATATATTATCGATTACCAGTAATAGAGCAAGCCCTGATTCTATTCACATTGATATGATATCGATTACCAGTAATAGAACAAAGTTCGATTCTATCCACATCGATATACCATCGATTAACAGTAATAGAAGGAACGATGAATCTATCCACATCGATATAATATCAATCAACAGTAATAGAATAAGCTATACATCTATCCACATCGATATAATATCAAACAACAGTAATAGAAGAAGCTATCAATCTATCCACATCGATAGTCCAACATCCAGTGACAGTCTTTGGCACATCCGCCAATACACCATCTTATGACATCGTGCAATGTGCCCGTGGTGCTCCCACCACTAACGGCACTTCTATCATAAGATGACTCCTCTAATACCTGCTGTCTAAAATCAAGAAAACAAGTATATCAATCAACTCAATGCAAATATCAATGCAATAAAGTAAAGTATGTGATTTAGGGAAACCCAAGTCTAAACCGACTCAAGTCCATCTCCCAATACTACATTGACTTATACCTTTGTCTTCATGATCTGACGAAGACGAAGACTCCATTTCACGTCTGTCCATGTCAATCTGAATTCACAATATCGAATGGACTGTGTCAATCTACAGCTCAATTCAAAGCCTGTTCTGATCACTATCAATTCACTGATGTTTTGACGGTATAATAATACAATTTCAGTAACCCCGTCCATCCCAACATCACAGATATAATACAGAAACTCATAATCAATATCAATACCAATTTCTATATCAATTCTGTACAATCCCGCAATCCCGGCAATACCATATCAGTACAAACAAATCAACAATTCATCTAATCCCAATCTGGTTAATATCAATATATCCAGTGATACAGTACAAATCAGATATCAATCCCAGTATCACAAAATCAATAATACCAGGATTCTGATATCAATTCAGTATATTACAATCGAATAAACTCTGAAAATTCCTCATAATTCCATACATAGTCCGTTCTTCAATCTGACTTCAGATATACGATGTCTACTGTGTCAAGAACATCATATCTACCTCCTATTCACTTTAGACAATATCATAAATTCAAAACATGTCTAAACGTAGCAAAACTTACGTCCAGTTGTAGTCTACGTTGATAGGAACTCGGTACTGAAGTCGGATTTAAAATCTGACGGACGGATCGATCGCACGTTGAAATCAAAAAATCAAATTCAAAGCTTTCCTCTCGATTCTGATTTCTGAAGATTACGTTTACATGTATATATATATATACACCCACGCAACATACTAGAGTCCAAGTGGCATTCATTCGTTCTGCATGACTGGCGCATATGCGCGCACGATTCCGCGCATATGCGCCGAGAGCCTTATCCGTGCTACCAGACTGCTCGCGCATATGCGCGAACACAAGTCGCGCATATGCGCGAGACCTACTGGAGTGCTCGCGCATATGCGCGCACTACCTCGCGCATATGCGCGAGACTTACAGTCTCGGCATTCATGCTACTGGACATGCCGCGCATGTGCGCGGAAGCTTCGGTCCTATGCGCGCATGCCTCGCGCATCTCGTGGCGCATGTGCGCGACTCATGTCTCCCTCGCACATATTTCATGTATTATTCCGTCTTTCCGGCCACTCCATTCCGTCTATATTTACCGTAATTAATTACTAAATCATTTCAGATTAATTCCAGATTACGGTAATCATACCCAAATCATTTCAGATTACGGTAATTAAATTCTAGGGCATTACATTTCTCCCCCTCTTAGATTTGAGTTCGCCCTCGAACTCTCACTAAATTAATTCCGATCTATCAGAAGCAATGTATAACAAAGTTTAACATCCAAACTCGTTTCATTAACATCATTCTGAAGTATCTTTCTTTCCCGGATCTTGACTCCAAACGGAAATTACTCATTCAAGAAGTATAATGCCATAATACGACTTGAAATGATTCGTGACAGAATCAATCGTAAAATATGAAAGCGGACCGGTTACGGTGGCCGGAAGCGCAACGGAAGTTTAAAATCTAAAATTTTTAGCTCAAAATTTCGGCCACCCCATACATTGTGCAACAAATACAATAAAAACACAAAATGACATTCATAGGGTGTAAGAAAGTATACCTATCAACCTCTTGAGGTTGATGTATGGCTCCAACTAAGATTTAAAATCCTTAGCTCTTGAATGGAAGAAGATCTACAAGCTTTCCTTCCTTTCCTTCAAAATTAGGCCCACCACTAACTAGGAAGATCCCCTCATATTTTGCACTAGAAAAACATGAGGATTTTTCAAAGAGAAGTGTGTGTTTTCTCCAACAAATTGAAGAACACAAAAGGAAGAAAAATTGGAGAGAATTTTGGATGCTAGTTTCGGCCATCTAGCTTGGAGGAGGGAGGAGAATGAGTTAATTGCATGTCTTGGTGTTGCAAAAAGCAAAAGTGAAAAAGTTGCATGCCATGCAATTTTTTATTCAAAAGTAATCTCCACCTCTTCACCTCCCAAGCATGTATATAATATGGTTTTTATCAAAATAAAAACCATGAACTAAATTTAATTATCTCAAACATATTTGAGACTAATTAAACATTACTTGAATTTACCCAAGTCCCACTAGTTAAATAATTAATTTAAATTGAGCTCTACAAGACTCAATATAATTTAATTAATTCAACACTTGAATTAATTTAATTATTTGGACTCTACTAGGTCCACTAGTGTTTAATTAATTCAACACTTGAATTAATTTAATTTAGTCCATAATAATGTTTATGAAAATCACAATTTTCAATTACATTATTCTCTTGGCCAAATTTTAATTTAGGAACACTTCCATAAATCAAAATTTACATTTCTCTCATAGAAGTCATACTTCTATTTTTCCTTACACTTATAAACTCATTTATAAGTCGTTCAACACTTTGAACTATTTTCTCCATTATAGAAGTCATACTTCTAATTTTTCTTACGCTTATAAACTCCTTTATAAGCCGTTCAACACATTGAACTATTTTACTTCTCATCGGGATTTACAAAGCTAGCACTTGTGTGGCCCTCAATGGTTCATTGATACAACTAGCCGTGGGTTCACATCTCCATGTGATTCGGACTAAACATGTCCTTATTCGAGCATACCCCAATTGCTCCATTCTTACTTATCAACTCCTTGATAGTAAGAACGTCAGAACTCAAGTCTGATAGTACCCAACCAATCACGTTAAACGCCTAGCAGCATCGCTTACGTGATTCCCTAGGTATCACATGATAGTGCCTGCAAGAACCATTCAATTATGGTTAGCGTACAGTACGGTCCCTTCAACTCATATATCCCGATCGATTCGACAACCATTGGTTCATCGAGAGTTGTCAATGAATCGATACTATGTGTCATGTCGTAGTTGCATCGATGGTGCAATCTATGAAACACCTTTCATAATTACAACCATACTCTGGCCAGAGATTTCAACCTACATACACATGATAACACATAGGATATCCATACCCGAAGGTAAGCGGTGAATCCCCGACTACAATGCATCGACTCCTATGTGTTTCGACAGAACACCCAACCTTGCCACCTGATGACCCCATGAGAGTCGGTAAACAAGTCAAAGTGTAATTCTAGCACATAGAGTCTCAATGTTGTCCCGGGTCATAAGGACTAATTCTGTACAACCATAAACCAGGACTTTTCCACTCGATAAGTGAGAACCACTTGGAAAGTCCTTTTATGGAGGGTTGTTCAGTGCACTCTACAAGGAGCACCTATCTGCATGTTCGGACATCACAATGTCCCCTACCAATGAAACATGGTACTCACATCGCAGATACTAGTCTCTAACTCGAGCGGCCTATATCCTTCTTAGTGGCGGCTGAATCGACTAGGAACCGTTTAGAATATACAGTATTACAAATATGAGTTTCATGATACTCATCATATGAGCATCTCATATTCTTTCTACTATTTGTATATTCAAGGGCTTTATCTATGCAACTAGCATGGGTATACAGATAAAGATTTGCCAAAATAATAATTTCAAATATTATTAAAATAAAGACTGCTTATACATAGAGTTTCATTGTGAACACTCGGCCAACACTTGGCTCGACGGGCACCTACTCTAACAATCTCCCACTTGCACTAGAGCCAACTACCCTTATGCATCTAACCCATTGATTCGCGATGCTTGTCGAATAATGGTCCAGGTAAAGGCTTAGCTAGTGGATCAACAACATAATCTGCGGAGCCGACTTTGTCAATAGGACACTTCTCTTCTTTCCACAATCTCTCCGAGGATGTGGTACTTTCTCAATACTAGTTTGGATTTTTGATGAGACCTTGGCTCCTTTGCTTGAGCTATAGCTCCCGTGTTGTCACACAACACCGGGATAGGAGCAATTCCATTAGGAATGACGTCCAACTCTTGGACGAAATTCCTTATCCAAACAGCCTCTCTTGCTGCATCTGATGCAGCAATGTATTCGGCCTCTGTGCTGAATCCGTATTATTGTCTTGCTTGGAACTCTTCCAAGAGACAGCAGCACCGTTGAGCATGAATACAAAACTAGAGGTTGACTTCGAGTTATCGATATCGCTTTGGAAGCTAGAGTCGGTATAGCCTTCCAATTTCAGTTCTCTACCCCCATAGACCAAGAACAACTTATTGGTCCTTCTCAACAACTTGAGGATGTCTTTCACAGCTTTCTAGTTGTGGAAGACCGGGGTTCGATTGATATCTTTTCACTACACATAGTGAAAACGCCACGTCAGGACGTGTAGATATCATCCCATACATGATGTTACCAATTGCCGAAGCATACGGAATGTGTGTCATCGTCACTATCTCTGCATCAGTCTCAGGAGACAGACTTGGATAGGGACACGCCATGACACATTGGTAGATGTCCTCTCAAGGACGCATCCATCGAGAACCGCTTCACGATGGTATCATGTATGTGGACTGGGTAAGACCAAGCCATCTTTTCGATCTATCTCTATAGATATGTATCCCAATACAAAAGATGCTTCACCCAAGTCCTGCATCGAGAACTTACTCGCTAACCATATCTCAGTTGATTGCAACATTCCTACATCATTCCCAATGAGTAGAATGTCATCAACATATAACACCAGGAATGTCACAACACTCCCACTGACCTTCTTATACACACAGGGTCCCTCATGATTCTTAGTAAATCAAACTCTTTGATTGTACTATCGAATCTAAGGTTCCAACTCCTTGATGCCTGCTTTAGATCATAAATAGATCTCTGAAGTTTACATACCATATGCTCACTTCCGATAGATGTAAACCCTTCAGGTTGAGACATGTAAATCACTTTCTTAAAATCCCCATTAAGAAAGACTGTCTTAACATCCATCTGCCATATCTCATAGTCATACCATGCAGCTATGGCTAGCAAAATCCTTATGGACTTGAACATTGCGACTGGGAAAAGGTTTCCTCAAAGTCAACTCCTTGTCTTTGAGTACATCCTTTTGCCACCAATCGCGCCTTGAAGGTCAATACCTTCCCATCCGCCCCAAGTCCCTGTGGGAACAGTTCCCTCAGGTGGATCCACAAGATCCTATACTTGGTTCGAATGAATGGAATTCAACTCAGATTCCATTGGTTCAAGCCACTTGGATGAATCGGTATCAGATAACGCTTCCTTGAAGGTCCATGGATCACATCCATGGTTAGGCTCATCATGGCCCTCTTCAAGAAGCTGACCATACCTTATAGGTGGTCTCGAGACTTTCTCGTATTTGCTAGGATCTTGTATCTCCTCTCTTGGCTCATCGGGTGTGGGTTCTATAATTGCGGGTTTCTCTCGAACCTCTTCGAGTTCTATCATCTCCCTTTTCTATCCAATAGAAAATCCTTTTCAAAAAGGTTGCATTCCTAGAAACAAACACCTTTGTTTCTTGGGGATGATAGAAATAATATCCAACTTAATTCCTTGGATATCCCACAAAGTAACATAAAATGGATCAACAATCCAATTTATCTCCCACTACCTGCTTCACATAAGCAAGGCTCCCCATATTCTAAGATAAGAATATTTGGGAGGCTTACCCATCCATATCTCATATGGTGTCTGCCTTTGAATGGACATTTAACGGAATATCTTTTAAGTTTAAGTTATAGAGATCGTTTTCAAGTTCTCAAGTACCAATCAAACATTCATTCATGTAAATGTTGCAAACACCTTTGCAAAATGAACAAGAATATCCATTTTTATCAGCATAGAAATGGAAACAATGTTTTTTACAAAATTAGGTACAAACAAAACATCTCATAAAATTAACTTAAACTATTGTTCAACAATAAGTAAACATCTCTTAAGGTCTTGGCAGCAACTCTTGCTCCATTGCCCATCCTCAAGAAGGTCACACCTTCCTTAAGCTTCCTACTTCTTCCCATCACCTGTAACCCATTACAGAGATGTGAGTCACAACCGGTATCTAATACCCAAGAAGTAGAGTTAATTAAAATGTTTACTTAAATTTAGAACATACCGTTTCCAGAACACTTCTGGGCAAGATATTCTTTGCAATTTCGCCTCCAATGTCCAGGCTTCTTGTAGTGATGACAAACATCACCAGTCTTGTCAGCCTTAACTGGTCTGGCTGCCACAACGGGATTCGGTAGATTGCCTCATCAAGGGCACGTTCTTCTTGGGACGTTGGAAAGAACTCTTCTTTCCATTCCCATGTGGATCAATCTTCGTACCAGATGAAGAACCCACATAAAGAACCAACTTCTCTTTCTTGATGGTGGATTCAAACGTAACAAGCATGTTCACCAACTCCTCAAGGGTCGGTTCCATCTTGTTCATATTGAAATTCACCACAAAAGGATCAAATGAGCTAGGCAGTGATAACAGCAACACGTCGGTGGTCAACTCCGAAGGCAAGATCAGATCCATGCCAACGAGCTTGTCCACGAGCCCGATCACCTTTAGGCCATGCTCATGGACCGAGGTCCCATCTCGCATGCGCAAAGTGATCAGCTCCTTGACGGTAGCATGCCTAAGAGGACGCGTTTGCTCTCCAAAGAGCTCCTTGAGGTGCAAATGAATGTCAGCAGCACTCTTTGCACCCTCAAAACGCCTCTGCAGCTCATCATTCATAGAAGTCAGCATATAACACCTGGCTATCAAGTCATGGTCACACCATTCCTTGTAAGCCAGCAATTCCTCAGGATTGCAGTGAGTCGGAGCCTCAACAGGGGGCGACTCAGTCAGTGTATATGCTATCTTTTCCAAATTCAAGACGATTTTTAGGTTTCTTAGCCAAGTGAGGTAATTAGGTCCAGTTAATATGTTTTTGTCGAGTATTACGGATATTGGATTGCGAATCGATGACATCGTCAATTTGTACTGAAAAGTAAAAACAGATAAATGTTGATGACTATTTTAAATATTTAGTAAGATATGAAGTTTGAACTTTTACTTCATAAATATTTGCTCCCACTGTTTTGACATCTTTCACTACCCTCTAGTGAAAGCGGGAAACTCCTTTCCTCAGTAGGTACGTAAGGTCCATTTAGCGAATTATGATCCCGAATAATATCAGCCAATCACAATTCCTAAAAGGTAGTTTCCAATTGCATCACAATGCAACCCTCTACGTAAACTTTTGTCTCACGTTTGATTAGGACCCAATAATATGACGTCGTTCATCTTCACGTGTCAAGCCTTACCCATCGATGTCGAACCTTAATGGCCGGTCGCCATGAGTTCCCCCAATAATATGAGCCGAAATCATGGGAGTTCCACGTAGTTCACATCACTATGTCAATGGATGTCACAGCTTTCCGGCACCCAGGGCCCCCCCAATAATATGAGCCGAGCCTCGAGTACGGGTAGCATTCATCATGCACCCATTGTCGATGGAAGACAAGGAAATTATAAACAAATTTATAATTCCCCTTTTCGGGCTTGATATTAATTTTGAATCTAATTCAAAAATGAGGGTTTTTAATTTTGAAAGGTCTAATCATTAATTTTATTTTAAAAGCTCGCCATGTTTGATCGTATGTTTGCCGGATTCATGCAACTTTGTTATTATCATAATAATAACGCACATACTCATTATTTATAACATATCATGCATATATTATAAATAGAAAACAATACAAGGATGATCAATCGCCCCAAGTACTAATGGCCCGTGTGAGCTAAACACGGGCCTAGGTCCAATCCTAGGGTAAATGCACGGGATGCAATGCAACTACATTATTACATTAGCATCCAATATTACATGTCTTCGATCTTCATAATCACCAAGGCCACCATCTTCCAATCTTGATCTTCCACTATTCTAATATTTACAATTAAATATCCATGGCACATAGGGATACATCTCATGGGGTGGGAACGGGCCATAAACCAAGCCCACTTGAAATTTGATAATTATTACAATCATTCAACACAAAATATCCTAGCATACACCTAGCAAATTGGGCTTGGGCTTTTGATCATCCTTCATGCATAATATCACATATCATACACCATCAATTAATTATCACAATAATTAATTGATCCAATATTATATATCTTGATCCAATCACTAACCGCCACGATTATAAACTAAATTAACAAAGTATACAAACACCTTTGTCTACTTTCAAATTAATTTATTTATAACCGAATTTCTTGTAAATCACAATTTACTATAAATAATCAAAGTCCATCTTAAATTATTTATTTCATGAGAAAATATTTGTAACTTTTGTAATTCTAAACTTAAGGGCCCAAAAATCATTTTTCACCAAAAACATTTTCGGCCCATTTAAAATTCACAAACATGTTAGCCATGCAATGGCCCAACAACTCAAGGCCCATGACACTTTGATAATCCAAAACACTTTTGGAAACCCTAGTTGTCATCGCCGTCGCCGGAACTCCGTCGCCGGATTCCGGCCAACATTCCAGTGAAAAAAAAAATTTATTTTATTTTTTTTTTTTTAAATGATGGGGCTGTTCGGGCAGCCCCTCGGGCTGCCCTAGCTGCCCAAAACGGGCAGCCCCTCGGGCAGCCCGAGCTGCCCGACACGGGCAGCAACTTGCTGCCCGAATTTTTCCCCAAAAACGGCCCTCGATTTGTTGCAAAAACACACTCATGCGGTTAGAAATCGATCTCAACATAATATATATTGTATTTGCTACACAAAAACGTAACCATAGCTCTGATACCACTTGAAAGCGGACCGGTTACGGTGGCCGGAAGCGCAACGGAAGTTTAAAATCTAAAATTTTTAGCTCAAAATTTCGGCCACCCCATACATTGTGCAACAAATACAATAAAAACACAAAATGACATTCATAGGGTGTAAGAAAGTATACCTATCAACCTCTTGAGGTTGATGTATGGCTCCAACTAAGATTTAAAAACCTTAGCTCTTGAATGGAAGAAGATCTACAAGCTTTCCTTCCTTTCCTTCAAAATTAGGCCCACCACTAACTAGGAAGATCCCCTCATATTTTGCACTAGAAAAACATGAGGATTTTTCAAAGAGAAGTGTGTGTTTTCTCCAACAAATTGAAGAACACAAAAGGAAGAAAAATTGGAGAGAATTTTGGATGCTAGTTTCGGCCATCTAGCTTGGAGGAGGGAGGAGAATGAGTTAATTGCATGTCTTGGTGTTGCAAAAAGCAAAAGTGAAAAAGTTGCATGCCATGCAATTTTTTATTCAAAAGTAATCTCCACCTCTTCACCTCCCAAGCATGTATATAATATGGTTTTTATCAAAATAAAAACCATGGACTAAATTTAATTATCTCAAACATATTTGAGACTAATTAAACATTACTTGAATTTACCCAAGTCCCACTAGTTAAATAATTAATTTAAATTGAGCTCTACAAGACTCAATATAATTTAATTAATTCAACACTTGAATTAATTTAATTATTTGGACTCTACTAGGTCCACTAGTGTTTAATTAATTCAACACTTGAATTAATTTAATTTAGTCCATAATAATGTTTATGAAAATCACAATTTTCAATTACATTATTCTCTTGGCCAAATTTTAATTTAGGAACACTTCCATAAATCAAAATTTACATTTCTCTCATAGAAGTCATACTTCTATTTTTCCTTACACTTATAAACTCATTTATAAGTCGTTCAACACTTTGAACTATTTTCTCCATTATAGAAGTCATACTTCTAATTTTTCTTACGCTTATAAACTCCTTTATAAGCCGTTCAACACATTGAACTATTTTACTTCTCATCGGGATTTACAAAGCTAGCACTTGTGTGGCCCTCAATGGTTCATTGATACAACTAGCCGTGGGTTCACATCTCCATGTGATTCGGACTAAACATGTCCTTATTCGAGCATACCCCAATTGCTCCATTCTTACTTATCAACTCCTTGATAGTAAGAACGTCAGAACTCAAGTCTGATAGTACCCAACCAATCACGTTAAACGCCTAGCAGCATCGCTTACGTGATTCCCTAGGTATCACATGATAGTGCCTGCAAGAACCATTCAATTATGGTTAGCGTACAGTACGGTCCCTTCAACTCATATATCCCGATCGATTCGACAACCATTGGGTCATCGAGAGTTGTCAATGAATCGATACTATGTGTCATGTCGTAGTTGCATCGATGGTGCAATCTATGAAACACCTTTCATAATTACAACCATACTCTGGCCAGAGATTTCAACCTACATACACATGATAACACATAGGATATCCATACCCGAAGGTAAGCGGTGAATCCCCGACTACAATGCATCGACTCCTATGTGTTTCGACAGAACACCCAACCTTGCCACCTGATGACCCCATGAGAGTCGGTAAACAAGTCAAAGTGTAATTCTAGCACATAGATTCTCAATGTTGTCCCGGGTCATAAGGACTAATTCTGTACAACCATAAACCAGGACTTTTCCACTCGATAAGTGAGAACCACTTGGAAAGTCCTTTTATGGAGGGTTGTTCAGTGCACTCTACAAGGAGCACCTATCTGCATGTTCGGACATCACAATGTCCCCTACCAATGAAACATGGTACTCACATCGCAGATACTAGTCTCTAACTCGAGCGGCCTATATCCTTCTTAGTGGCGGCTGAATCGACTAGGAACCGTTTAGAATATACAGTATTACAAATATGAGTTTCATGATACTCATCATATGAGCATCTCATATTCTTTCTACTATTTGTATATTCAAGGGCTTTATCTATGCAACTAGCATGGGTATACAGATAAAGATTTGCCAAAATAATAATTTCAAATATTATTAAAATAAAGACTGCTTATACATAGAGTTTCATTGTGAACACTCGGCCAACACTTGGCTCGACGGGCACCTACTCTAACAAAATATTGGCTATACAGCATCCGTATATGCCAATCAATAGTTCTGTAGCAACTCAGTATCATCATTTATTAAT
This sequence comes from Primulina eburnea, assembly GCF_022965805.1. Classification (NCBI taxonomy): domain Eukaryota; kingdom Viridiplantae; phylum Streptophyta; class Magnoliopsida; order Lamiales; family Gesneriaceae; genus Primulina; species Primulina eburnea. Next base: position 18,240,106 of record NC_133111.1, on the reverse strand, counting down.
CCTAGTCAAGGATATATTCAATTTCCAGCTCCAATTACCAATCGTCATCATCCGACATTGGCCTATGTCAAAGTAAATTCCGAGCTGTTTTCATTTTTCTTTTGAATCATACTCCTGATTCTATCAGATCAAATCTCAGAGATCCTTCATACACGGAAATTAATAGTTCTCTCTGTACCAAAATCTCTAAGAATGCTATCTCAATACGCATTTGATAGCTATCGTCGTATGAAAATTCATAAATAACACTCAGTTATCTCAACTAGTGCTAAAATCACGCACTACAACTACTGAATATCCTCCAGTTATCAGGATAGTTCGCTCCGATGATCCTTCAATTATGCACAATAAAGAAAGAGTTAATTGTATATACTGCCAAAAGTATAAAAGCAACCAAAACTCTTGGTATGATCTATTTTACTTTGGCATTCAATACAATCTGACCTCTGTTCTAGCACAATTTCAGTCGTCTAATAGTATCTGTACATCGTCCTGTACACATAATAGAGGCAGATTTGAACAATTTGTCATTCATAATCACCTCACCGTACCATCAAAACAAGAATTCAGTAGTGTTATCACATAATTTATAGAAATGTACTCCCATTTCTATTTAAGAATCGTCAATCAAGATAATCAATCTCCTGATTTCCCTCTTTCTGTCTTCAATTGTTGGCAATTCAGATATTTCAATGCATATTTTGCCACAACTGATCGCATTTGTTTATATCAAAACCATACTTTCAAATTTCATACCTGTTCTGTTACGGAAAAGAATACTGAATCGATCACTGTGCACTTCTGACCTTGTCTGTCATTCCAGATTCGGAATATTCGGCACAAACCAGATATATATATATCACAATCGGTATCATATACGGATTCCGAATAATATCAATATCGGCTCCGATTCGAGTATAAATCAATATCTGATAATGCTGGCTAACTGATCACATCTTCGAGTCGTTTAGATCAACTGCTATATCTTCTTCGAATGTAATGTTCCCCAAACAATATCATCTGTCTCAATACTGTTCAGAACAATAACAATTCGCAAGCAATTTCAAAACAACAATCAGATATAATAATCTACCAAACTCCAGCAATTATAATTATCTGATATTGCTGTTGTTTCAGTCAGTAATCACTGTCCTCAACTATCTTTATATCCAAACCATTATGTATACAATAATCTGAACTCCCAGATTATTCCATACAAGATATTTAATTCAATCAATCCTATATCACGAGTATATCAACGCATCATAGTTACACGGTATAAAATCATCAGAATACCTCTGAATACAGGATTCATCAACCCCTACCAGAACTGAGATATCTCATAGAGAAATACATATTCAGATATAACTCTAACTCTCAAGTCATAAATCATCAAACTGCTATCTCAATTCTTTTAATTCATTCAGTATTATTCTATACAGAATTCTAAAATAACACCAGTACCTGGTATAGAATCAAGGCTGTAATCCATCTCCCTGATACAAAGCAAATCTAAAATCTAAATCTGCGAGACTATAGCAAATCTCCTGCTATCGACAAATCAGCTCCTGATATGCTCAATTTCAGTAATCAACTGAATATATAAGGAATTACTCCATTCCTTTCGATAATCATCAAGTCATATAGTACGGATGTCAAGGAATTCAAATCGAGAATTCTTACCGTATATTATTTATTCTTTGGCCGTTTCAGGTCAAAATCTTACCATCTCCTGGCAAGAATTTATACCCACTCTGTACTTGTTATTATATATCAATAATGTAGTTAAAATCAAACAACACAAGTACAACATCATCTAATTCCATCACATTCTCATTTTACTGCAGTATATGATATTTACAGAGTTCACTGATAACAATCTTTTCCTCCAAAAGATTAAAACAAAACTCAATACTACAGTATACACAGACCCAACAGGTACAATGTATATCAATGCAACTCAGTCAAAGATAATCGTAAATAATGCATTAGTATATATCAATACATATGCAATCTAATCATAAAAGATCAGTACCTGTCACTGTATCATTCAGTATGTCCTGGGTCTGTTTCTCGATCACCACCCTCAGATGATCCTGCTCCCTAAAATCTTCGGGCGCCTTTCTGTGGACAGACTTTAGCAAAGTGTCCTTGCTGTTTACAGAAGTTGCACCGACCAGTCACTCCGTGGCATAGTTCCGGGGAATGTCTTCCACCGCAATTCCTGCAATAAACTCCAGTATAATTCGGACTAGAGCCACTAGAGCTAGATGAACCGCTCCCAAACTTCTTGAATTGCTTCTTTTGCACTTTCAACATCTCTTTCTTTCCACCACTGCTACTGCCAATCTCGATTCTGGAAGGCAGTTGTTGTGGTATCGGTGTTGGAAGAACATATGAAGCTTCTTTTTGTCTCATTAGAACGGTTTCCGCTCTTCTGGCTCGATTCAGAGTATCAGTAAAATTACTCGGTTGTTTCACAATCACCAAGGTGCGTATTTCCGGATTCAAGCCCTTGATAAACTGGTCAGCTACAGCTGTATCATTTCTAGCCACTTGCGGACCGAACTGTAACAAGGTGAAAAAATGGGCCAAATATTCATCGATCTTCAATGGACCCTGCCTCAAATTTGCAAATTCTGCACTTTTGTCCTCTCGATATGATAGAGGTACAAACCTTTGATAAAATTCCACTTTGAAAAGTTTCCACGTAATCGTGAAACCACGCTGTACTATGGCTTCCCGGTTTACCAGCCACCAACTCCTAGCGACTTCCCGTAGCTGATGCCCATCTAGTTTAATTCTGCACTCGTCTGTGAATCCCAGAAATTCAAACAGCATTTCGATCTCCTCCAGCCAAGTCTCACAATCAGCTGGTGTCTCAACACCCCTCAAAATCGGTGGTTGAAATGACTGAAATCTTATCATCTGTGTTTCCATCAGAGTTTCAGACACATCCATCTGATCATACGATGTACTACCCCTTTCTGGAATCCTTCTAGGAGGAATATATGATAATCACAGACGTTAGTAATAACAAGAGACAAATCCGTCTCAATCCCAATCCTGATCAGCTTACCTCTGATCAAGAATTGGTTCTGATCCAGTTTCAAATAATACATATTACCAAATCATATCCGATATCCAGGTAACATGTAGTTTAATACACAGTAACAACATACTGAACTCTTAGCAGATACAATGTTATTTCAACATTATATGCATTTCTATGCCATATAAATCCAGGCAATAAAACATAATAGCATGCTAGCATACATATAAATCATCAGTATATGAAATCACATGCTAGCAACCACATACAAGGAAAGAAAACTCAATCTACCCCGCTCACTAACTTCTATCTCAGTGCTAAGGAACCTACAATTCAAGGACCTACAGCTCTGATACCACCTGTTGTGGGGACCCGGACGCTAATTCAGTTCTTAATCATTATTGGGACTAATTAATCAATTATAAAACAGGGTCTAAATTTTTTTTTCCTTTTTAATTTGCGGAACGTAGTGAAATAAAACATATATATACATCTCAGTATATAAAATACAAATCCTGTATTACAAAACATTTATTCAAACTAGAGTTTAACAACTAATGTCAAGTGTTCAAACCCTATCTCAGATCAAAGTCCGAAGTCTCCACTCTAACTCGATCTCTCCTCATCTCCTCGACCCTGAACCTGTCCCACCTGTTGTCAAGTACACATACAGACAAGACAACAGCCGGATAAACCGGTGAGAATAACTCCCAGTATAAATCAATGAAACATGCAATCATATAAACAAATATAAAGCATGTAATCAGGTAACAACCATATGTACCAAATCTGAAACATAATCAAAAGTACACTGTCAACTATACTCGTAGCTACATAATTCAGACTAGACTCACTCCTAGTCTAGGGATCCCGGTTCCAGAAGTTGGCATGTATATATCGACTAACAGTAATAGAAAAGACTCCAGTTCTATCCACGTCGATATAGTATCGATTAACAGTAATAGAAAAGACTCCAGTTCTATCCACACCGATACAGTATCGATTAACAGTAATAGACGAAGCCCTGATTCTATCCACATTGATATATTATCGATTACCAGTAATAGAGCAAGCCCTGATTCTATTCACATTGATATGATATCGATTACCAGTAATAGAACAAAGTCCGATTCTATCCACATCGATATACCATCGATTAACAGTAATAGAAGGAACGATGAATCTATCCACATCGATATAATATCAATCAACAGTAATAGAATAAGCTATACATCTATCCACATCGGTATAATATCAACCAACAGTAATAGAAGAAGCTATCAATCTATCCACATCGATAGTCCAACATCCAGTGACAGTCTTTGGCACATCCGCCAATACACCATCTTATGACATCGTGCAATGTGCCCGTGGTGCTCCCACCACTAACGGCACTTCTGTCATAAGATGACTCCTCTAATACCTGCTGTCTAAAATCAAGAAAACAAGTATATCAATCAACTCAATGCAAATATCAATGCAATAAAGTAAAGTATGTGATTTAGGGAAACCCAAGTCTAAACCGACTCAAGTCCATCTCCCAATACCACATTGACTTATACCTTTGTCTTCATGATCTGACGAAGACGAAAACTCCATTTCACGTCTGTCCATGTCAATCTGAATTCACAATATCGAATAGACTGTGTCAATCTACAGCTCAATTCAAAGCCTGTTCTGATCACTATCAATTCACTGATGTTTCGACGGTATAATAATACAATTTCAGTAACCCCGTCCATCCCAACATCACAGATATAATACAGAAACTCATAATCAATATCAATACCAATTTCTATATCAATTCTGTACAATCCCGCAATCCCGGCAATACCATATCAGTACAAACAAATCAACAATTCATCTAATCCCAATCTGGTTAATATCAATATATCCAGTGATACAGTACAAATCAGATATCAATCCCAGTATCACAAAATCAATAATACCATGATTCTGATATCAATTCAGTATATTACAATCGAATAAACTCTGAAAATTCCTCATAATTCCATACATAGTCCGTTCTTCAATCTGACTTCAGATATACGATGTCTACTGTGTCAAGAACATCATATCTACCTCCTATTCACTTTAGACAATATCATAAATTCAAAACATGTCTAAACGTAGCAAAACTTACGTCCAGTTGTAGTCTACGTTGATAAGAACTCGGTACTGAAGTCGGATTTAAAATCTGACGGACGGATCGATCGCACGTTGAAATCAAAAAATCAAATTCAAAGCTTTCCTCTCGATTCTGATTTCTGAAGATTACGTTTACATGTATATATATATATACACCCACGCAACATACTAGAGTCCAAGTGGCATTCATTCGTTCTGCATGACTGGCGCATATGCGCGCACGATTCCGCGCATATGCGCCGAGAGCCTTATCCGTGCTACCAGACTGCTCGCGCATATGCACGAACACAAGTCGCGCATATGCGCGAGACCTACTGGAGTGCTCGCGCATATGCGCGCACTACCTCGCGCATATGCGCGAGACTTACAGTCTCGGCATTCATGCTACTGGACATGCCGCGCAAGTGCGCGCCTACCCGCCGCGCATGTGCGCGGAAGCTTCGGTCCTATGCGCGCATGCCTCGCGCATCTCGTGGCGCATGTGCGCGACTCATGTCTCCCTCGCACATATTTCGTGTATTATTCCGTCTTTCCGGCCACTCCATTCCGTCTATATTTACCGTAATTAATTACTAAATCATTTCAGATTAATTCCAGATTACGGTAATCATACCCAAATCATTTCAGATTACGGTAATTAAATTCTAGGGCATTACACTGCCTAAGTATAAAATCATAGTAACAACTCAACACAATATGTTCTGGTTTGTTTAAGAACCCTCCCTACACCAGAAACAAAATTTCCAATAGATAGCTTTGAACGACTATAGTTGGTAGTGTAGATCCAAAATACGATAACGTAATCCAACTGCATGGAAATCTAGAGAAAATGAAAAATGTTTAATCAAATTATTTTAATTTCATTAATTAAATGTGGTAGGCATGTTTACGTGTTTAAAATGTACTTTTCTACTATAATGCATAAAACTATGTTTCTAAAGGTTATTAAAGACGCGATCGAGGAACAAAGATGAGACCATAAAGAGAAAATATTTTTATTAAATAATTGTTTTTAAATATTTAATATATGGTATATGTTAAATGAGACATTAAAAAATGGTGCTTTTGAGGTGTTTTTATGCGCTGGGTCGTATTGTAAACCGGTAATCGATTTTTTTTGCTGAAAATAAGGACTTTTTGAGAAATCGGCTAATATTTTCGAAAACCATCCTAAACGAAATAATTTCCTACTATATATTGGGTCTATTATACCTAGGTTATTGGGCCTAGCTTACTACACCATTATTTATATCACTACAAGAAAATATTGAATACAAAACACTTAAAAGACAACTCTTTTACAAAAAAACCATTGTTTTTTACTTTTTAACAACGATTTTAGTGAAAACGTTGTTTTTGAGCATTTTTTTTTACCCCCAAAAAACGCTAAAAACCAGTATTGTTTTTATCTTAGTAATTTTTGCAAAATTTCATTTATTACATGCTTGAAAGATTTAAATTAGAAAATGTATTAGTCTATCTAGGGATGTTTAAATTTTATTTCATTAAAGTCAATTTCAATATCTTAGTCATTATAAAAATATAATTTTTGAAATCTTTTTGAGTAATTAATATTATGATCAGATCAATTATTAAAGTATATGACCAAAGATTTACCTTATAAGAGTGTCTTAAATTTTAAACTCACACATATTTTGTGAGCAAGAGGAGAGGATTGAGAATACAGCTTTTGAGTCTTTATTGATCATGAGAGCGACTAGCTGTTGTTTAAATATTAATTAATTATTTTGAAAACACTAAAATATCCTTAAAAAAAGTTATAGGATCGATTAACTGGTGAAATAGTGTTTAGAAAGGGGGTTGAATAAACACTCACGATTTTCACAATCTTTTTGAATATTGAGTCAGTTTAGTGTAAAGTGCGGAAATAAACTAACTGATAGATAAAGAAAAAACTGAAGTAAGAACACACGAGATTTTATGGATGTTCGGAGATTTCAATCACTCCTACGTCACCCCTTCTATCACAAAGATAGGATATCCACTAAAAGACTTTGATCAATACAAACACTTGTATAGACCCACTTTAGTCTGGACTTAACAATGCCAAAAATGAAACTCTTAGTTTATAATATGTTTCACAGTACTCAACTGGATATAGCACAACTGATCTCTTTTAAGATCGAATGTACAACAAAATAATTTGTGCTAATAATCTTGAAAAGTAGCCTAGAATGCTACGAATATATCTAATAAATGTAAGCTTCTAATTTTTGAATATGAGCGAGAATTTCAGCAGAGTAATATCGAGATTGATAAAATTGTTAATCGTTGTTTTTCAAATGCTAATCTCTGCTATTTATAGGCTTCTATTCAACGTTAATAATCAATTTAATTTAAATCTTTATATCCGTTGTTTGCCACGTCAATATTTTCTGACATTAGTACACTGCATCTTTTCTGAAATGCGGCGTTCCCACTATTAGTTGCAGTCTGCCTTGTAATGTTGTCGGTTGAATGTCGTTTTCGTTAACTGATGACGTGTACAGCTGAAGGATCAGCTGATAAGCAATAGCTGATAAGCTCACAACTAAATGCATCAACTGATCAGTTTCCAAGTAATCAGTCAGTTGTCTGCAAAAGTTCAGTTTAGCTGGTTCAGTTGCCTTTGTTAATCTACGCATTAATCTTCAGTTATAGGCAACTGTCAGTTAGAGTATTTGTTCAGTTACTTTCAAACTTTTTGATCCGTTAATCCAATCGATTTAAGCATTTAATTTGTCAAACAATCGAAATTTAGTTTCAAACAAATTCCTCCTTTTTGTTGTTTGACAAAACTTGGAATATATGAAATGATCAACTGCAACTGAACTAAAATAATCTTTGAACTCTTTGTAGATAAAATGATTCTTCCAATGTACATATTCGTACAAAGAATAAAGAAGGAAATAATTTTCAAAAATCTACCATAATTTTCAACCTCTAGGTGAAATCAGTTGATTACTTCTGTTGATCTTCATCTTTTCCTTTTTCCTTTGTCTTCTCTTTTTTGATCTTTTTCTTCTCCTTTTTCCCTTTTTTTGTCAAACGCATCAACCTTTCTAGATAATATACGAACATCCGAGGTGATGTCTGACACATCATTCATCACAATATCTTGTAGCAAATCTATCTTTTTAGTGACAGTCTTTTCCAGAAAATCAAAGCTTCCTCCGACAAAAGCTTGAGTTTGGAAGTGAGCTTCAGTCGACACTCTATGTTTTTTAATTTCTTCCATCTGGAGAAATAGTAAAGTCACATTCTCTTGGTTGTGCTTTAGTCTTTCCGTATTAAACTCATTTGAGAAGTTGAGCTTCAAGGTATGTGCAATCTTGGTTGACTGGATGTTTGAAATGCCATTCATCATACTGACGAGGTTGTTCTGAATAGATTGGATTTCTTCGAACAAGGATTCAGTAGCCATTGATATACCAGGAGACATAGCTCCAGAGGTTTCTTGTATCTGATCCCTTTCTTCTTGATTAAAGATTAACAAAGATCTGTCAATTGTATTAGTTTCAAGCATCACCATTTCTGAAACATCTTCATGTAACAATATATGGTTGTTCAGTTTGTTGCGGAGCTGATTCAAAAACTTGTTCTTTAGTTGGTTGAATGGCTGAAGCTTCGACTATCTCTTCAGCTGGCACTTCTTCAGTTTCAACTGAGTGCAGCTCAGACTCTTCAGTTTCTTCAAGAACTGCATGTTCAATCATGGCAGCTGACTGAACTAGCTCTACACTACCTGTTCAGTCATGGCAGCTGACTGGACTGGCTCTTCAGTTTCTTTAAAAACTGCATGTTCAGTGATGACAGCTGACTGGACCGGCTCTTTTGTTTCTTCAAAAATATTCTGTTCGGCTGGTTTTTTAGTCTGAATGACTGGTTTTTCATTTGCAACAATTTCTTCAACTGCTCTAGTTGTATCATATTGAATATCATTGGTTACTGATTTGATAACCTCATCAAGATTTGACAGTGATAAATCAGCATCAGAATAACGTTTAAGTTCAGCGGTTGAGGATGGAGGTGTAGACGATGATGGTTGTGCATCAGTTGTAGAAGGAGCATTTTTTTGTTGAGAAGATTCAGCAACTGGGTCCTTGGTTGGCTCTTGAACTGATTGTTCAGCTTGCTCTTCTGATGAAGGATCTTGGGAATCTGCCGGAATATCAGTTCTTGGTCTAGTTCTTAGTGTTTAATCTCCATCTGTAGCCCAATATGATCCATTTTCAGTTGGTTAAAGACATCTCTGTCATTGTAGGCAATTGGATTGGTAGGAGCATAATTCAAGCGTAACTGAGCAACCATTTTTGATAACTTCTTGGCTCGTATTTGACCGAAGAAATATTTATCACGCTGCAAAGCCTGTACAACCGAAGCAGCTTTCACCACAATCAGAACAGCTTTTCTAGGTCAACAAATTTCTTCAGAACTGATTTCTTTTGAAGTCTCTTGGCAAAAACTTCAGTTCTGAATCTGATCCATTCCTTGTAAAGTTTGAGCTTATCCGTGGAAAATTCATTGATCTCTTTCCAGATAAGATCAATGTGAGTTTGTACTATGTTGGTTGGTCGGGGCTCTTCTTGCAACTTCGCCTTGCCTTTAGGATCATTCAGGACATGAGGGAGACTTAGTCCTGATGTCGTTGCATCAATTCTTTCTGCAATGACTACCCCTTTGGGTTTGCAAAAGGTAGAGTGGTGAAGCCAGAAATAGTGATTAATGGATCATTGACTCCAGTCGATTTCTTCTTATCACCAGATTCGGTGATCTTCTTCTTCTTCGACTGGTCATCAGAAATAGTTAACTGAACCTCAATTCATTGTTCAGTTGGTACAAATCTCAGAGGTCTAGCCTGAATAGGCTGTTGAGCTCCTAACTGAATCAACCTTTCAGTTGGGATGGTTCCAACTACATCAACAGGTTTGGTCTTAAGAGTCCTGTGTCTCTTAGTGATTTTGGGTGGAGGAGTTTCTCAGAATCAGTCTCGCTAACAATCATTTTTCGCTTGATTGTCTTCTTCTAAACTGTCTTCTTGGTTTTCTGAGTAGATTTGGGGGCCTCCTGCGTCCCGATTTCATTCTTCACCTTCAAGAATTGCTCAGGAGACATGTCCAGTTTTAAGCTTTGGCGGCTGGACATTCTTGGCATTGAAGATTTTGAGCTTGGATGATCTTTCAGAATCATCACCCACTAACCCCTTGATTTTCAGCAAATATTTGAGTCGCACTGCATATCCCTTTGATTGCTTGTGTAGAGGCCCGAAAATTTGTGTTTGCAAATTTGCGGAAAAATTTAAAATTTTCTTTTTAAAAAAATCAAAATTGCCTCATTCACAAAATCAACTGATAAATCAAGTTTAAATGTTCAAAATAGCAGCAGAAGAAATTATTACTCGCCAAAATAATAAGTTAAAGTATCCAACAACTGATAAAATATTCGAGCATAAAAAAATGGCAAGTGTTGTAAATGAGGTCATCGGGTTCCACTACTGCCATCCCAAGCTACCTCACTGGTCCCCGTCCTCGACCCCGACATCATCAGTACCTACAACAATCAAGTCTAGTGAGTCTAAAGACTCAACATGCATATATTGTAAATAACAAGTAAATAAATACTAAAATTGCATGCTAGTGAAAATATCATGTCACGAGGCATATCGTAAAAATGTCGTGTCATTGTTAATTATTACACGTGCATCACTGAACTGGAAAATCATAAATGAAAATGGTTGCTCCTTGGAGCCCTGTCATGAAATAACTTGTAATAATTTTCTGGTGAGATTATGGTCTACGCAAGTGGTCCCTGAACTGAACTGAGCTGACCGGTAACTGGCGACCAGACCAGTAACTAGCGACCGGATTTAACTGAACTGACCCGTAACTGACGATCGGATTTAACTGAACTGGCCGGTAACTGGCGGCCGGATTTAGCAATAATCCCATGATAGTGAAATGGCCATCAGCAATATCGCATAATCTAAAAAATGAACATTTTAGCACGTAATATAATTAATTCACACAATTAAATATCCTGTAATAATTTTACGGAGTGGATTGTATCGCTCCCAGGCTCACTGCAACCTAAATATGCCATGAAAAAGATGCAATAACTTAATGGACCAAACTATGCAATAACATTCGAAAACGTGACAATTACACCGAACGACTTCGTATTTAATCATGACTCCGAACCAACCCGAGCCAACACTGAATCGTCATGTATTCATGATTAAAATACACCTAAACTGATAAAATAATGCTCCTAAAATGGTGAGGGCCGAAATCTAGGTGAATGGAGGCCAAATCATGAAACGCTCTTTCGAGAGTCACTTTGGCACATCGCACCGTAAATTCTCGTACGACCTCAAAAATTATCCGAATGACAAACGGTCAAAAACATGACCTTCTAAACTTGATGAGCACTGTCCAGTCCAAGGCCATGGGCTAAAAGCTGAAAGGGGATCGGTTACGGTGGCCGGAAACGCAACGGAAGCACAAAAATTTTCGATTTTAGCATATAAATTTCGGCCACCATGATTTTGTGTAGGAAATACAATAAAACACCCAAATGACATTCATAGTGTGTTTAGAAATAGTTACCTATCAACCTCTTAAGGTTGATGATGGCTCCAACCAAGTTGTGAACAACTTGGCTCTTGAATGGAATGAAGATCTACAAGCTTCCTTGGACTCCTTTCTTTCCTTGAAAATTAGGCCCACCACTAGCAAACTAGAACCCCTCTTATTTTGCACTAGAAAAATAAAAGGATTTTTCAAAAAGAAGTATTTTTCTTCCTCAACACTTGAAGAGAAAAATTGAGAGAAAACTTGAGAGAATAATCCTTCAATATTTCGGCCATTGTGTGCTAGAATGGGGGAAGGGAGACTTGTCTTGGACTTGCAAAAAGTAGAGACAAAAGTAGCATGCCAAGCCTTGATATTTGAAAAAGTTGTCTCCAACCCTTCACCTCTCATGCATGCATATTATATAGTTTTTTATCAAAATAAAAACCATGGACTAAATTTAATTATCTCAAACATATTTGAGACTAATTAAACATTACTTGAATTTACCCAAGTCCCACTAGTTAAATAATTAATTTAAATTGAGCTCTACAAGACTCAATATAATTTAATTAATTCAACACTTGAATTAATATAATTATTTGGACTCTACTAGGTCCACTAGTGTTTAATTAATTCAACACTTGAATTAATTTAATTTAGTCTATAATAATGTTTATGAAAATCACAATTTTCAAATACATTATTCAATTGGCCAACTTTTAATTTAGGAACACTTCCATAAATTAAAATTTACATTTCTCTCATAGAAGTCATACTTATAATTTTCCTTACGCTTATAAACTCCTTTATAAGCCGTTCAACACATTGAACTATTTTTACTTCTCAACGGGATCTAGAAAGCCAGCACTTGTGTGGTATCAATGGTTCATTGATACAACTAGCCGTGGGTTCACATCTCCATGTGATTCGGACTAAACATGTCCTTATATGAGCATACCCCAATTGCTCCATTCTTACTTATCAACTCCTTGATAACAAGAACGTCAGAACTCAAGTCTGATAGTACCCAACCAATCATGTTAAACGCCTAGCAGCATCGCTTACATGATTCCCTAGGTATCAAATGATAGTGCCTCCAAGAACCATTCAATTATGGTTAGCGTACAGTACGGTCCCTTCAACTCATATATCCCGACCGATTCGACAACCATTGGTTTATCGAGAGTTGTCAATGAATCGATACTATGTGTCATGCCGTAGTTGCATCGATGGTGTAATCTATGAAACTCCTTTCATAATTACCACCATACTCTGATCAGGGATTTCACACTACATATACATGAAAACACATAAGATATCCATACCCGAAGGTAAGTGGTGAATCCCCGACTACAATGCATCGACTCCTATATGTTTCGACAGAACACCCAACCTTGCCACCTGATGACCCCTTGAGAGTCGGTAAACAAGTCAAAGTGCAATGCTAGCACATAGAGTCTCAATGTTGTCCCAGGTCATAAGGACTAATTGTGTACAACCATAAACTAGGACGTTTCCACTCGATAAGTGAGAACCACTTGGAAAGTCCTTTAATGGAGGGTTGTTCAGTGCACTCTTCCAGGAGCACCTATCTGCATGCTTGGACATCACAATTTCCCCTACCAATGAAACATGGTACTCACATCGCAGATACTAGTCTCTAACTCGAGCGGCTTATATCCTTCTCAGCGGCGGCTGAATCGACTAGTAACTGTTTAGAATATACAGTATTCCAAATATGAGTTTCATGATACTCATCATATGAGCATCTCATATTCTTTCTACTATTTGTATATTCAAGGACTTTATCTATGCAACTAGCATGGGTATACAGATAAAGATGTGCCAAAATAATAATTTCAAATATAATTAAAATAAAGATCGTTTATACATAGAGTTTCATTGTGAACACTCGGCCAACACTTGGCTCGAAGGGCACCTACTCTAACAAAAGCCAACCGAGAACTCGAACGAGCCACTGAACCGTCACAACAAGTTGTTGTCCAAAAATACAACAACTGTGCTTTGGTTTCCTTGCGTCGTTTGCGAGGCTAATGGCCATCGGGGCTTGAACTACCGACCAAAACCTCTTACCAAAATCCCAAGGAATGATTTGAACCATGGCTAAGGGCCCTAGGCCAGCCACAATTCGAACCACACCAGCAAACCACCGAACGTTCCAACCGAGAACAAATTCTGCACGTAGGATGCATTGCTTTTGTTTGGATGTCACGAATCGTTCCAATGGCCATTTGATTGACCATGACACGATCTAGACATCTAGGGGCATGGTATGAACCATGGCTACAGGCCATAGGCCAACCAAGATCCACACCAAACCACCAAAACCGAACCACACATGCTGTACAATGAGAGGGGCGAAGGTGGGGAGGGGCAGTTCTTGTTGTTTAATTTAAAAACCGATTCACCATGGACCTAGCCACCAAAAGGGAGACTTAGCCACGTATTAGACATGCTAGGGAAGTGATATAACCATGGCTATAGGCCCTTAGGGTAGCCAAGATCAGATCCTTTCCCCTTGACAGCAAAACCGAATTTTGAAGCACAAAATGGCACCGATGGAAAGCTGTTGTCATTTTCGGATTTCATCATGCATGGGGTTTGTTTGAATGGACCAACGTGGTCCTAATGCCTCCTAATACATGTCTATATGTCGCCTTGGGAGCCTGGAGTCGAGCCGACCACCTGAATATACAAAAACAAGCAAAACCGTGAAGGCACAAGAGGGACTGAAAATTCTGCACTATATTTTCGAAAATGCTTGACATATATTTCGGTTTTTGCTTATCAAAACTTGATCATATAATGAAAATAAATGATATTAGGACTTGATTGAAGAGTCAAGGAAGAATATATGCATGTCTGGTTTCGTTTTGAAAGAAAACGAAAGAACGAGACGATCCAGCGCGGAGGAGGTGGAGCGCTTTCTATTCTACCTTGCTTCTTACTTGATTTTTCTCTCCTCTTTCTAGCTATGGAACCCACGGTTTTTCTTCTCAATTTCACTCTGAATTTTGAGATTAGGGAGAGGAGAATGATGGTTGGAAAGGTGAGGGGGAAGATCCACTAATAAAGGGATTTAAAATGCAAGACCAAATCTACCTCTCATTCAAATTTTAAATTTGTTTGGACAAGTCTTCTTGGAGTTGCATGGCCGATTGTCCATGAATATTTAGACTAGGATATTGCTTACTAATAATTTAATTAAGGTTGATTAATAATTAACAAGATTATCATAAAAAAATGACAATGAATGGGTCCAAGATGATGAGTTGGCAAGGCAATACACAATCCACTAGGGGGCCGAAATTCTCACAAATAAATGGAGGGGAAATGTTGATTATCTAGTAAATTAATAACCCTTAAAAGCCTCACTAATCCTTTAATTAATTTAGTGAATTAAACCCTTAATTATTGGAACTTAAATGAACTTATTTCCTACTCACCTCAAGTAATTAAATTAAATCCTCAAACCTCCTTATTAACTTAAATGAACTTACTTTCTAGTTAAAATAAATTCTGGAAATGTTTTCTGAAATCTTAAATTTAATCTCAAAACTCAAACTCCAGTCCGGCCTTACTGAATTAACTGAAATGATAAAATTAAACTACTACGTAAAATAATTAAATTTAAATACTCATGCAATAAAATCATTTTAATTTAAATACTAGAATTATGCATGGTTTATACGTAGTCCAATTTATGGCGGTTTCTACAGCTTGGACGACTAAAACATGTTCTTCAAAATGTTGAATATGATATTCTTCCAGTTCAGTCTCCTGTTAGCCATGATAGCAGTCATATCTTGAAATTTCTCCAGCGTAAGAGCAGAAAAGGATCCTCCCTTCGCTAATAGCCCCTTGGCTACAATATCAGCCAGCAACTGAACTTCTAGCTTTAGTTCCTTCTTTGGATCGGAAAATTTGATTTTCCCTTCATCAGCAGAAAGAGCAGTTTTCATCTCCTCAACATCAGCAGATTTGATTTCAGAAATGTTAGCTAGCACATCAGTAAGCAGCTAAAATAGATTGCTGAAGGATTCCTCATCAATGATCAGCAGCTGACCATTGACGGTAGTTGCGATGTTGCCAGTAGTAGTGATGTAGACATTTGCGTAAAAATCTTGGATCTCTTTAGGGTAGATTTCCTGAGAAGATAATCTAAAAAATGGATCTGCTACCAGTTTGTTAAAGATGTTCTTCACATCTTCATCAGGAACAGACATAACTGAGGCAAAATTGATTTCCATAACATTCAGAAAGTGAGTTGGGACTTGATTTGCCATTTGATGAAATTATTTTCTACGAGAAAGAATGCTTTGAGTTTGGATTTGCTCTGTAAATCGAAATAAGCGTAAAGAAAAACTGAACAGGAGCGGGGTATAGTACATATGTATGTGATGGTTCAAATTTTAGACACGTGTCAGTCCAAGAGAATTTGAATCAAGGCGTGTGTACGAGTGATGAAAACGTGTGTAGGAAATAAATGGATCACGTGGGTCCACGTTTCAAAATTCTATTCATTGAAAGACATCAATTAAATGCGTAATCAATCAGTCACATTATTTAATATAGAATATTATTCAATTAATTAGTTAACTTATAGGAGAAGATCAGTTAAGTCAGCAACTGAGTGACAAGTTTTGAGCTGAATCATTTCAGGTAAGGACCAACTGACTATTGGTAACTGACTTCGTCTTCCTCCTGTCTCTTTAAGGTTTGTCTATAAATAAGACCATCATTCTTCGATAATAACATCTAACCACTGATGGATTGCTCAAGCAGTTCCAGCGTCCCTCATCCTTCATGGACACCTCATCGTTTTCAAAGACTCACGAAGGCTCTTGAGAAGTACGTTTTCCAAAATTTATGTCTGTTTGGACCACAACTCATGATCTCCAATAAATCCACAGTGGTGAATTTACTGCTATTGCTAAGCAAAGATCAATTGCAAGGAAGTATAGGAGACTTGCTGAAATCGATCATATTTACAAGCTTGTTAAATATGATTTGCTGATTCATCTGATGCTCAAGAAGGAGTAGTACTTGCTTGAAAGTATTTCTACTACAGAAGCCTTCAAGAGTATCAACAATCATGATTTGACTAACTGGTTGACTATTTGGCAAGATGCAGCAGGAGAACAAATGGATCTTGTAACTTGGTTTCGAATTTATCAGCAGTAAAAATTTTGTTACGATTCATTATTGTTGTTTCTTTTCTTATCTGCAAAAATAACTGGAATCAGTTGACAAACAGATAACTAACTGAATACAGTAATTGATAAGTGATTAACTGAATGAACAACAACTGACATATCAACAATAAAACTGATATAATTAAGACAAGTCAATTAACCAAGAATATTGCGAAAGTGAGAAAACTTAGTATCTGGTAAAAGGTTTGGTGAAGATGTCAGCAGCTTGTTGTTCAGTTGGAACATATTCAGTCTGATTGCTTTCTTCATTACACGATCTCAGATAAAATGATGCCTGATATCAATGTGATTTGTCCATGAGAGAAGAATTGGAATGCATGTGATCACAATTGTGCTTGTATTGTCACAAAATATTGGAGATTCTTTTGATTCGACTCCATAATCTTTCAGTTGTTACGGAATTTAGAGCAGTTGGGCACAAAAATTTCTAACAGCAAGATATTCTGCTTCAGTTGTGGAAGTAGCTATGGATGTTTGCTTCTTGCTGAACCATGAGATCATTTTGTCTCCTAGAAACTGACAAGATCCACTGGTGCTTTTACGATCTAGCTTACATCCTGCATAATCTCCATCTAAATATCCAACTAAATTGAAAGAAGAGTCTTTAGGATACCATAATCCCACATTTTGTGTGCTTTTAAGATATTTTAAAATACGTTTGGCAGCTGAAAAATGCGATTGCTTAGGATTTTCCTGAAATCTAGCACACATACAAACAGCAAATACAATATCAGGATGACTACTAGTTAAGTACAATAATGAACCTATTAAACCTCTGTAGAATGTCGTCTCAACTGATATTCCCCCTTTATCATTGTCTAGTTTGACTGATGAACTCATGGGAGTACTTGCAGCTGAACATGTTTTCATGACAAATTTCTTGAGCAATTCCTTCGTATATTTGGTCTGACTGATAAAAATATTAGTTTCCAGTTGCTTCACTTGCAGACCGAGGAAAAATTTCAGTCCACCCATCATACTCATCTCAAATTTGTCCTGCATTAACTTGGAAAACTTCTCACATAAATTAGGGTTAGTTGACCCAAATTTAATATCATCAACATTAATTTTCACAAGTAAAATGTGATCATTCTTAGAGAATTTGAACAAAGTCTTATCTACTAATCTAAAAGTAAAATCATGATCAGTTAGAAATTTTCAAAGTATTTCATACCAAGCTCTTGGAGCTTGTTTAAGACCATATAAAGTTTTATTCAGATGATATACATGATCAAGAAAGAATGATTGATAAAACCTGGTGGTTGTTCAACATAAACTTCTTCCTATAACTAACTATTCAGAAAGGTACTCTTTACATCCATCTGTTATACTTTAAAGTTTTTGAATGATGCATAGGCAAGGAATATTCTGATTGCTTCTAGTCTTGCAACTGGTGCATAAGTTTCATCGTAGTCAATTCCTTCTTCTTTTCTGTATCCTTGAGCTACAAGTCTTGTTTTGTTGCGTACAATTGAACCATGTTCATTCAGTTTGTTTATGAATACGCATTTTGTACCTATAACAGTTTTAGAAAATGGTATTGGAATTAAGTTCCAGACATTGTTATGGGTAAACTGATTTAGCTCTTCTTGCAAAGCATTTATCCAGATAGGATCAGCAAGAGATTCATCAGTTTTCTTTGGTTCCAGTTGTGAATCGAAAGCTGAATAATTAAATTAAGCATTTGATTTCTAGATCTTACCGGGTCAGATGGATCACCTATCACTAATTTTGGAGGATGTGATTTATTCCATCTGAGCTCAGTATTTATTGTTTCCGTATCAGCAACTACTTCATTCAGTTGGCAACTGAATGTTTTATTCAGTCTCAGTTGGATCTGTATGAGTTGGTAACTGAATATTGTCAATATGCTCCACCAACTGATTATCAGGAACAACTTCCTGTTCAACTGATTGATCCAGTACTTTTGGTTCAGGTATCTTCTTCATTATCATCCTCCAAACTGTTATCTGTAAATCGATCAACTAGCTCAACTAAATCAGTTGGCTTATCAGTTAGCACAGATTCATCAAATACAACATGTATTGATTCTTTAACATTTAAAGAGCTTTTATTAAAAACTCTATATGCTTTGCTAACTGAAGAATATCAAAGAAATATTCCCTCTGCAGATTTTACATCAAAAGCTTTTAAATGATTTTTACCATTATCAAGAATAAAACATCTGTAGCCAAATATTTTGAAATACGAAACCACACTTTTTCGTCAATGACAGATCTCATATGGTGTTTTTAAATGATTCTTAGTAATCATTGATATGTTCTGAGTGTAACATGCAGTGTTTACTGCTTCTGACCAAAACCTTTGAGAAATACAAGAATCAACAAGCATTGTTCTAGCAGCTTCTTTAAGGGTCTGATTTCTTCTCTCAGCTCCACCATTTTGCTGAGGAGTTCTAGCTGCTGAGAGCTCATGCTTGATCCCAGTATTTTCTAAAAAAGTTTAAAGATTTTTATTGATGAATTTAGTCCCTATATCAGACCTTATTCGATCAAATCCCAACTGATTTTCATTTAATAATCTTTTGAAAAGCTTAATAAGTTGTGCAGTAGTTTAGCCTTTGGATTTGAGAAAGATAACCAAAGTAAATCTTGAAAAGTCATCCACAACTACTAAGGTGTATTTCATTCCCCCTAAACTCATGACTGGTATTGGACCAAAAATATCCATATGTAACAGTTCTAAGCATCGGGAGGATGATTTACAACCTCTGTTTTTGAATGAAGATCTTACTTGATTACCAAACTGACATGCTGAACAAATTTTATCTTTTGAGATATATATTTTGGGCAAACGTGTTACAAGATCATGGTTACTCAGATAGGAAATAGATTTAAAGTTTAAGTGGTTCAACCTCTTATGCCACAACCAGGTTTTTGAAGATTTGGAAGCAATGAAACAAACTGGTGCATAAGGGTGATCAGTCCAACTGACTTTGTAAGTATTTCCACAACGATTGCCAGTTAGGATGACCTCATCAGTCGAGTCTCTAACTGAATAAGTGTGTTTGTCGAACTGAAATGAGAAATTATTGTCGCATAACTAACTGATGCTAATCAGGTTATACTTCAAATTCTCAACTAGCAAAACATTTTTGACAGTAAAGTTACCATGGATAAATTTACCCTTACCCACTGTGGGGACCCGGACGCTAATCACGATCTTAATCATCATTGGGACTAATTAATCAATTATAAAACAGGGTCTAATTTTTTATTTTTTTTTTTAAAATACAAGCGGAAACGTAATGTAATTAACTCAAATTACATATTAACATGAACATACACTTCTTGTGTTATCTATACAATTAAACTAGGTTCAACTATAAATCAAAGCTGAATCCTAAGTTGCTGCAAAGCCCGGATCTCCACGCTATCTATCTTCCCTCATCCTCTTCTTGACCTTGATCCAGCCCCAACTGTTGTCATGCACACATACAAAACAAGACAACAGCCGGATAACTCCGGTGAGAATGAATCCCAGTATAAACAATGTATACATGCGATCATATATAAAAACATATATAAAAGCATAATAACAAATATTCATAACATGTCTCAAATCAGAAACATAAATCAATATCAAACACTGAATCATACTCAGACTCAGACTCGACTCAAACAACGCGTCGTCTCAGACTCGACTCAACTCTATCTTAGAGATCCCGATGTCTGAATAATGATAAATATACCGAATCTCAGTCGCTAGGAATGAATCAATCCCTAAACGGCATCGATATAATTCATATATCCAGTATCTGGGCGAATCAGCCGCAGATTGACGAATCAGTCAAGAATTAGGCGAATCAGCCAATAACCAGACGAATCAGTCTGTAATTAAGCGAATCAGCTTAAGTTTAGACGAATCAGTCCATAACTAGGCGAATCAGCCAGTGACTAGGCGAATCAGCCCATAACCAGACGAATCAGCCGGTGACTAGGCGAATCAGCCTATGACTCAACGACTCAGTAATCAATACATGCATTCAGTATCTAAGCAAATCAATCGATGACTAGCGAATCAGCAGTCATTACATGCAGTGGCTATAACTCAATAGACTACATATCTCAATCTTATCATATATCAGCTATAAATCAATAGACTACAATCATAAGTCTCATCAATTGCAAATATCAATGCAATAAATGAAAGTATGTGATTTAGGGAAACTCGAGTCAAACCTCACTCGAGTTGTGCAATCCCAACTCAACATTAATTTATACCTTTCACTCTGATACTCTGACGCTGTCGAAGTCTCGAACCCCAAGCCTGTCAATACTCAATCTGACAACAACAATATCGAGGGTACGATATCAATACACCACTCAATCTATACTGGATATAATCAGAATTCAGTCAAATTCTGTTTCAACAACATAACGGCATAATCTCAATATATCCAGTAATACCATATCAGTCAGATATCAATTCTAATATATCATAATCGATAACAACTCAATTCTGATATCAATTCTCAATCAACTCAACTCTAAAAACCGTAATAATTTCATATGGTATCTGTTCCTCAATCCGGTTTCGATTATACGATGTCTAGCATGACAAGAACATCATATATGAATCCTATCAGATTCTGACAATACCATAATTTCAAATCATATCAAAACGTAGCAAAACTTACGTCCAGTTGTAGCCTACGTCGATAGGAACACAGTACCGAAGTCAGATTCAAAATCAGACGGACGGATTTCTCACAAAAGGCAGAAACCCTTTCTCGATCCTTTTCCTTCTTTCTGAAGAGTTGCAAAGTGTTATTCGTTTATATACATCCCAATTGCATGGTTCTGAAACGTGTCTTCTTTTCATCATTTTCAAGCGGCGCTCGAGCGGTAAGAAAGTGCCGCTCGAGCGCGGCACTTTCTGTCCGGCTACTTGACTTATCATGCATTGGCGCTCGGGCGGTAATATTCTACCGCTCGGGCGCCATGCTTTCTGTCCGAGCACTTTCCTTGTTGAACACTGGCGCTCGGGCGGTAACAATCTGCCGCCCGGGCGCGAGGTTCTCTGTCCGGATGCTCCTCCATTGGCGCTCGAGCGGTACTATTCTACCGCTCGGGCGCCACCTCTTCTGCCCGAGACTCTTCTTTGTTGAACATTGGCGCTCAGGCGGTCTCTTTCTACCGCTCGGGCGCCACATGTTCTGCCCGAAAATCACATAACTATACTCATATCCGTTCCTTATCAATAAATCAGTTTAGATTACATTAATCAAATTCTTGGGCATTACACCCACAGTTTTACCTTTGGAGTTCTCTCCAAAACTGATGTTTGGTCCAGTGTATTCGATCAGTTGAGATATCATACTTGCATCTCCTGTCATATGCCGTGAGCATACACTGTCTAGATAAAAGGTGGATTCCTTGTTTGTACCTGTCACCTGCAATCACACACAATATATGATATTGGTACCCATATTCATTTGGTTCCTAAACTGATTAGTCCTTTAAGAAACCAGACTTAGACCAGTCTAACTGACTTTCCAGTTGCTGTGTTCCAAATAGTTTTTTTCGATTTTTTGGGTATTAAATGTGTGAAGTGAGGAAGAAACAGTATGATTTGTAACCTTTTTCAACTGACTTTTCTTTTGCTACCGTTTTCTGAACTGGCTTACAGTTGTAGTAATTGTAATAGTCATTCCTTGAGTGCTGATTTTTGTAACTGAATTGTTTAGGTGACCAGTTTTGTAGAGGCCTGTATTTCGTATTCTTAATTTTTCGGAATTATTTAAAAATTTTCTCTTTAAATAAATAACATGCAACATTCATAAAATAAACTGATAAATGGATTTTACTTTAAAATAACAGTGGAAGTCAATATTGTGTTTCAAAACAAAAACTTAAAAATCATTCAACATATTAAAAACTGAGTTTGAACATAAAATAGTGAATAAACTGAAGCATGAGGTTCTCGGGTTCCTACTACTGCTGACCCAAGCTAACTCACTGGTCCTCGCCCTCAGTCTCGACCTCATTAGTAACTACAACAATCAAGTCTAGTGAGCCTAAAGACTCAGCATGCACATATTGTGAATAACAAGTAAATATATCATAAAATTTCGTGTAATGCGAAAATATCGTATTGTAAAGCGTAAGGTGCAAGTCGTGTCACAAGTAATTATAAATACATGCATATCTAAAAATCATACGTAAAAGATTTGCTCGATAGAGCCCGGCCATAAAATATCATAATGAGATTTTTCTGGTAGAGATAATGTTTCAACGCAAGTGGCCCGTAACATAACATGAACGTCTGATCAGACTAAACCACACTATACTAGGAGGTATAGATCACCACAGCCCTTGGACTGGGTGTCCGTACCCATACATAAACATAAACCTGTCGTAAGTCACCGGGTAGAGATCCCATAAGCGTGAGGTGGCCACAAGACATATTGCATATATCTCAAAAATAAATATTTTATATTGTTATGCACGTAGTATAATTATAACCATGTTTTACCAAGTGAGTTGGATCGTACCCAAGCTTGCTGCGACTGACTTTTAATATGAGACACATGCAAATATTTTCAACTTGACGAAAGCTTCATAACCGAACCAAAAGCGAGACAAATGAAACCAACAACTTAGTTTTTTAATCGCGGTTTGGTACTAACCCGAACCAACATTGGACCAACGTTTAGTCATGATTAAAATACACCTAACATGATGACATATTGTTCATAAGGACTGTAACACACGAAAATAGTGAATGGAGGCCAAAATTGTAAAACGCTATTTCGAGAGTCACTTTGGCACATTGCACCGTAAATTATTGTACGACCTCTAAACTTAACCAAATCACAAACGGCCAAAAACATGACCTTCTTAACTCATTGAGGTACTGTCCAGTCCAAGGCCATAGGCTACAAGCCAACCAAGAACTCAAAACAAGCCCCCTGAACCGCAACAATGCTGCTGTCAAATTTTTGTGGCAGTAGCTGTGCTTGTGTTGCTTCGTTTATGAGACTAAGGGTCATTGGGGCTTGAACCACTGACCAGAGTCTCTTACCAACATTCTAAGGGGTGGCTCGAACCATGGCTAAGCTCACTTGGCCAAAAAAATCCAAGGAAACACCTAGGACAATACCAAGCTTCACCTTTGAACACCATGTGCTGTACTGTGGGGGGTGTTGCTTTATCTTGCTGTCATATATCATTCCAATGTCCATATGATTGACCATGGCTTGATCTAGACATCATCAGGTATTGTGTGAACCATGGCTAAGGGCTAGAAGCCAACCAAGATCCACCCCAAATCCTCAAACCCAAAACCATCTCATACAAAAATCAGAATATGAAATCGTGGGGCACTTGTCTTGTGGTTTAAAAATATTGATGGATTCGTGCACCAAGCTTGAAAGGCTGCCTTAGTCACGTCCTATACATTCTAAGGGAGGGTTCTAACCATGGTTACAGGCCCTAGGCCAACCAAGATTCGAACACTCCTCTTAGACAATCAAACCACCAGAAATCGTGACTCAACTTTGCATCTTTGGGGAGATTTGCTGTCAAGTCCCTTCCCTGCGTGCATGGGATGAAACCAATTAATCAACATGACCCTAACACACTCTAGTACATGCCTAGATGCAACTTTGAGCGCCTAGATCCGATTCATCCCCTGAAATCACAAAAATAACTCAACCCGTGAAGTATAGAGGAACGACCTAGAGCTTGTACAGATTTTACAAATTTGCTGTCAAATTTCGGTTTTGCTCTTTAAATTCATGAACATATATTGTTTTAAAATAATTATAAGACTTGATTGAAGAGAAATGAATAATATAAACATGACTGAAATTTCGGTTTTTGAAAGAACAAATCAATTCGAAGATCACGGCACGGCGGAGACGGAGTTGTATTTTCTTTTCTCTTATTCCCTAGCTGTTGGTTCACGATTTCTAGCTAGTATTTTATCCTAAAATTTCGAGGGGATGGGTGGAGAGAATGCTAAGGAATGAAGGGGAAGGTTACTAATTAAATGGGGAGTTTGAATGGCAACTAAAAATCTTCCTATTCTTGTTGCTTGTGAGATATTGAATGATGTGTGAATTGGTAAAATTTATCTAGGGAATTATAGGTGTGATGGCCGAGATTTGGTGTCTAAAGCAAGGTAAAAATATTGCTTAAATCTCACATTTTAAATTTTGAAGTCTTAGATAGCCATTATGTATTTTACTAATTTAATAAATTATATTAGGATAATCATTTCTTGCATGGCATGGCTTGGTCTATAGATCAATTATTAAAATGTTAGGTTGTTACTTCTTGAATATATTAGGCCTAGATTAATTTATCTCAATTGGTTACACATTTTAATTTAGAATTTAATGAACTATTGAACATAAAGAACTTATTTAATAACTTAACTCCAATTAACTAAATAAATCTTAAAAACATTATTTAACATTAAAATAAATTATTCCTTGGCTTAAATTAAATTTAGGAATATTTACTTATTATTAAATTTTATCTCAAGTCTCCAACTCCAGTCCGGCCTCATGTATTTAACCGAAAAGATAAAACTAAACCTCTGCGTTTTAAAATAAATGGTCAAATTTTAAAATGACTTAAACACTCCATAAATATATAAAAATTATTTTTAATTTAAATAATATCAATTATGCATGGCTTATACATAGTCTAATTTATCGGGTTCTACAAGTTTTTTGAATAAGTTGAACTTTCAGAGCAATATCCAATTCCATACCGTTTGGCTCTATTCTTACTTTCAGTCGATTGAACAGTTAGTTTAATGAACAATTTCATAGTTGATTTTAGAAAGGTAATGTACTTTCCTTTGTTCATTCAACATTGGCTGTGTATCACTTGCAGAATTTTCAACATGACTGTTAAAGCCTAAACCAGTTTTATCATCAACTGAATTTTTGTGAATTCTGCATTTCAGTCAATGTAACTGAAGACTTGTTCCAAGCATGAATCAGTTCAGTATGTTTTGAAATTTCAGTTTTTAACTGATATATCAAAGCTTGGTTCTCAATCATTTCAACTTTTTTCTTTGCAATCTCCCTTTTTACACTCAACACTTCAACTGATTAATCAGTTTCTGTTTGGTTATCATTGAGATCATTTTGCTGAGCTCTGACCTTCTCAAATGATCGAGCATGTTTGTGATACTCATTTACCATGTCATGCAATGTGGCAATGAGTTCCTCACGAGTGAAATCAGTGGAGCTGAAGTCAAATACGTGTTCACTTGTTGACTCCAGTTCAGCATCATCAGCCATTAAGCACTTGACTTCTTTTTCATCATCACTTGAACTGATTGGGCTTTCAGGTTCTGACTCCTCACTGTCTGTTTCTGCCCACTTTGACTTACTCTCCTCAGCTAGAAGCATATCATGTTTCTTTCTGGGAGATTTCTTGTCATCCTTGGTTCTTCTTCTATGCTCATAGGGCTTCTTTCCTTTTCAGTTGATCTTGGAATGTCCTTCTTTGACTTGGGACAGTCAGCAATGAAGTATCCAGTCTTGCCAAAATTGTAGCAAGCATAAGGTTCTTCTTTGGAGTGATTTTTCTGATATTGTTTCTGAAAGTTTCTTTGATTTCTCCTCATAAACCATCCAAACTTCTTGACAAACAATGACATTACTTCATTGATCAGCTGATCAGCAGATTTGTCAATTGAACCAGTTGGTTCTAGGTCGATAGCAGGTAAAGCAGTTGTGACATTTGATGTAGAAGGTTCTCCTTCTCTGCTTTTTAGTTCAAACTCGTATGCCTTTAGATCACCAAAAAAATCATGAAGTTCAACCTTGTTAAGGTCCTTTGATTCAAGCATAGCCATTGTCTTGACGTCCCACTCTTTTGGAAGGCCTCTGACCACCTTCCGTGCTATTTCTTTGTTGGAATACACCTTTACAAGTGCATTCAGCGTGTTTATAATACCACTGACCCTCTCATCATATTCGTGCATGGATTCTCCAACCTTCATCTTGATATTGTCAAATTTCTGAACAACAACTGATAGCTTATTCTCATTGGTTTGCTCGTTTCCTTCACAATGCTGAATATGTTTCTCCCATATATCTTTAGCAGTTTCGCACATTTTGATGTTGCTGAAAGTGACATTATCCAGCGTTATATAGAAAATGTCCTTAGCAACATTTTCAAGGTTGTATTTCCTCTTATCTTCTGTTGTCCATTCCTCTCTGGGCTTCTCAATGCAATAAGGTGCCCCATCAATTATTGCAATTGCTGTATTTTCTTTTAAAATTTTCACGGGTCCTTCAGTAATGACATAACACATGTCGTAGTCTTGTGCAGCTAAATGAGCCTGCATTCTGATTTTCCAGTCATTGAAATCTTCTCTGGAAAACATTGGTATTTTATTGAATATAGACATGGTGATCAGTTTTGTGGATAAAAATATTCTGGGACAAGATTCAACTGCTCTGATACCACTTGATATGATCGATTAACTGGTGAAGGAATGTTTAGATGGGGGTTGAATAAACACTCACGATTTTCACAATCTTTTTGAATGTTGAGTCAGTTTAGTGACAAACTGAAACTCGGAATCTTGTCAGTCGATATCAACCAGTTAACAATAAAGTGCAGAAATAAATTGACTGATAGATAGAATAAAAACTGAAGTAAGAACACACGAGATTTTATGGATGTTCGGAGATTCCAATCATTTCAACGTCACCCCTTCTATCACAAGGATATGATATCCTCTAAAAGACTTTGATCGATGCAAACATTTGTACAGACCCACTTCAGTTTGGACTTAACAATGGAAAAACTAAAATTCTTAGTTTACAATATGTTTCACAGTACTCAACTGAACTTAGCACAACGGATCTCTATTAAGATCGAATTTACAACTAAAAATAATTTGTGCTAGTAAGCTCGAAAGTAGCATAGAATTCTACGAATATATCTGATAAGTTTCAGCTTCTAATTTTTGAATATGAGCGAGAATTTCAGCAGAGTAACAAATGATTGATAGAATAGTGAATCATTATTTTTCAACTGCTCTTCTCTGATATTTATAGGCTTCTCTTCAATGGTAATTGATGTCAACCGGGCAAATCGGGTAATAGCCGGGTGGGCGATTTGCCAAGTCAAGTGTTTGGATATATGTGCGGATGTTCTTGCAAGTTACTGATGGTCCGGGGTGGTTGAGTTCCCTGTCACCTGGAGGACAGTGCCCGGGATGATTTTAGTAATAACCCTGAAAACACAGAACGTTAGGGAAGCGCCGGAAGTTGTTCCGGCGTATCCACTCCGACGCTCAAGTCAGTAATGTACGCAAAGGAAAACTTAGAGGGAGTAAGAATATTTGTGAGTGCTTGTGAGTATTCCAAAAAGAGTTACCTCTTCTGTAGTACTTACGGGGGGTCTTTATAGATGAGGCAGGTAGATGACTTACCCGCCGAATTCGGATAGTGGTCCATGATTCGGGGTCATGGGCCACGTTGTCAAGTAGTGGGACACGTACTAAGAGTTGACCTGGTCATGGAATGGGGTAAAATAGGCTCCGCGATGTCAGGAAGACGTGGTGATCAAGGAGAGAATGCGTCTTTTTCTCGGGTGTTTTCCACCCGAGTGCCTCTGAGGTGTTTCTTGAGCCGGGAAGTTTTTACCCCGGATATTAGCTGATTACTCCCCGGGCGTCCTTCCCACCAGGTCACTGAAGGTAATTGTACTTCAATATCTTTTTCCCGTTCTGATCTTGCCCGAGTTCGAGAACTTTCCGGGTCAGGGTCCATACCCGGGCCCGGGTTCTCTTGGGGGCATCACCACTCCCTCCTAAAAAAGTCGGGCTAGAGTCTATCTCGCTGTCCCGATTAATAAAAGATGTTCTCCTGGTGATACAGGAGTCTTCTATGACTCTGCAGATGTGGATACCCTTGTTGATGTCGTCGTAAGCCCTAAAATTCAAATTTATTTTCAACGTTCCGCGTTTCGAGGGCTGTTACAATATCTCGATATTGACGCCTGTCTTTTCGCCTGCCCTGCGCAACTTCCAATATTCACCCTAGCCGTAGATATATTCGAGAATCAACGATCGGGATATATTCCTCTTTCCTATATATATCTGGTATCCCCTATCCCTTGCTAATTACTTCCATAAATATGGCCGATGCTAGCAGCTCGAGAACTCCCGGGATGACCGAAGCCCTTAGGGAGCCCAATCTGGAAGTTCAAAAGTCCATCATAGAAGATGAAGTACTGAACGAAGTTCTTGGCTATTGGGAAGAGCTTCAAGAACTGAAACTTCTTTACGATTCCGGGGAAGCCACCACTCCTGCCCTGGCATCCAAACTAAGGAAAGTGCGCAAACAACTACACTTAGCTGAGTGGGTGGACATCTTCACGGATGGTCATGTATATCAGCTGATGCTTCGGAAGGAATTGAAGCTCCTGAAGAACATTCTCGGCTCTTCCAGCTTCATGCAAGGCTCCACTCCCCCGCTGTCGGCTTGGTTGAAGATACGAATAATTGTAATAGAAGAGAAATATGACGATGTAGTATGCGCCAATGTATATGGTTGAATAAGAATTTATTTTAGTTCCTTTTCCTCTATCACCACTCGGCTTATAACCACTGTAAATCCAGTGACACATCATGAAAGGGGCAAAACCATCTGAAATAATTTACTAAAAACTTCTGGACTTGATATCTCCCGGGCGATTAACCCCAATGCTGGGGCCTTGCGTTCCCCGGGCTGTGAATCACCTGCGGGAGCCTCGGGCTTCCCGGGCTCCATGAAATGCCGGGGACTCGTGTTCCCCGGGCTTGGATGAGTGCCGATACCCTAAGACTTCCCGCCCCTCGGTATGGTGTCCCCTACACAAATTTCGATCTTTGATACTAAAGTTCCGCCTAGGGACGCCCCATTTCCCAAGGTAATAATGACGCTGTGACATTGATATTTGTTCGCGTCCCTTTGACTACCTGGAACAATTTTTTAGGCGTTTCCTGATCCAACACGCATGCTTAAACCAACGGTCGCGATTAATCTCTCCTCCATAAATGCGTAGTCGTTTCACATGGTTGGAAACTTTTCGGTTTCCTCCAGACTACCGACCTTTTGCCTATAAATAAGTAGATGAAGGCGAAGTGAGAGCGATTGTTTCGATCATGCCGAGTTCAAGTGAAACTACTGTTAACAGCAGTCCGTATGGTCACTTGCCACCCTCTACGCGCGTTCATTTAGAGTCGTTGAAGAGGACCATCGAGGAGTTTATTCTGGCGAAAGTTATGTCCACTTGGCATAAGATTCATAATCTTGTGCAATCCTTCCAAGACGGTCTGGCCTTTACCAGGCCACAGAGAGCATTGGCCAGGAGATACAAACGGATATTTTATGTGACGCACGTGACCGAGCTAGCCACTGATCAAGTTCTGCTTCAGGCGATGCTGCGGAAGGAGTGGAAACAGCTGCGCAAGCTTGCCGCTACCGAGTCCTTTACCAACCTTCCCCTCCCTGAGCTTCATAGCTGGATGTCGGACTGGGAGGATCATGTAGGCTCTAGGCTGGCTACTGCGATATTTCACCGATTTTATTAATAAAATTTTATTTTGCGCACTTCGCTTGTGCTCTTCCTTCAAGTTTATGGATTTTAAAGTAAAAAACCAGGGTTTAAAACCTTTCGGACTAACGATAACTTGCCGGGGCCTCAAACCTCCCGGGCTCAAAATAACTTCAAAACTTTCCGGGTCTAAAATAACTTGCCGGGGCTTCAAATCTCCCGGGCTTAAAATAACTTGCCGGGGCTTCAAACCTCCCGGGCTTAAAATAACTCGCCGGGGCTTCAAACCTCCCGGGCGAGTTACGGGGCTTCAAACCTCCCTGGCTTAAAATGACTTGCCGGGGCTTCAAACCTCCCGGGTTCGAGGTAACATGCCCGTTATCTTTTTTGAGGGACATGTAGGATGTCATGATGACACGTGTTCCTTTTTCCTTTCTAACGGTCGGCAACGTTCCGTCTCCCGAGGACCCGATAAGTCTGACACCTTCATAATTACACGTCCTTTCACCTGCTAGGTGCGACTTACGATGCGAATCTGATCATTCATATCCCCCCAGATCAACGGCGGAGATCCGTGATCCGGGTGTGTTTTTCTGAACCGACGCGGACCTTTGGATCATGGCTAGATCTACGGCCCAGGTCGTTTTTCTGCTCCTATATATATCTCCTTCCCCAACCCGTCATTACTTTCGCCAATTTTCACTAAGCTTCCGCGTCTGCAACTCTGTCATACTGCCGATCAATCCCCAGCGATCAAACCACCACTTCTCTTCCAAACACCGCGTAAGTTCCCCTTTTTCCATTATGTCTTCCTCCCGTACTTCTTCTACTTCGGGTAATATCTATCAGGGCTCCTCGGAATTTGAGTCGGAGGCCCTGCGCGATAGTCCCCCGATTTCTGCCTCCCCCGTTTCTACTTTTCGTCCTCAAAATTCAACTCTTCCTTTTTCTCCCCTCAAAAAATCTAAAACTTCTCGCGGAGCTGGGCCCTCCCGTCCCCAGAAGAAAAAGAAGAAGGTAACTTCTTCGAAACCTTTAGCCCGGGCTATTCCTTCTCCTGCCCGGGCTACTGATTCTGGCCCCTTGCCATGGTTTTCTACCATGGTGAGCTCTCTCCGAGCCAAATCCGCCGAGGAGATCCGCATCCTTGGCTCCATCCCTGTTGACCATGCTATTGTCATCCCTGGTCCCAGTGATCGGGCTGACAAGCCACCAGAAGGGTATCTTACCTTCTTTCGAGACCAGGTCATCAATGGCCTCAGATTTCCCCTTCACCCTTTTTTCATTGGGATATCTTCCCTTCTTGGCATTCCTCTCAATCAATTTCACCCTAATGCCATTAGGATGATGACCTGTTTTTTCACCCTCCTCTCCATGCACCCCGACATTCCCCTTGAGCCTTGCCTTTTTAATTTTTTCTTTATCTGCTACATTGGCGATTACGCCTTTTCGTTCAAGACCCGGTCTCACCATAAACTTTTCGGAGATATTCCTTCTTCTGTCAAGGACTGGAAACGTCGGTTCTTTTACATTCGTCCTGCTAAACTCCCTGAATGCCCGATTGGGTTTATTTCTACCCTTCCTGATCAACCGGGTCTTCCTGAGAACCACCGCATACTTGACTCTTACACCCAGTGTGAGGAGGTGGTAGGCGGTAAGGTGTATAGCTCCTCTGCCCTCCTTGGTGAAAATTTATTGGTGACTTACGGTCTGAGCCCCGGGGTGGAGGAGCCTACCGATCGCATCATCGAAGAGTTCGATGCCTTTCGCCCCGGTAGGTTCCTTTCGCTAACCCTTATTGTGCTGCCTTTCCCTTGGTAGATCACATAATCTAACGGGCTGTTTTATTTCCTGCAGACGCTGAGATGAAAGAGGCCTTTGCCCAAAAGTTGGCTGAGGAAAAAGCGGCTAGGAAAGCTGCCCGGAAGGCCGCTGCTGCTGAAAGGAAGGCACGAGAGCAGCGGGGGTCTTCATCCCAGGCGGCTACTGAAGACCGGGTCGAGGAGGAGCTGGCATCCCAGAGGCCTGTCGAAAAAGGGACCTTGGCTACTGTTGAGGCCGGGCAGGCTGGTACCTCTCCTAACGTCCAGACTGCCAAGACCTCCGAGCCCAAGGAGCGAGGGGTTATTCTAATCGAAGGGGAGGACGAGTCCTCAGACCGGCCCCTCCAAACCACTAAGAAAAGGAAAGCTTCAAAAGAGCTTGTCCGTGTTGAGCCCCGGGTGGTTCAGGGGTCCGGGCTTATCCCGCCAATGTCTACAGATGGCACTACTTCCCCCTCCCCCGCAGTGCCCGAGACCATTTTCTCGGCCGGAAGTTCGTCGATAGGCTTCCACACGCTGAAGCGAGTGGCAACTCCTGCCGATGAGACCATGCTTCTGGCTTCGAAGGCCGGGGATCTGATGATGGAGAGTTTCAATCTCCTACTAGCTGTAAGTGTTTTCTTTCCACCACTCCTGCTTCTTTGCTTCATCTGTATACTTTCTTCCTTATGCATTTCTTGGTTTATTCCCAGAGCGGGCAAATGGCTAGAGCGGCCTTTGAGAAGATGGGTGCTTATCAAAAAAGCACTGAGGCCCGGGCAGCCTCCGCCCAGGCTCTCCATGATGAGGCCCAGGCCCGCATAGTCCAGCTCCAAGAGCTCCATGCGGATGCCCTCCTTGGCCAGAGCACCACAATAGACTGCTTGCAGGGCCAGCTCGGGGAGGCTCGGGCAGAAATCGTCTCGCTGAAGGCTCAATTGGAGAAGGCAGAGGCCAGGGTTGAAAAGTTAGATTTAGATGCACGGGCTGCCCTGGATAATTTCGTGCTGGCCACTCAGAGGGTGGCTGAGCTGGAGGCTACTCTTGCAGCCCGGGAAGCGGATCTTAAGGCTCGGGCCATTTTAGAAGAGGAGTGGCGGGCTGCTTTCCTTGCTACTGCAGAATTTCAGCAGCTGGTGATAAATAAAGCCTTTCCTTATTTCAAGGCGGGCTTTAATAAATGCAAAGCGCAAGTGAGGGAAGCCGGCCTTCTGCCTCTGGAAAAGAAAGGCATACTGGACTTAGCCCGGGCTGTTAACTCCCTGCCCGAGGACGGTGCTGAGCTCCCGGCTGAGGAGGAATCCGAGGTGGAGGAGGACTCGGGGCCAGAGACTGCTTCTTAATATTTTTTGCACTTCTTTCCTCTGGTAGTTGTAATACTTTTCCTTAATGAAATTTCTCCTATTCGTCCCTGGGTCTTTGTTTTGTAAATAAGAAGAATCCGTCAAGTGTTGGAAGGTAATCGGGCTTTCCAACTTAGTAATACATTGACATGAAGCCGGGGCATGGTACCACCCAGGCCCTTAATAATAAACTGAAGGGAAAGCCGGGGCGTGGTGTCACCCGTGCCCTTAATAATAAACTGAAGGGAAAGCCGGGGCGTGGTGCCACTCGGGCCCTTAATAATAAATTGAAGGGAAGCCGGGGCATGGTACCACCCGGGCCCTTAATAATAAACTGAAGGGAAGCCGGGGCTTGGTACCACCCGGGCCCTTAATAATAAATTGGAGGGAAGCCGGGGCATGGTGCCACCCGGGCCCTTAATAATAAACTGAAGGGAAAGCCGGGGCGTGGTGCCACCCGGGCCCTTAATAATAAATTGAAGGGAAGCCGGGGCATGGTACCACCCGGGCCCTTAATAATAAACTGAAGGGAAAGCCGGGGCGTGGTGCCACCCGGGCCCTTAATAATAAATTGAAGGGAAGCCGGGACATGGTACCACCCGGGCCCTTAATAATAAACTGAAGGGAAGCCGGGGCTTGGTACCACCCGGGCCCTTAATAATAAATTGGAGGGAAGCCGGGGCATGGTACCACCCGGGCCCTTAATAATAAACTGAAGGGAAGCCGGGGCTTGGTACCACCCGGGCCCTTAATAATAAATTGGAGGGAAGCCGGGGCATGGTACCACCCGGGCCCTTTAAAATAAATTTTCCTGAAGCTTGCTTTTTATTGCCAAGTATTTACAAGGGATTTACAAAAACTTCTAAGGAAAATATTTCTTAAGATGGAAAGCATTCCAGGGCCTTTTGAGAGGACGGCCTTGCCCATCTTCAAGATAATAAGTGCTTGAGCTAACTTTGCGCACCACCTTGTAAGGACCTTCCCATCGGGCCTCAAGCTTGCCAACATCTCCAGCCGGATTTGCTTTTTTCAGGACCATATCTCCTATCTGGAATTCCCGATGTCGGACCCTTTGGTTATAAGTTTTCATCACCCGACGCCGATAAGCCTCCATTTTGATTGCCGCTCTTTCTCTCCTTTCTTCAATGAGATCGAGTTCATTGGCCCGGGCCTTATCATTATCCTCCGGATATGCGTGCACCCGGGTTGAGGTTTGCCCGATCTCGGCCGGGAGCACTGCTTCAGAACCATACACCAGGCTGAATGGTGTTTCCCCAGTAGCCGTTCGAGGTGTGGTACGGTATGCCCAAAGAACACTGGGCAACTCTTCTACCCAGTCTTTTCCAACTCCGTATAATCGAGCTCTGAGTGCCTGGACAATAGTGCGGTTGGTTACCTCAGTCTGCCCATTGGCTTGTGGGTAAGCAACTGAGGTAAAAGCCTGAGTAATCTTCATCTCCTCGCACCAAGCCCTGACTTTATTCCCCTGGAATTGCCTGCCGTTGTCAGATATAAGCTTTCGGGGAATCCCGAACCTGCAGACAATATTTTTCCATAGGAATTTAAGAACCTCTCCCTCCGTGATTTTAGCCAGGGGCTCTGCTTCCACCCATTTAGAGAAGTAATCAATCCCTACGAGCAAAAATTTTTTTTGAGCTCGGGCCACAGGGAAGGATCCCACGATATCCAGGCCCCACTGATCAAAAGGGCAAGAGGCCCGGATAGGCTTCATCAGGGCAGTTGGGTGGTGATTAATGTTGCTATTCCTTTGGCATCCCTCACATGAGCGGACCACCCGGGCAGAATCTTGATGCATAGTAGGCCACCAGAATCCAGCGAGCAAAGCCTTCCTAGCCAGGGAGGTTGCTCCAAGATGATCTCCGCAGCAGCCCTCATGAATCTCCCTTAGAACATAAATGGACTCGTCCCCGGAGATACACTTGAGAAGGGGACCTTGGAAAGACCGCCGGTATAGGATGTCATTGATCACAACAAAACGAGCTGCTCTCTTTTTGATTTGACTGGCCTCCTTGGCATCCTCGGGTAGATGGGACCGGGAGATGTAGTCAAGGATGGGGGTGGCCCAATCATCTTCCTGGGTTTTAGGAGGCTCGGTATCCACTGAGGATACCAGGCTAGTGTGGTAAGATATACCCGGCTCCCGATAATCAGCGAGTGAAGCCGCCATTTTTGCCAGGGCATCGGCTTCAGTATTTTTCTCTCGGGGAATCTGTTCTACGCTCCAATCTGTGAAATGTGCCGATGATTCTCTGATGATAGTCAGATATTTTATAAACTTATCCTCCCGGGCCTCATATGCTCCTTTTACTTGTTGGGCTACCAACTGGGAATCCGTATAAATAATGACTCGGGTAGCTCCAACATCCCGGGCCGCTTTTATCCCGATGATAACGGCCTCGTATTCTGCTTCATTATTGGAGGCCCGGAAGTCCAACCTCACTGCCAACTGTATTTTTTCCTCGGTGGGTGATATCAATAGTACTCCCACTCCACTGCCATCTTTACAGGAGGCCCCGTCTGCAAATATTCTCCAAATTCCGCCAGCCTCGGGAACAATCATTTCGGTGATAAAATCTGACAAGGCCTGGGCCTTAATTGCCTTCCTGGGCTGGTACTCGATGTCATATTCTCCCAATTCTACAGTCCACTTTACTAGCCTTCCCGAGATCTCGGGCTGAGTCATGATTCTCCCGAGAGGGGTGTTAGTCAGCACAGTGATAGGATGGGACAAGAAGTACGGGCGGAGTTTCCGTGCTGTGATCACCAGAGCTAGGGCCACCTTCTCTACCTCCGTATATCTGGTCTCGGGCCCCTTGAGCGCGTGACTCACATAGTAGACCGGCCTTTGATCGGTACCTTCCTCTCGGATCAGTACAGAGCTAACAGCATGCTCAGTGGCCGAAAGGTACACCCAAAGTTTCTCCCCGGGTCCAGGCTTCTCAAGGACAGGGAGTCCGGCGAGATGATTCTTCAATTCTTCGAAAGCCTTCTCACATTTTTCATCCCAACCAAACTCTTTGGCTTTCCTTAGAGCTTGAAAAAAGGGGTAGCTCCGGTGTGCAGATCGAGAAATGAAACGTGATAAGGCGGCGATTTTCCCTGTGAGCCTCTGCACATCCTTGACTGACTTTGGGGATGCCATTTCAGTAATAGACTTGACTTTATCCGGATTGACCTCGATTCCTCTCTCGGTGACCATGAACCCGAGGAACTTGCCGCTCTTAACCCCAAACGTGCATTTGGCCGGGTTTAACCTCACCCCATACTCTCGGAGAGTAGAGAAAGTCTCTTCGAGGTCTTGGATGAGCTCATTGTGTGTTCGAGATTTCACCAAGATATCGTCCACGTAAACCTCTACATTTCGCCCGGCTTGCTTGGTGAATATCCTGTCCATCAATCTTTGATATGTGGCCCCGGCATTTTTTAATCCAAAGGGCATGACCACATAGCAAAAGGTTCCTCCCGAGGTAATGAAGCTAACCTTCTCCTGATCTTCCCGGGCCAAGGGGATCTGATGGTACCCCTGATAGGCATCCATGAAGCACAGCAATTCATACCCCGATGTCGAATCCACCAGTTGATCAATCCGGGGCAAGGGGTAGCAGTCTTTTGGGCACGCTTTATTCAAGTCCCTGAAATCAACGCACATTCGCCACTTACCGGATGATTTTGGAACCAAGACCACGTTGGATAACCAGGTGGGGAACTGGACCTCTCTGATCTGCCCGGCTTCCAATAATTCTCCCACCTGTTCCGCAATTATTTTGTCTTTTTCGAGACCAAAGTGCCTCTTCCTCTGCTTTATTGCCCGGGAGCCCGGGATGATATTTAACCTGTGCTCAGCCACGTGAGGGGAGATCCCTATCAATTCTGATGAGGACCATGCGAAGATATCCGCATTCTTTGTTAGGCACTGTAGTAATTGAGCCCGGGTTACTGGCTCAAGATCCCGGGCTATCCTTGTTGTTTTCAAGGGCTGCCCGGGTAAGATGCTTACTTCCTCCTGCTCCTCTCCCTCCACCATGTATACCTGTTGGGTAAAGTGCACCTCCTCCTTCCCTGGTCTCCTATTCTCTCCACTTCGTCGGGTTCTTTTATTTTCAACTTTGACGGTTTCCGCGTAGCACTTGCGGGAGGACGGCTGGTCCCCCTTTACTTCTCCGATTCTATTCCCCACTGGGAATTTTAGCTTCTGGTGGTAAGCCGAGGCCACGGCCCGCAAGGCATTCATAGCAGGCCTGCCCAAGATGATATTATAAGATGTGGGGGCATTTACCACCGTGAAAACCGTCATCACCGTCTTTCGAAGGTCTTCAGCTCCTATGGTGAGGGGCAAGGTGATTTCCCCCCGGGGATAAACAGTGTGACCAGCAAATCCGAATAACGCCGTTTCTACTGGCTGCAAACGGTAGTCTTCCAGGTTCATCTGATCCAGGGCCTCCAGGAAAATAACGTTCACTGAGCTCCCTGAATCGACGAAGACCCGGCGAATGTCATAATTTGCCACCTTCGCTTGGATGACTAGGGCATCGTTGTGTGGGAGACTGACTCCCTGAAGATCCCGAGGGCCGAAACTGATGACCGGTCCTTCACTCCTTACTGTATTTTCCACTCCGAAACTCTCATGCCGGGAATGTGCCTTTCTGGCTCGGTTGGAGTCTCCATCTGTCGATCCTCCCGAAATCATT
The DNA here is from genome assembly GCF_022965805.1 of Primulina eburnea. Taxonomy (NCBI): domain Eukaryota; kingdom Viridiplantae; phylum Streptophyta; class Magnoliopsida; order Lamiales; family Gesneriaceae; genus Primulina; species Primulina eburnea. The sequence continues at coordinate 18,201,702 of NC_133111.1, read as the reverse complement.
TTAATCACCCCGAGGGTCGGTGACCTTCCTCCGTCCTTATTTTCCTTGCTTGGAGATACTTGACCGGTATCACCCTTCCTCTCCTGTCTGATCGGGCCTTTGTTCCCCGGCCCATACCCTGCATCCCTGTTCACCCATGGTGGTCCCCGGGATTTCTTCGTTACCTGCTCCGAAGCACCAAGGCCCGACTGGGAAGGGGCCCGTTTCATTTTCCGGCATTCGCTCGTGCTGTGGGCACATTCTCCGTGATAGGAGCATATTTTCGTGATATAGGACAGGTTTGGGGGCGACTGGTATGACCTGGCTTTCTTCTCATTGTCGCAAATATGGATTCCTTCACCCCGGTGTGGCTTCATTGGGGTGTATCGAGAAAAACGCCCAAGATTATTTCCTCGGGTGTGGTCATCAGTTTTTACCACCCGGTCACCCCTTTCTTTACGGGTAGATTCCCTTTTCTGCCGCTGTGCTTCCTCCATATTTATATACTTCTCTGCCCGGGACAGCAGATCTTCAAAATTCCCGGGCTGCTTCTTCACCAAAGACCTGAAAAAATCTCCCTCCTTGAGTCCCTGAGTGAACGCTGTAGTTTTGGTTTCAGGAGCACAAGCCGGCACCTCCAGGGATGCTTTATTGAACCGGCGAATGTACGCCCGAAGAGATTCATCACCGGATTGCTTTATCTCGAACAAGCTAAAGGCGGTCTTCTTATACCTCTTGCTGCTGCTAAAGTGGTGCAAGAAAGTGTCTCTGAAACCTGCAAAAGATTGTATGCTCCGGGGTTTCAACTTTTCGAACCACCTCTGGGCAGAGTCTACTAAAGTGGTGAGGAACACCTTGCACTTGATTTTGTCAGAGTAGCAATGTAACATGGCCACATTCTCAAACCGGGTGAGATGCTCGTCAGGGTCTGAGTTTCCATCATACTCCCGTATTTTGGTAGCTTTGAAATGGGCTGGGAGGGGCTCACTCACAATTTCCAGGGAGAAAGGGCATCCCTGGGAGGCATCCGGGGCTGAAACCTGAGATGACCCTGCTTTAGCTTCCAGCTCTTTCACTTTCTTCTTTAAATCTTCTAGCTCCTGGATCATAGCAAAGGTAGGAGCTTTGGAAAACGCCTGGGAATTCTCTTCTCGGTCTCTCTCTTTTTCAAGAGGAGACTCTCCCATTGCCTCATTTTCCTTTGAGTGACTGGATTCAGGTAGGCCCCTTTCGGCAAGAGCTTTTTGGACCGCAGCAGCTATCAACTGAGCCAACTCCTCTGGGAGGTGACTGGGCAATGAATTTTCTTGACCTCCTTCCGGATTTTGGGGACCAGAGTGGTTCCCCGTAGTTTTACGAGTGGTAACCATATCTACGTCTTTAGTTACAGTTTTCCCACAGACGGCGCCAAATGATGTCAACCGGGCAAATCGGGTAATAGCCGGGTGGGCGATTTGCCAAGTCAAGTGTTTGGATATATGTGCGGATGTTCTTGCAAGTTACTGATGGTCCGGGGTGGTTGAGTTCCCTGTCACCTGGAGGACAGTGCCCGGGATGATTTTAGTAATAACCCTGAAAACACAGAACGTTAGGGAAGCGCCGGAAGTTGTTCCGGCGTATCCAGTAATAATCAATGTAATTTCAATAATTATATCCGTTATTTGCCACGTCAATATTTTTCTGACATTCGTACACTGTAACTTTTCTGAAATACGGCGTTCCCACTATTAGTTGCAGTCTGCTTTGTACTATTGTCGATTGAATGTCCTTTTCGTTAACTGATTACGTGTACAGCTGAAGGATCAGCTGATAAGAAATAGTTGATAAGCTCACAACTGAATGTAGCAACTGATCAGTTTCCAAATGATCAGTCAGTTGTCTGTGAAAGTTCAGTTAAGCTGGTTCAGTTGCCTTTGTTAATCTGTGCATTAATCTTCAGTTAGAGGCAACTGTAAGTTTGAGTATTTGTTCAGTTATTTTCAAACTTCTTGATCAGTTAATCCAATCAATTTAAGCACTTAGTTTATCAAACGGAAATTTATTTTCCAACAAAAAGTCAAATATCAATATCATTTTGAAGGTATACTGTTAGGATCGAGAAAGATTTTAGAGGGGGTGAATGAACTCTTTAAAAATATCTCCTTTTAAAATTTATTTTCAACCGATTTTTGGCGGTTGAAATTTTTTCTCAAACGGTTTGAAATATAAACCACTTGACAAGTGCGGAAACCGGTCAATATTTCTAGTGATGATTTTAGCAGTTGGCAATCTAATCAACAAGATACGGTCAAAACTGTAAGAACTTGCGGAAAGTAAAGATACGAGATTTTTATGGATTTTCGCAGATAAAACTCCTACGTCAACCCTTATTTCTCTTTAAGAAGAATTTTACTAAAAGACTTTGGCTTTATAAAAGTCTGCAACAGTCCACTCCAATCACGACTTAATACACTGCCTGTTTTGGAACTCTTTGTGATCACTTTACACTTCTGGATTTTAAGAACCATCGGTTCACCAGACACAACTATTAATCAAATAACCAAAAGGTTATTGATATAATAAAAAAATCTTGTTTTGGTAGCACAAATAAGGTCTTTCTTGTTTTGGTAGCACAAATAAGATATTTGAAAGATCAGATATCTTTCTGTTGAGTGCGTGCTTTAATGAGAGATTGAGGTATGTAATCTTTGATTTCGCTTAGATTCTTGAAGCATGCAAGCTTCGAATAATGTATGTAGAAAGCTTGATGATTGTGTGTTGGGGATCGATATAGAGTTTAGAGGGGGGAGGGGTGAATAAACTCTTTCCTTTGTTGGTTAATTTTGCAAAGGGTGCTAGAATCCTGTAAGAGATTATAGCTTATCTTGTTCAAGATTAAGTCCAGCAGATCACAATAATAAGTGCGGAAACGATCCAATGGAGTATGGTGAAACACAATAAAACAGTAGGCAATATAACAGTGGTTGTTTCTGAAAGTTCGAAGATATTGATATCACTAAAAGACTTTGGATATTACAGTCCAACACTTGTACACACCCACTCCAGTAGGCCTTGCCCTCAGCCAAATGAAACTCTTATTTAAACAACTCAGTAAAAACAAATACAACAAGGTTTTGGAAAAGACTCTTTTCCAGTTTACAAACTCTTCTCGAAGATGTAGCAAAGTGTTTAGCTTGAGGAGATTTTAAGAAACAACAGCACAATATGATCTTAGAAGATTGGATATTGATAATAAAGTGTGTGCTGCTTTTCTGTATGTTGAGCTTTGAAGATAAGTAGTTGATAATAGCTCAAACTCACGTTGGAATAATTGTTGTATAGATAAAGATAATGACATTGTTTTCTATATATGAGTGAACCTAATATATATAGAAAACTTGAGTCAAACGTCTATATTCAAAGAAGGCTTCTGAGACTCCTGAGCAAGATCAGCTTTAGTACCTAAAATGGGTCCTGCAGAAAGCTACAAAACAATCAGTCTTGTTTCATACCAAAACTGATAAGAAGCGTTAAATGTCTTTGTTCAGTATTAATGGTGCAATAAATACTCGTACTAGATAAAGTAACGGTAACATTTAATATTGTAATGATCAAGAAAAAATCGTTAAGTTCTAACCTTCTATAAGTCGAGTTCTGCTTCCATTTATCTAAGTTGATAAGTACTCAAAGAGTACTGCTTTGTTAAGGCGATACGAGAACTTCTGCTTTTATATTATATTCTGGTTTTACTAACGTGATCTACTGGTTTTAACTCTCATCACCACAATTCAATTAAGTCTATCAAAGTTTATCTCGTTTTCTTGCGTCTATCTGTTGCATACTTCCAGCTCTGCTTATATAAACTGTCATTTCAACTGTCGGAAACAGATGAGCAACTTTAACCTGTAACCTTAGAATGATGTGTAACTATCATCTGTAAAGAAATTAAGTGTTCTTCAGCAAAGCATTTAATGTTCTCTTTTCTAGCACAATTTTGAATCTCGTTCCTCGAAGAGTTACTTCTGAGTATCCTTTTATGGCAACTTTTTTACCATCAGAACTTCTGGACAAAAATTAATCTCTCTCTTCTGAGATAGTGACTAAAATGCATATTGATATAGGGATTTGTTCAAAGCGTGGTTGACTAGTGGCAATGCATACCAATTTGAATGTTCTAAACCGTTCAGAGAATGTCTTTCATTAAGTGAGCAATAAATGGCCCTTTAATGACTTCGACATCATGTTCTTTGAACAGCCGGTTTGAACTTATTCTTCTTTAAACGGTGGAACTGATATGCGGTCTGAATTCTTGTAGCTGTTGGAAATCAAGCAGTTGAACTAGTACCTGTTACGCATAAAACTTTGCAGTTGTTTCCTGAAACAGTGAAGTGTTGTTTTAATTTTGTCGATCTCCAAGTTTGAATTTAATCCTCAAAATTTTCGGAATTATCAATTTGGCCTTTAAGTTCTCGAAAATTACCATTTTGGCCCTACAACCGTACAAAATTTGCATTTCTGGTCCAAAAAAAATTTTGATTTTTGCCTCATTAAACATTAAAATTCTCAAAACTCACTATTCAATCCCAAAATTTGGTACGAAAATAGTCCCTTAGAATTTTATTTTTGCACTTAGGTCCTCAAATTATTGGTTATTACAATTAGGTCCTTAAAGTTCTCAATTCGTGCAATTTAAACCTTAAATCCAATTAGGTGGAGCATGCACCCTAAATAATTTCTACAATTTTATACTTCCAAAAATCGTCATAGTCTTTGAATCATTATTCCTTACAAGGAATCCTCAAACATTAACTCGACTAGCAACCACGAACCATCGGTAATTTCTTAGAAAATCAACAAGTCCCAAAGGCATTCATAATTTTTAAGGTTTACTTATGACCCACGAGTAAAACATCAGTACTACTAACCGAAATTAATAGAGTCAAATATTTTTTTAATCCTTTCTTAACGCCCATTAGCCAAATTCTTAATCATGTCCAATTCCACCACAAATCCAGCATGTCTTAATATACAAGAAAATTTTAAAACATTTAATCTCAAAACATAACGACCGATAAACATGTACTGCAAAGCATATATCATGTAAACATGCAGGTGATAGCATAAAAAAAACATTTAAAGCATTTAAATCATAAAAGCTTACGGACTTCAGGATTGAAGACTAAGCGGGAGAAGCTTGCGTTGGCCCAACCCTATACAGGAACTTTGCTCTGATACCAACTGAAACATCTTCGTTTTAAAAGTGCGGAAATATTTTTTTTAAAAAGAAAAACTCGCATTTTCGAAATAAGATTTAAAGGTTATTCATACATGCGCTGTACAGAAAAATATAACATTTAAAAATGAACTTAAATATCTGACAATAAAAATTGTGCAGTTTAAAATAACCAAACTCATCCCAAAATTTTACGCAAACATAAACGAATAAAAGTTCTTAAAATCATCAATGTTTAAAAATTTTCACAACCTCTCATATCTCATAAATCATAATGTGGAAAATATGCGGTCCTCGGGTTGTGTCACCGCACCAAGTCTGCCTACTCAGAGCTCGGAACCTCCAATCTCCTCATCATTAAGCTCATCTGCATCACACACCCCTATTGAGTCTAAAGACTCAACAAACCTGTACCAGGAATAACAAGTATATATACATGACACACAGCAGTAAAAAATATCATATTCAACATATCTTTCATAAACTTAAAAGCATAACATAAACGTGTCGTGTAAAATCATCTCGTGTCATCGCATAAGTATACATTTTCTTTTAATTGAATTCGATTCATTAGTTGTGACTTTCTTATTAACTCTATCGTATAAGCTCTTTCGATGGATCCATCTGCGTATAACCACTGTACTGGGCGGCGGGGGACATCAGCGACAGCATTACCCGTCCACTGAGCCCGGGCCTCAGCTCATCATATCTCATGTCATCATATACATATATATCATCAATCACAACCAATTCTCATCCTTCACAAAATATCATCATATTCATCATTTAGTAAAAATATGCATATACGTAACTTTTTCCTTAAAACAAGCATGTACCGTATATATCATAATTTCATAAGAATCGTAAACATGATTCATAAACATTTAAAACATGATACAATGTTTTCAGGGTGCTGCTAGGGCCAAAATCTCAACTCGGGTGCAAAATGAGCATTTTGCCCCTAGAAACTCAAAAATTACCGTTTTACCCCTTGACCTCTAAATTTCACGTTTTTGATTTTTTCTTAATTCCATTGACTCTAACATGTCCCAAATAATTATTTAAGCTTACATGATTTTTCTCATATTTTTATTTGGCTTAAATCGATGACTTTTAAATTAATCTTTAAATATAACATATTAATGCGTTTTAATCTCTAATTAAACCAAACCTTAGCATAAAATTCTCAAATTAAAAAATTAGACTTCTAATAATTATTTGAGCTTAAATATAATTTTTCATAATTTTATTAAGCTCAAATCTTTGCGTTTCAATTAATTCTTTAATTAATGTTTCATGCAGCGATTAAATCTGGATAAATCCACAACTCATTGTTTTGATCCAAAATTTACCAAACTCTTGAAAATGCCGCAAAACTTATTTAAAAGCATCCCTAGACGTAAACTCAAGCCAAATTCAAAACTTAACCGATTCGTTTTAAAACTTGGACCGGGGTCCGGTTTTAACACGAATCGAACCGAAATTTAACCAAAAATTTCCCAACTTTTTACCATACCTTAAAAACATCTAAAAGGTCCTAAAAACCTCAAAACCAGACCTTTAGACACTCGAATAATAGGACAGCAAGCTGCTGGAATTTCCAGCATGTGTTAACCCGAAAGCCTTAGTCACCATCTTTCCTTGATTCGACTCTCGTCTAAAACTGATGGAACCAACTACGACTCAGCCTTCCCTAGACCACCCTAGGACCCCCCCTAGACTCAACGAACCTACGGCTCCAGCCCCATGCTCACCTAGAAGTGTCCACACTAACTAGCCAACCCAACAAACACCCTCGCGGCCAACCCCGTTTCCCCCGGCCCCAAGCGAACCAAGGGCAATACCAGCAGGTGGTGGACCTCCCCTAGCCTCGGTTGGACCCTCTTGGATCAAGCCTCAGAGTGGTTCAGCCCCTGCCCAACCGAACTCACCCCAACACTACACCAAAGTCACCGGAAACCTTAGCCACACGCATGACCCCATCGGTTTTCACCAAGAGCTGAGTGTTCCCTAGAATCCCTTCATCATATCGCCATATACACAGCATGTTCATCTCTATGCAACCAAAAATCGGCAGCCCTCATGCATCATTTCAGAAAAATGTGAATGGAAGACATGGAAACGCAATAACATGCAAGTAAACCGAACAAATCTCATGCATACAATTGGATCGAGAGTTTCACACATCAACGAACATCATACAACATGAGAGATGCAGAAACGAAATTACAATGCGTGCATTATGAGTTTGAAGATCAAGAACGATGCAAGGGAACGCGGATAAATATGTCTTTGCAAAATTAAGTGGCCACGGAAGCTTTCCTCGATGCAAAGCTCTGAACCCGATAGAAAATGCAGCTGGGGTATACTAAATAATTGAGATAACGGAGTGGTTGGAGAGGGGGTATCGGCTATTATGAGGTAGGGTAGGTTTAGGTTTAATTTAAGTGTAGTTTAGGTTAATTAAAAAAGGTGCACTAATGTGCCTCAATTAAAATAAAAAAGGTTTTAAGCCCAATAAGCATTAAAGTACGCCCATTAAATCCAAACACACTCCAGAAAAATATTTCGTGTTGGAAAGTTTTTGAAAACGTTAGCCGAACAGTCAAAAAGTCCCCCGATTAAATACAATATTCGTGTAATGCCCGTGATTTTATTTGATGAATTACGATTATTGATTTATAATTTTCTGTAATTATGGACGGAAAGGATTGGACCGGGAAAGACGAGAAAATACATGAAATGTGTGCGAGGAATAGTACTCCTCGCGCATATGCGCGAAGTGGGCAGAGGACCACGCGCATATGCGCGAAGTAGGTGCGAGCATATGCGCGAGCTGTGCAACGGTTCAAGTTCATTTCCAGAGAACCTCGCGCATATATGCGATAGGAGGGCGCGCATATGCGCGAGCTGCCGAGAGACACACCGAGACATGATGTCTCGCGCATATGCGCCGAGGAGGGTCGCGCATATGCGTGAGACGTGCAGCGTGAAGGGTAAGCCACATGGCTTAAACATGCATTGTACATATATAAAACGTTCAATTCATTCATCCCTCAGCAACAGAAACGAGAAAAGTCCGAGTAAAGTTTGCCAAAAAATCCTTACGCATTTTATTTTAGGAATTTATAGTTTGTTCAAGATCCGCCCGTAAGAATTTCAATCCGATTTCAGTACGGTATTCCTATCGACGCAGGATAAAACTGGACGTAAGTTTTACCAAGTTTTGATATATCTTGAAATTATGATATTGTCAGAATCGAATATAATTCATATATGATGTTCTTGACATGTTAGACATCGTATAATCGAAGTCAGATTGGAAAACAGATTGATTATGGAATTGTTATGATTTTTCAGAGTATATCAATTGATATTGGACAGATTTAGATTTTTGATTGATTACAGATTGTATTGGATATTGGTTATGGATTGTAATTAATATCTGTTGAGATTGTATCGATTGGGATATCGGGATTATGCCGTTATGCCATTGATTTTGAGTTGAATCCAGATTGATCAGATTAGTATTGATTTGAGCAGTATATTGATATGATATTATTGATATTATCATTGCCAGATTGAGGGTTGACAGACTTTGAATTCCAGACGGGAACGACATCAGAACTGCAATAAAAGAAAGGTATAATTCAATGTGGTAGCGGGAGAACGACTCGAGTAGGATATACTTGAGTTTCCCTAAATCACATACTTATTGTTATTATTTACATTGAATTGAATCGATATGCTTGTTCTATTGATTTATAGAAGCATGTATTAGATGAGTATTAGACGATTGATCTTGTGACATAAGTGCTGATAGTGATGGAATCGTCACTGGCACTTTGCACATTGTCACAAGATAGTAAAGTGGCAATAGTGCCACAGTCTGTGACGGATAGGTCAAGACACCGGATGTTTGGTTATATCGATTGAATAGAATTGGAGTTTCTTCTATTACTGAATTCGATATAGGAATGCCAACGTCTGGAAACCGGGATCCTTAGACTAGGATTGTGTAATGCCCCTAAAAATTTAAAGGTCCACGCGAACCACATGCATTTGAGTAATTAAATTCTTTGTATTTTAATTAAATGTTTTAATTGCATTAATTAATTTTGTCGTGCATATTTATATGTTTAAATTACAATTTCTACATGGTTGCATTAAATGTATTTTTAAAGGTTATTCGAGTTGCGATCGAGGAACGGAGACCGATGGCTGAAAAAAATAGAAAATGTTTTTATTGGTAATTTTTTTTATTATTATTTAAAATATGGGTGCTGATTTTTCTTATTTTTGAAAATATGGGTTTTTAGGTGATTTTATACTCCCGGACGTAAATTTTATCAGTGTTGGATTTTCAACAAAAATACGAACTTTTTGGAAACCCAGCTAATAAATTCACAAACTTATTTAAACAAAATTATTTTAAATATTTTAACTAATCACTAATGAGCTTAATTGGGCCTAATTAACTTCTTAATGGGCCTAAGCTGAATTAATGATTTATTAACTATAAAATATGTACAAAACCCCACCCTAATTCATTTTCATCCCACGCCCCACCTCCCCAATTCTATCAAAACTCTCCCCTCAAACTCAAGTCATGGCACACACAATTTTGAAAAGAAAGTTTGAAGGTTCTTCATGGAAAAATCAAGCCATCGTCTTTGTGTCGCCGTTCTTCGCAATCGTCAATGATTTTTTGTGCGTTAAATACGCAAAGGCACGCCATATTCTCCTTTTACTCATCATCACATCATATTATGTAATTATGTTTGAAATTGAATGAAATCAAGTGGCACCTTTTAAGATTTTCGTTTATGCCTTTTTTATGGTTTTTAATGTTAGAGTAGATGCCCTGCAAGCCAATAGTTGGTTAGAAATTTATTGACTCAAGTGAAATAAACAATCTTTATTTTAATATAATTTAACTTTTTATGGTCTTATTATACTTTATCTGCATAACCATGCAAACAACATAGATAAAGTCCTTGATTATGCTTTAATACAAATGAATCGTAATTCGATGTTGAAACTCATTTGTAAACACTACATATTCTAAATTTGTTCCTAGTCGATTCAGCCGCCTAAAACAGGGATAAAGGCCGCTTGAGCTCGAGACTAGCATCTGTTATGTTGTGTACTGCGTTTCTTTGTAAGAGGCATAGAGATGTCCAAACATGCAGATGGGTAGTCATATGATGATTATATTGAACAACCCTCCCTCGGACTTTCCAAGTGGTTATCATTCATCGAGAGGATAAGTCCGTGGTTATGATTGTACACCATTAGTCCTTACGACCCGGGACAACACTGAGGCTCTATATGCTAGGGTTGTGCTTTGACTCGTTTACCGGCTCCAGGAGAGTCATCAGGTGGCGAGGTTGGGTACAGTTGAGACACATATACGAGCCAGTGCATTGTAGTCGGGGATTCACCGCACACCTGCGGGTGTGGATATCCTGTGTGATCTGATGAAATAATAGTGCATGGAATCTCTGGCCAGAGTACGAGATGTACGTTGGAGAAGGAGTTCTCCATTAGTACACGCGATGCCACTATTATAGTTATCACATAGTTATCGAATTAATATGCAACCCTCGAGGAACAAATGGTTGCAGATTCGATCGGGATATATGAGATGAAGGGACCGTACTGTACGTTAATCATAATCGACTGGTTCTTCCAGGCACTATCAATGGTACCTAGGGATCATGAGGCGATGCTATTAGACGCTCTTACCATGATCCGATGGGTGCAATCAGAAATGAGTTCTGACATTCTTGATCAAGGTGTTGATGAAAAGAATGGGGCTAATTAGGGTAAGTCCGAATAAAGGATTATGTCCTAAATCACAAAGAGTTGTGAACCCAGGGCTAGCTGATCCCTGAACCATTGAGGGTCACACAAGTACTGGATTGTTATTCCCATTGAGGGAATAAATTCAAGATGTTGAATTTATATTATATAGTAAATTCAAGGAGTTGAATTTATGATAATTAAATTTTGAGAGAATAAATTCAAGTAGTTGAATTTATAAAATTTGAGAATTTAATTTATTAAACTCAAATGTTGGGTTTATTAAATATTAAATGTTGGAGGTGTAAAAATTCAAGGAGTTGAATTTATAATTTAAATAATAAATTCAAATGTTGAATTTATAATGTATTTAATTTATTAAATACAAAAATTGAGTTTATTAATTAATAAATTAATTATGGTGGGTAGTATGTTTTATGGGCTTGTAGGAGTACAAGTCCAACATAATAAATAATTAAAGTTTTAATGGGCTTTGATTAGATTAATTAAACTAGTTGGTCTAACTCAATTAATTAAATCAAGCCCATTAATGTTAATTATGTAATTAGGTTATTATTTTATTATAAATAAGGGTTTAGTAGTCAAACCCTAAGATAACCACCACAACCCACAACTCACGTATTCCACCTCCAAAATTGAAAGAAAAATTCGGCCATTTTTGGTTAAAAGAAATATTGAGCCGTCTCTCAATTTTTCTCTTCTACGCAAAATCTCTTCCATATTTACTAGTGCAATTTGGAAGAGGAACATAAAATCTAGTCGTGGACTTGATAGGAGGATTTCATCGAAGAAAGTTCGTAGGGAATCAACAAGAGCTAATCCGTTAATACCGGATCAGTTGGTGTCCAGTGATTTATTCACCATAGGTATAATTTTCTAACATTCTATGTATGTTTTGTTAAAATCATACGAGCGCCCAAAAGCAAATTATTTTATTTTTCAAAATAAAATAAAAATTTTAAAACTTTCACTGCGTTTGGGCGTATAGAAAACCATATCCTACAGTGGTATCAGAGCCCAGGCTTTTCTAAATCGTATAGTTTCATATTGAATAATTTATTTCTAACCACAAAAGAAAGTTTTCCAGAAAATTTAGCACCACGAAAATTTATTTTTTCAGATTTTGAAATAAAAAAAAAATCGTATCTGCCCGGAACTGTTCCGGCCAGACCCGCGCGCAGGGGCAGCGTCCAGCACGCGCAGCGCGGCATGTGGAACATCGGGCAGCAGGCGGACAGCAAGGGCGGCTGACCGGAATCGTCTCGGGTAGCGTAATGAATGGTGGGCTTGAATTGTTTGGGCCCAAGGTACAATTATCTGATTTTTCAAATTTTTGGGTAAAATTGATATTTTTGAAAATTGGTTCAATTTTTATTTTGAAAAATTGATTTTTAAAAAATTAATAATTTTCTTATGAAATAAATAATTAGAATATGCTTTTAATTATTTATGGTAAAAATGAGTTTTACAATAATCAATTATTATTGATTTAATTGGAAATTAAATAAAGGAGTTTATTTAATTTGGTAAATTCTTTAATAATTGTGGTGGTTAGTGATAAATTATTAGATATATGATTTATCAATTAATTGAATTTTTTAATTAAATTGATGTAAATATTTGATATTAAATGCATGAAGGATGATCGAGAGCCTTGACCAATGTGTTAGGTGTATGTTAGGATATTTTACTATTTTATTCGTTTTTTTATTAATATTTGATATTATTAAAGTGGGCCTGGTTTATGGCTCGTTCCCACCCCATGAGATGTATCCCTTATGTGCCATGGCTATTTAAATTTAATTATTAGAAATTGTGGGAGATCAAGACTGGAAGATGGTGGGCCCGATGAACGAGATGAAGACATGTAAAATATTGGAAGCTCTTGTAATAGTTGCATTTGCATCCTTACATTCATCTAGGTTTTGGACCTGGATCCATGTATGGCTTACATGGATCTAATAGTATTAGCGATCGATCATCCTTATTTATTGTTGAATGTCATATTATGATATATGTGATATATAGCAGTATGCATGTATGTATATTATTATATAATATAGTTGCATGAATCCGACAAACATACAAACTCGTGGCACGCGATTTTTAAATTAAAATGATGAGAAAATTTTAAAATTAAAATATCTCATTTTGAATAAGATTCAAAATTTATATCAAGCCGAAAAAGTAAAAATTTAAGGAGTTTAATTTTTCCTTGCCTTCCATCAACCGTGGTTGCATGTTGATCGCTACCCGCGGACAGTGTCTGGCTCATATTATTGGGGAGGCCTGTACGCCAGAAAGCTGTGACTTCCACCGGACATATGATGTGAATTGAGTGGAACTCCCATGACTTCGGCTCATATTATTGGGGGAACTCATGGCGACCGTTTACTACAATTCAATATTGATGGGTTGGTTTGACACGCGAAAATAAACGACGTCATATTATTGTGTCCTTATTAAACGTGAGGCAAAACACGCGGAGGTTGCATAGGGATGCAATTGGATTCTACCTTTTAGAAATTATAATTGGCTGATATTATTCGGGATTATAATTGACTAATTGGACTCTACGTGCCTACTAAGGAAATAAGATTTCCCTTTTTCATAAGAGGGTGGTGGAAATGTCAAAATAGTAGGAGGGTAATTTATAAAATGAAATCCATATTTTATATCTTAAAATTATTTTAAAATAACAAGCAACCATTATTCTGTTTCCGTATCAGTATATTTTCGATTTCGTCACGTAATAAGTTTTTATTATTAACAAGCTAACCGAATCTAATTTTCAAGACTGGTTGGGAAAATTGTTCTGAATTCAGAGAAAATGGCATACACACTAATGTCAGTACTGTTGAACTGACAAAGCATGCAAGATGGTAGGACCATAGTATGCAAGCTAAAGTGTAACATGCTCGCTTTTACGTCAAATGAACTGTAGGGACAGTTTGAGGAAATTTTGAATGCTACTGACATTCGAATGCACGTGCAAGAGTTGATGGTGCATGAAACTATGCACACCACTTTCAAGGAGCTCATGACTACACGCATGCAAGACAGGGCTTTTTCCCATGAGCATGGTGTACATATGACTGGGCTTATTAAGAATGTGATGGGCCTGGAATATGTGATTCCTTATGAGTTACTAGATAACATCAATTTGTTTTCTTTCTCATCTTCATTTGACGGGGTTATGGTGAACTTCAATTTGAATAAGATAGATGATAGCCTTGAAGAGCTAGTCAATACGCTTATAACTTATGAGATCACCATAAAACATGGAATTGTTGTTTTTCTAATGGACCTCTCGTCAGACGAAAAATAGCCCACAAGATAAGGGAAAGAAATGTTCTGCCCCTCACAAGAAAAACAATCCCAACAAGAAGCAAACTCTGAAAGACACTTAAAAGGCCTACAAAGCCCGATAAGTTAGAACATATTTATTTCACTGCAAGAAGTCCGAACATAAGAAATTATATGCGCCAGAAATGTTCTGGAAATGAGTGAATGTCAAATTAAACATTATTTTAACAAGAAACAAAAGAAAGTTAGATGATCCAAATCCACACAAATATGGCACGCTAGACTAGGTCATATTTCCAAATAAGGATGCACAAACTAGTGGGAGAAGACATGTTTGACTTGTCAGACATAAATTCTCTACCTACTTGTAAATCCTGTCTAAAAGAAAAATGACAAAGGCTCCATTCGATGGAAACGTGGAACGTGCGCATGGTCTATTGGATTTGATCCACACAGACATTTGTGGCCTGCTGAGTGTTAGCACAGAATATGGACAATCCTACTTCATTACCTTTACTGATGACCATTCTAGGTATGGGTATGTTTATGAAGCACAAATCTGAAGCATTTGAAAGGTTTAAAGAATTCAGATCTGAAGTAGGAAAACAGCTAGAAAGGAGTATTAAGACACTTCGATCTGATCGAGATGGAGAATACTTGAGTGCTGAATTTTGGTTTATCTAAAAGAGAATGTGATTCTCACAGTGGACTCCACCAGCAACACCACAACTGAATGATGTTTCTGAACGTCATAAGCGAACCTTGTAGGACATGGTTCGATCTATGATGGGATTCACTGAATTGCCTACATCGTTTTGGGGCTTTGCGCTTGAAACTGTGGTAATGTTGTTGAATAATGTCTATACTAAAGTAGTGGATAAAACACCATATGAGATATGGATGAGAAAAACTCTCAAATATTCTTATATGAGAATATGGAGATATCTTGCTTACGTGAAGCAGACAGTGAGAGACAAATTGGATAGTAGATCCACTTTATGCTACTTTGTAGGATATCCAAAGAATTCTGTTGGATATTATTTCTATCTTCCTAATGAAGCAAAATTGTTTGTTTCAAGAAATGCCACCTTTATGGAAAGAGAATTTCTACTAGATTAGAAAAGGGCAAGATGATAGAACTTGAAGAAATTCAAGATACTCTCTCAACTATAGTAGTTGAACCTAATCTCCAACAACCAGTAGTTGAAGTACAAGCTCCTAGAAGGTCTGATAGTGTTATTAGACCACCTTCAAGATATACGCTTCTTCAAGAACAAAGCCACGATGAGCATTGTGTTGGATGTGATCCAATGAATTTCAAAGAAGCAATATCTGATACTGATTCAACCAAATGGCTTGAAACCATGCAGTCAGAAATGGACTCTATATATTCAAACCAAGTCTGGACATTGGTGGATCAACCAGAGGGAATCATTCCTATAAGGTGCAAATGGATCTACAAAAGAAAGCTTGGGGCGAATGGGAAGGTAGTGACCTTCAAAGCAAGGCTGGTTGCAAAAGATTATACTCAAAGGCAAGGAGTTGACTATGAGGAAACCTTTTCCCAGTTTCTATGTTTAATTCCATTAGATTACTACTAGACATAGCATCATGGTATGACTATGAGATATGGCAAATGAATGTAAAGACTGCATTCCTCAATGAAGACATCAAAAAAAAGAAATTTATATGTCTCAACCTGAGGGATACACATCAGTAGGAAGTGAGCATAAGGTATGCAAACTTCAGAGATCAATATATGGTCTCAAGCAAGAGCCAAGAAGTTGGAACCTCAGATTTGATAGCACTATCAAAGAGTTTGGTTTTGCTAAGAATCCTGAGGAATCGTGCATGTACAAGAAAGTTATTGGGAGTGCAGTGACATTCCTAGTACTTTATGTTGATGACATCCTACTCATTGGGAATGATGTAGGATTACTGCAATCAACTAAAGTATGGTTAGCCTGTAAATTCTTCATGAAAGACATGGGTGAAGCATCGTACGTATTGGGAATACAAATCTATAGAGATGGATAAAAGAGGATGCTCGGACTCACCAAAGCCACCTATATCGATACCATTATAAAATGATTCTCTATGGAAGAGTCTAAGAGAAGATACTTACCAATGTGTCATGGTATTACTCTATCTAAAGCTTTGTGTCCCAAAATTGATGAAGAGATAGAGATGATGACACGTATTCCATATGCGTCAGCCATTGGCAGTATCATGTAAGGTGTGATATAGACACGTCCTGATATTGCTTACGCTCTGAGTGTTACAAGCAGATATCAGGAGAACCCTGGTCCAATGCATTGGAAGGCCGTGAAAGATATTCTTAAGTACTTGAGAAGAACTAAAAACTTGTTCATGGTCTAAGGGGGTGGAGAATTAAAATTGGAAGGCTACACTGATTTTAGCTTCCAATGTGACGTAGATGATTCGAAATCGACCTCTGGCTTTGTATTCATGCTATATGGTGCGGCTTTCTTTTGGAAAGGTTCCAAGAAAGACACCATTGCGGATTCCACCATTGAAGCTGAATGCATTGTTGCATCTGATGCAACCAAAGAGGTAGTTTGGATGAGGAATTTTGTCCAAGAGTTGGGCGTTATTCCTAATGGAGTTGATCCAGTCCCGTTGTACTGGGACAACACTGGTGCTATTGCGCAAGCAAAGGAACCAAGGTCTCATCAACGATCCAAACATGTGCTGAGGAAGTTCCACATCATACGGGAGATTGTGGGAAGAGGAGACATATCAGTTGAAAGAGTCTCATCTGCAGATAATGTTGCTGATCCACTTACATAGCCCTTGCCAGGACCATTGTTTGTAGCATCGCGAAGCAATGGGACTAAGGGTAGTTGGCACTACGGCAAGTGGGAGATTGTTAGAGTAGATGCCCTGCAAGCCAACGGCTGGTTAGGGAATTTATTGACTCAAGTGAAATAAACAATCTTTATTTTAATATAATATAACTTTTTATGGTCTTGTTATACTTTATCTGCATACCCATGCAAACAGCATAGATAAAGTCCTTGATTATGCTTTAATACAAATGAATCGTAATTCGATGTTGAAACTCATTTGTAAACACTGTATATTCTAAATTTGTTCTTATTCGATTCAGCCGCCTAAAACAGGGATAAAGGCCGCTTGAGCTCGAGACTAGCATCTGTTATGTTGTGTACTGCGTTTCTTGGTAAGGGCATAGAGATTTCCAAACATGCAGATGGGTAGTCATATGATGATTATACTGAACAACCCTCCCTCGGACTTTCCAAGTGGTTATCATTCATCGAGAGGATAAGTCCGTGGTTATGATTGTACACCATTAGTCCTTACGACCCGGGACAACACTGAGGCTCTATATGCTAGGGTTGTGCTTTGACTCGTTTACCGGCTCCAGGAGAGTCATCAGGTGGCGAGGTTGGGTACGGTTGCGACACATATACGAGCCAGTGCATTGTAGTCGGGGATTCACCGCACACCTGCGGGTGTGGATATCCTGTGTGATCTGATGAAATAATAGTGCATGGAATCTCTGGCCAGAGTACGAGATGTACGTTGGAGAAGGAGTTCTCCATTAGTACACGCGATGCCACTATTATAGTTATCACATAGTTATCGAATTAATATGCAACCCTCGAGGAACAAATGGTTGCAGATTCGATCGGGATATATGAGATGAAGGGACCGTACTGTACGTTAATCATAATCGACTGGTTCTTCCAGGCACTATCAATGGTACCTAGGGATCATGAGGCGATGCTATTAGACGCTCTTACCATGATCCGATGGGTGCAATCAGAAATGAGTTCTGACATTCTTGATCAAGGTGTTGATGAAAAGAATGGGGTTAATTAGGGTAAGTCCGAATAAAGGATTATGTCCTGAATCACAAAGAGTTGTGAACCCATGGCTAGCTGTATCCCTGAACCATTGAGGGTCACACAAGTACTGGATTGTTTGTTACCGTTGAGAGAATAAATTCAAGATGTTGAATTTATATTATATAGTAAATTCAAGGGATTGAATTTATGATAATTAAATTTTGAGAGAATAAATTCAATGAGTTGAATTTCTAAAATTTGATAATTTAATTTATTAAACTCAAATGTTGGGTTTATTAAATATTAAATGTTCGAGGTGATAAAAATTCAAGGAGTTGAATTTATAATTTAAATAATAAATTCAAATGTTGAATTTATAATGTATTTAATTTATTAAGCTCAAAAGTTGAGTTTATTAATTAATAAATTAAATATGGTGGGTAGTATGTTTTATGGGCTTGTAGGAATACAAGTCCAACATAATAAATAATTAAAGTTTTAATGGGCTTTGATTAGAATAATTAAACTAGTTGGTCTAACTCAATTAATTAAATCAAGCTCATTAATGTTAATTATGTAATTAGGTTATTATTTTATTATAAATAAGGGTTTAGTAGTCAAACCCTAAGATAACCACCACAACCCACAACTCACGTATTCCACCTCCAAAATTGAAAGAAAAATTCGGCCATTTTTGGTTAAAAGAAATATTGAGCCGTCTCTCAATTTTTCTCTTCTACGCAAAATCTCTTCCATATTTACTAGTGCAATTTGGAAGAGGAACATAAAATATAGTCGTGGACTTGAAAGGAGGATTTCATCGAAGAAAGTTCGTAGGGTATCAACAAGAGCTCATCCGTTAATACCGGATCAGTTGGTGTCCAGTGATTTATTCATCAAAGGTATAATTTTCTAACATCCTATGTATGTTTTGTTAAAATCATACGAGCACCCAAAAGCAAATTATTTTATTTTTAAAAATAAAATAAAAATTTTAAAACTTCCGCTGCATTTGGGCGTATAGAAAACCAGATCCTACATTTAAAACATGCATGTTGATCCAAAATTCATTTTTAACATGATCCTAAGGGGCTGCCATTACTAGGTAAGGTTTAATTGTGGTTTCTACATGTTTTAAGGAGTCCTAATCACACAAATAAGCTACTCGTGCAAAACAAACTAAAGCTGGAACTCACGTGGGATAAGGGAAGAGGGCCGAGAGTGTGTTGCCTTCATTGGTTCGATTTCCTTGCATGGGACTTGGGGCTTTGGCCAGGGCTGGCTGGGGGTCGAGTAGGGTCAGGGGTGAGAGCCTGGTAGAGTCCTAGGGGGCCTGGGCTCGTGCTAAATTGGGTGGAGAAGAGTCCTCACGAGAAGGAACTCTTCTCGCGCAGAAGCAGCTGTTCGGGGAAAAAAAAGAAGGGCTCGTTGTTGTGGCTAGGGCGAACCAGGAGGGTCCTATAGGGTCCTAGGGGATCTAAGGGAGATGTTCTAGGGTCGGTCCAGGGGCTAGAGTGGCTGGGCTGGCCACTGGTTTGAGAGGGCGTGAAGAAGCAAAAAGACGCGCAGCATGCAATTGCTGAGTTCAGAACTTCGCAGCTTGGGTTCTAGGGTGTGGGTTGGTCTGGGCTTGGTTTGGGCGTGGCCCATGAAAGGCTAGGGTCATGAGAGGTCAAGTGGTTCACGGCTGGAGGTGTCCTACACTACAAGAATAAATGTTTATGGTGACATTCATAAATGTCATCATATTCATTATTTAGTGACATTTAAGTTTTAGTGACACCTCCAACAAATGTCCTCTATTCTAATGTCGTCTTAAACTTGCTGACATTTTTTAATGTCATTATAAGATGTTAATGACAACTTCATACGTGTTACTAATTATTCATATAATGACAATTTTAAATGTCAGAAAAACTCAGTGTTTAAATAAATTTATACATGACTTGTTATTATAGTAATAATGACAAATTTATATGTCAGTTAAAATCATTTATAATGACAACTAAAAGTGTCATGTATGTTATTTATGAAAGGGGATCGGTTACGGTGGCCGGAAGCGCAACGGAAGTTTAAAAAATCGAATTTTAAGGAAAAAATTTCGGCCACCATGCATTTGGTGTAGCAAATACAAAAACACAACTATGTCATACATAGGGTGTATAAAAATCGTTACCTATCAATCACAAGGATTGATGATGGCTCCAACTAAGGTGTAAACACCTTAGCTCTTCAATGGATGAAGATCTACAAGCTCCACCTTTCTTTTGGACTCATTTCTTCCAATCAAGCCCACCACCAACTTGGTAGATCCACCTTACACTTGCACTAGAAAATGTATGGCATTTTTCTTTGGGAAGTGAGTGTTTTTCTCCAACAATTGAAGAACACAAAATGAAGGAAAAAATGGGAGAGAAAAGTGTAAGAATTTCGGCCAAGAGGGAGTGTGGGAGGAGGAAAGGAAGACTAGCCTTGGTTGTGGGAAAAGGTGTTCCAAAAAGTTGCATGCCATGCCTTGAAAACTCAAAAAGTAGTCTCCCAACCTTTCACCTCCCATGCATGCATATTATATGGTTTTTAACACATTAAAAACCATAGACTAAATTTAATTATCTCAAACATATTTGAGACTAATTAAACATTACTTGAATTTACCCAAGTCCCACTAGTTAAATAATTAATTTAAATTGAGCTCTACAAGACTCAATACAATTTAATTAATTCAACACTTGAATTAATTTAATTATTTTGGACTCTACTAGGTCCACTAGTGTTTAAATAATTCAACACTTGACATAATTTAATTTAGTCCATAATAATGTTTATGAAAATCACAATTTTCAAATACATTATTCACTTGGCCTAATTTTAATTTAGGAACACTTCCATAAATTAAAATTTGCATTTCTCTCATAGAAGTCATACTTCTATTTTTCTTTACACTTATAAACTCATTTATAAGTCGTTCAACACATTGAACTATTTTCTCCTTTATAGAAGTCATACTTCTAATTTTCCTTACGCTTATAAACTCCTTTATAAGCCTTTCAACACATTGAACTATTTTTACTTCTCAACGGGATCTAGAAAGCTAGTACTTGTGTGGCCCTCAATGGTTCATTGATACAACTAGCCGTGGGTTCACATCTCCATGTGATTCGGACTAAACATGCCCTTATATGAGCATACCCCAATTGCTCCATTCTTATTTATCAACACCTTGATAATAAGAACGTCAGAACTCAAGTCTGATAGTACCCAACCAATCATGTTAAACGCCTAGCAGCATCGCTTACATGATTCCCTAGGTATCAAATGATAGTGCCTGCAAGAACCATTCTATTATGGTTAGCGTACAGTACGGTCCCTTCAACTCATATATCCCGATCGATTCGACAACCATTGGTTTATCGAGAGTTGTCAGTGAATCGATACTATGTGTCATGTTGTAGTTGCATCGATGGTGTAATCTATGAAACCCCTTTCATAATTACCACCACACTCTGGCCAGAGATTTCAACCTACATACACATGATAACACGTAGGATATCCATACCCGAAGGTAAGCGGTGAATCCCCGACTACAATGCATCGACTCCTATGTGTTTCGACAGAACACCCAACCTTGCCACCTGATGACCCCATGAGAGTCGGTAAACAAGTCAAAGTGTAATTCTAGCACATAGAGTCTCAATGTTGTCCCGGGTCATAAGGACTAATTCTGTACAACCATAAACTAGGACATTTCCACTCGATAAGTGAGAACCACTTGGAAAGTCCTTTTATGGAGGGTTGTTCAGTGCACTCTACAAGGAGCACCTATCTGCATGTTCGGACATCACAATGTCCCCTACCAATGAAACATGGTACTCACATCGCAGATACTAGTCTCTAACTCGAGCGGCCTATATCCTTCTTTGTGGCGGCTGAATCGACTAGGAACTGTTTAGAATATACAGTATTCCAAATATGAGTTTCATGATACTCATCATATGAGCATCTCATATTCTTTCTACCATTATGCAACTAGCATGGGTATACAGATAAAGATGTGCCAAAATAAAGATATCAAATATTACTAAAATAAAGATTGCTTATACATAGAGTTTCATTGTGAACACTCGACCAACACTTGGCTCGACGGGCACTACTCTAACAATCTCCCACTTGCACTAGAGCCAACTACCCATATGCTTTAAACCCATTGATTCGCAATGCTTGTCGAATAATGGTCCAGGTAAAGGCTTAGCTAGTGGATCAACAACATTATCTGCGGAGCCGACTATGTCAAAAGACACTTCTCTACTTTCCACAATCTCTCCGAGAATGTGGTACTTTCTCAATACTAGTTTGGATTTCTGATGAGACCTTGGCTCCTTTGCTTGAGCTAAAGCTCCCGTGTTGTCACACAACACCGAGAGAGGAGCAACTCCATTAGGAATGACGTCCAACTCTTGGACGAAATTCCTTATCCAAACAGCCTTCCTTGCTGCATCCGATGCAGCAATGTATTCGGCCTCTGTGCTGGAATCCGCAGTATTGTCTTGCTTGGAACTCTTCCAAGAGACAGCAGCACCATAGAGCATGAATACAAAACACGAGGTTGACTTCGAGTCATCGATATCGCTTTGGAAGCTAGAGTCGGTATAGCCTTTCAATTTCAGTTCTACATCCCATAGACCAAGAACAACTTATTGGTCCTTCTCAACTACTTGAGGATGTCTTTCACAGCTTTTAGGTGTGGAAGACCAGGGTTCGATTGATATCTACTCACTACACCAATCGCAGATGCATAAGGAATGCTTGTCATCGCCGCTATCTCTGCATCAGTCTTGGAGACAGACTTGGATAGGGACACGCCATGACACTTTGGTAGATGTCCTCTCTTGGACTCATCCGTCGAGAACGGCTTCACGATGGTATCAATGTAGATGGACTGGGTGAGACCAAGCAATCTTCTCGATCTATCTCTATAGATCTGTATTCCCAATACAAAAGATGCTTCACCCAAGTCCTGCATCGAGAACTTACTCGCTAACCATATCTTAGTTGATTGCAACATTCCTACATCATTCCTAATGAGTAGAATGTCATCAACATAAAGTACCAGGAATGTCACAACACTCCCACTGACCTTCTTATACACACAGGGTTCCTCAGGATTCTTAGTAAATCAACTCATTGATTGTACTATCGAATATAAGGTTCCAACTCCTAGATGCCTGCTTTAGACCATAAATAGATCTTTGAAGTTTGCATACAATATGCTCACTTCTGATAGATGTAAACCCTCCAGGTTTGAGACATGTAAATCACTTTCTTAATATCCCCATTAAGAAAGGCTGTCTTGACATCCATCTGCCATATCTCATAGTCATACTATGCAGCTATGGCTAGCAATATCCTTATAGACTTGAACATTGCAACTGGTGAAAAGGTTTCCTCAAAGTCAACTCCTTGTCTTTGAGTATATCCTTTTGCCACCAATCGCGCCTTGAAGGTCAATACCTTCCCATCCGCCCCAAGTCCCTATGGGAACCGTTCCCTCAGGTGGATCTATAAGATCCCACATTTGGTTCGAATGCATGGAATTCATCTCAGATTCCATAGCTTCAAGTCATTTGGATGAATCGGCATCAGATAACGCTTCCTTGAAGGTCCATGGATCACATCCATGGTTAGGCTCATCATGGCCCTCTTCAAGAAGCTGACCATACCTCATAGGTGGTCTCGAGACTTTCTCGGATCTTTTAGGAGCTTGTATCTCCTCACTTGGCTCTTCGGGTGTGGGTTCTATAATTGTGGGTGTTTCTCGAACCTATTCGAGTTCTATCATCTCCCATTTTCTATCCAATAGAAATTCCCTTTCCAAAAAGGTTGCATTCCTAGAAACAAACACTTTTGTTTCTTGGGGATGATAGAAATAATATCCAACTTAATTCCTTGGATATTCCACAAAGTAATATAAAATGGATCGACTATCCAATTTATCTCCCACTACCTGCTTCATAAGCAGGGCACCCCCATATTATAAGATAAGAATACTTAGGAGGCTTACCCCATCCATATCTCATATGGTGTATGCCTTTGAATGGACATTTAGTGGAATATCTTTTAATTTTAAGTTATAGAGATCGTTTTCAAGTTCTCAAGTACCAATAAAACATTCATTCATGTAGATGTTGCAAACACCTTTGCAAAATAAACAAGAATATCCATTTTTATCACAATAGAAATGGAAACAATGTTTTTCACCAAAATGGTACAAACAAAACATCTCTTAAAAAATAACTTAAAATCATTGTTCAACAATAAGTAACATTTCTTAAAGTCTTGGCAGCAACTCTTGCTCCATAGCCATTCTCAAGAAGGTCTCACCTTCCCCTAAGCTACCTACTTCTTCCCATCACCTGTAACCCATTACAGAGATGTGTCATAACCGGTATCTAATACCCAAGAAGTAGAGTTAATTGAAATGTTTACTTCAATTTAGAACATACCGTTTCCAGAACTCTTCTGGGCCAGATATTCCTTGCAATTTCGCCTCCAATGTCCAGGCTTCTTGCAGTGATGACAAACATCACTAGTCTTGTCAGCCTTAACTGGTGTGGCTGCCACAACGGGATTCGGAGATTGCCTCATGAAGGGCACGTTCTTCTTGGGACGTTGGAAAGAACTCTTCTTTCCCTTCCCATGTGGATCAATCTTCGTACCAGATGAAGAACCCACATAAATAACCAACTTCTCTTCCTTGATGGTTGATTCAAACGTAACAAGCATATTCACCAACTCCTCAAGGGTCGGCTCCATCTTGTTCATGTTGAAGTTCACCACAAAAGGATCAAATGAGCTAGGCAATGCTAACAGCAACACGTCGGTGGTCAACTCCGAAGGCAAGATCATATCCATGCCAACGAGCTTATCCACGAGCCCAATCAACTTCAGGCCATGCTCATGGACCGAGGCCCCATCTCGCATGCGCATAGTGATCAGCTCCTTGACGGTAGCATGCCTAAGAGGCCGAGTCTGCTCACCAAAGAGCTCTTTGAGGTGCTTATGAATGTCAGCAGCATTCTTTGCATCCTCAAAACGCCTCTGCAGCTCATCATTCATAGAAGTCAGCATATAACACCTGGCTATCAAGTCATGGTCACACCATTCCTTGTAAGCCTGCAATTCCTCAGGATTGCAGTCAGTCGGAGCCTCAACAGGGGGCGACTCAGTCAGTGTATATGCTACCCTTTCCGAATTCAAGACGATTTTCAGGTTTCTTAGCCAAGTGAGGTAATTAGGTCCAGTTAATATGTGTTTGTCGAGTATTATGGATATCGGATTGCGAATCGAAGACATTGTCAATTTGTACTGAAAAGTGAAAACAAATAAATGTTGGTGACTATTTTAAAATATTTAGTAAGATATGAAGTTTGGACTTTTACTTCATAAATATTTGCTCCCACTGTTTTGAAATCTTTCACTACCCTCTAGTGAAAACGGGAAACTCCTTTCCTCAGTAAGTACGTAAGGTCCAATTAGCGAATTATGATCCCGAATAATATCAGCCAATCACAATTCCTAAAAGGTAGTTTCCAATTGCATCACAATGCAACCCTCTACGTAAAATTTTGTCTCACGTTTGATTAGGACCCAATAATATGACGTCGTTCATCTTCACGTGTCAAGCCTTACCCATCGATGTTGAACCTTAATGGACGGTCGCCATGAGTTCCCTCAATAATATGAGCCGAAATCATGGGAGTTCCACGTAGTTCACATCACAATGTCAATGGATGTCACAGCTTTCCGGCACCCAAAGCTCCCCCAATAATATGAGCCGAGCCCCGAGTACGGGTAGCGTTCATCATGCACCCATTGTCGATGGAAGACAAGGAAATTATAAACAAATTTACAATTCCCCTTTTCGGGCTTGATATTAATTTTGAATCTTATTCAAAATGAGGGTTTTTTATTTTGAAAGGTCTCATCATTAATTTTATTTTAAAAGCTTGCCATGTTTGATCGTATGTTTGCCGGATTCATGCAACTTTGTTATTATCATAATAATAACGCACATACTAATTATTTATAACATATCATGCATATATTATAAACAGTAAACAAAACAAGGATGATCAATCGCCCCAATACTAATGGCCCGTGTGAGCTAAACACGGGCCTAGGTCCAATCCTAGGGTAAATGCACGGGATGCAAATGCAACTATTACATTAGCTTCCAATATTTACATGTCTTCGATCTTCATAATCATCATGGCCACCATCTTCCAATCTTGATCATCCACTATACTAATATTTACAAATAAATATCCATGGCAAATAGGGATACATCTCATGGGGTGGGAACGGGCCATAAACCAAGCCCACTTTAAATTTGATAATTATTACAATCATTCAACATCAAATATCCTAGCATACACCTAGCAAATTGGGCTTGGGCTTTTGATCATCCTTCATGCATAATATCACATATCATACACCATCAATTAATTATCACAATAATTAATTGATCCAATATTATATATCTTGATCTAATCACTAACCGCCACGATTATAAACTAAATTAACAAAGTATACAAACACCTTTGTCTACTTTCCAATTAATTTATTTATAACCAAATTTCTTATAAATCACAATTTACTATAAATAATTAAAGTCAAACTTCAATTATTTATTTTATGAGAGAAATTTGCAACTTTTGTAATTTTAAACTTAAGGGCCCAAAAACTTATTTTTCACCAAAAATATTTTGACCCATTTAAAATCACAAATGTGTTGGCCATACAATGGCCCAACAACTCAAGGCCCATGACACTTTGATATTTCAAAACACATTTTGAAAACCCTAGTCGTCATCGCCGTCGCCGGAGCTCCGTCGCCGGATTCCGGCGAACAAAAATATTTTTTTTTTATTTTGATAGGGCATTTCGGGCAGCCCGAGGGGCTGCCCTTGCTGCCCGTTTCGGGCAGCCCCTCGGGCAACCCGAGGTGCCCGAAATGGGCAGCATGTTGCTGCCGAAATTTTGCTCCAAGATGGCCTCGATTTTTTATGCAAAAAATATCTCAAGCGGTTAGAAATCAATCTCAACATAATATGTTGTATTTGCTACACAAAAACGTAACCATAGCTCGGATACCACTTGAAAGAGGAGCGGTTAGAAATCAATCTCAACATAATATGTTGTATTTCGGCCATTATGCATTTGGTGTAGCAAATACAAAAACACAACTATGTCATACATAGGGTGTATAAAAATCGTTACCTATCAATCACAAGGATTGATGATGGCTCCAACTAAGGTGTAAACACCTTAGCTCTTCAATGGATGAAGATCTACAAGCTCCACCTTTCTTTTGGACTCCTTTCTTCCAATCAAGCCCACCACCAACTAGGTAGATCCACCTTACACTTGCACTAGAAAATGTATGGCATTTTTCTTTGAGAAGTGAGTGTTTTTCTCCAACAATTGAAGAACACAAAATGAAGGAAAAAATAGGAGAGAAAAGTGTAAGAATTTCGGCCAAGAGGGAGTGTGGGAGGAGGAAAGGAAGACTAGCCTTGGTTGTGGGAAAAGGTGTTCCAAAAAATTGCATGCCATGCCTTGAAAACTCAAAAAGTAGTCTCCCAACCTTTCACCTCCCATGCATGCATATTATATGGTTTTTAACACATTAAAAACCATGGACAAAATTTAATTATCTCAAACATATTTGAGACTAATTAAACATTACTTGAATTTACCTAAGTCCCACTAGTTAAATAATTAATTTAAATTGAGCTCTACAAGACTCAATACAATTTAATTAATTCAACACTTGAATTAATTTAATTATTTTGGACTCTACTAGGTCCACTAGTGTTTAATTAATTCAACACTTGAATTAATTTAATTTAGTCCATAATAATGTTTATGAAAATCACAATTTTCAAATACATTATTCACTTGGCCTAATTTTAATTTAGGAACACTTCCATAAATTAAAATTTACATTTCTCTCATAGAAGTCATACTTCTATTTTTCTTTACACTTATAAACTCATTTATAAGTCGTTCAACACATTGAACTATTTTCTCCTTTATAGAAGTCATACTTCTAATTTTCCTTACGCTTATAAACTCCTTTATAAGCCGTTCAACACATTGAACTATTTTTACTTCTCAACGGGATCTAGAAAGCTAGTACTTGTGTGGCCCTCAATGGTTCATTGATACAACTAGCCGTGGGTTCACATCTCCATGTGATTCGGACTAAACATGCCCTTATATGAGCATACCCCAATTGCTCCATTCTTATTTATCAACACCTTGATAATAAGAACGTCAGAACTCAAGTCTGATAGTACCCAACCAATCATGTTAAACGCCTAGCAGCATCGCTTACATGATTCCCTAGGTATCAAATGATAGTGCCTGCAAGAACCATTCTATTATGGTTAGCGTACAGTACGGTCCCTTCAACTCATATATCCCGATCGATTCGACAACCATTGGTTTATCGAGAGTTGTCAGTGAATCGATACTATGTGTCATGTTGTAGTTGCATTGATGGTGTAATCTATGAAACCCCTTTCATAATTACCACCACACTCTGGCCAGAGATTTCAACCTACATACACATGATAACACGTAGGATATCCATACCCGAAGGTAAGCGGTGAATCCCCGACTACAATGCATCGACTCCTATGTGTTTCGACAGAACACCCAACCTTGCCACCTGATGACCCCATGAGAGTCGGTAAACAAGTCAAAGTGTAATTCTAGCACATAGAGTCTCAATGTTGTCCCGGGTCATAAGGACTAATTCTGTACAACCATAAACTAGGACATTTCCACTCGATAAGTGAGAACCACTTGGAAAGTCCTTTTATGGAGGGTTGTTCAGTGCACTCTACAAGGAGCACCTATCTGCATGTTCGGACATCACAATGTCCCCTACCAATGAAACATGGTACTCACATCGCAGATACTAGTCTCTAACTCGAGCGGCCTATATCCTTTTTTGTGGCGGCTGAATCGACTAGGAACTGTTTAGAATATACAGTATTCCAAATATGAGTTTCATGATACTCATTATATGAGCATCTCATATTCTTTCTACCATTTGTATATTCAAGGGCTTTATCTATGCAACTAGCATGGGTATACAGATAAAGATGTGCCAAAATAATAATATCAAATATTACTAAAATAAAGATTGCTTATACATAAAGTTTCATTGTGAACACTCGGCCAACACTTGGCTCGACGGGCACCTACTCTAACAATTTATAGTGACAATAACAAATGTGGGAATATCTGGGTTGGATAAATATAGGAGTGAAATATAGATAAAATAAATACGAGAATAAAAAAACATATTAGATTAATTATCCTGACATTTTTAATTGATGTCATTTTTTATATGGAGGGAGACAATTATTTTCCCTCCTCCAATATTTATCCAATCCAAATCTTCTCACACTTATTTATAGTGAAAATTTTTAGTTTTTTAATGATTTTTTACGACGTGGGAGAAATAATTGTTTCCCTCTATATAAAAGATGACATCGATTAAAAATGTCATTATAACTAATCTAATATATTTTTTATTTTACACATTATAAATTTTTTACAAGTGTCATTATTAAGTATTTGTAGCAAAATTTAATTAAAATTGTCAACGAAAAAATGTCACAATAGCCATTTATTGTTGTAGTGCTAGTTGGCTAGGAGTCCTAAGATAGGCTAGAAGGCACTCGCGCACACATGCAGAAAATTGGGTCAAGTTCAGTAGGCTTTTTGAGTGGGTTAGGGTCATGTTTTGGGCCTGGTCTTGGTCAGTATGGTCCCTAAATGGGTTGGCTAGGTTTTGGCTCAAGGTGGCTCGGGTAAATTAGGAGATGGCTCGGTGCGTTTGGGAGGGTGTCAAAAACGAAAATAATAAAGCTTAATTTAAATCCATGGGTCGACGGGGGTGACTCATGACTTGGAAGGGTAGGATAAATCATAAAAATACTATGTTTAAAATTTGGGATCCAAATAACGAGTTTTGGATTTATTCGGGATTTAATCGCCGCTCGAAACGCTAATTAACGAGTTAATTGAAACACCTAGTTTAAGCTTTATAAATTTTGGGAAAAATTATATTTAAGCTTAAATAATTATTTTAAGTCTAAGCTTTTTATTTAGGAACTTTATGTTGAGGTTTGATTTAATTCGGGATTAAAACGCAGTAATACATCTTATTTAAAGATTAATTTAAAAGTCATCGATTTAAGCTAAATAAAAAAATGAGAAAATTCATGTAAGCTTAAATAACTATTTGGGACATGTTAGAGCCAATGGAATTAAGAAAATGTCAAAAATGTTAAATTTTACGTTCAGGGGTAAAACGATTTTTTACACCTAAAAATTAGTAAACGTCATGGCAGTGTCCTGAATGCTATTTATTATGTTAATATGATTATTTTCAATGATTATGGATGTTTATATGTTAATATGTCAATTTTAAATGTTTACGAATTTTTAAGACGTTAATATATTTAATGTTTTATGATTTAATATGCTAAAATGTTTATTTTAAATGTTTATGACCTAAATGTTTATTTTGAACTTTTATTAAATTAAAATGTTTATTTTAAAACTGTTCATAGATGTTTATGATTTTTAATATGTTAAGTTATGATTTTTAATGTCTATGATTTTTATGATTTAAATATGGGCATTTAAAAGATATGTTGCATGCTTGGTTTCAAAAATAAAAATGATATTATATGCATGTTTTTATCAAGTGATGATAACATGTTGAAGGATGAGAAGGGATTGTGACTACTGAATATGTTGGAAATATCGTGAGGGTTATGGTCCCAGTGTGAGCCCGACGATCGTGTTTCCGTTCATACGAATACGAATACGAATACGAATACGATGATATGATTGAAGATGTCGTGAGGGGAGAAAGCCCCAGAGGAGCCCATTTATGGGAAAGTCCTCAGAGGGAGCCCCGACGATCGTATTTCCAATGACATGAATATATTAATATGTAGGCCAAGGCCCAGTTGACCGCTGAGAGTGTTGCTGGTGTCCCTGCCGCCCAGTACTGTGGTATTCTTTAGATGGATCCATCGCCCAATACGTTTAAGAATACGAGTCACAATCACGATCTGATTTCAACAAACACGAACATGAATATGAATATGAATATGGACACGAATATGGATATGAATATGAATATGTTTATGGGATATGTATGTGTTTATATGAAAACGTTTTTATGAAAATGTTTTTATGCATCATGAAAATGTATACGAAAATATTTATGTTTATGCATCTTCATGAAAATGATATTTTAAGTATAAGTATTTTTCACTGTTATATGTTAACTGTATTACGTATTACTCGTTATCAAGGATATGACGTGTTGAGTCTTTAGACTCACTAGGTGTGATTGATGCAGGTGATATTGATTATGAATATGATAATGGAGGTCTTGATGGTTGATCGGACTGGACTGAAGGTACACATAACCCGAGGACCAACGCTAGTTTTCCGCACTAGTTATGGATTTATGATTTTAAGTTATGTTAAAAGATTTTACGAATTTTTATTTATGTTGTGAGAGGTTTTTGAGAGATTATAGTATGGGCTGTATTTCTCAAATATATAGTTGGTTGTTTTATTTTTAAAATGATGTCAAAAATATTTTATATTTCGGCCGATGCTAAGTGAGCTTTTAAAAAAAATTAAAAATTCTAGCACGTTTTAAGAAAACGAATAGCAGACGTTTCAGATTGAGTCTAGTCTGAGACGTGGAGTCACGAGTTGATTAATGATTTTATATGATTATGTTTTAGATTTTGATAAATGTTACTGATATTTCTTACATGCTTTTACATTGTTTATATGATTGCATGTTTTGTTGATTTATACTGGGATATATTTCTCACCGGAGTTATGCGGCTGCTGTCAGGTTTGTTGTTGCGACTCTGATTGTTGCACTCCCAAGAGCAGGTTGTCCACAAGTAGTATGATTCGGTGAGTTCGATATCGTATCCACAGGGAAGCTAAGGTAATTACAAGTCCACTACAATGTCTTTTTGTTTTGTTTTTGTTTCTTTTTAATTTTAATTGTTTGAATCTTTAATGGGTAAATTTTAAGTGTTCAAATTTTAATTTAAGTAGTTGAGATTAAAAGATCCACTCTTGGTATTTTAATAAAGTTAACATTAACGAATAATATTGAAATCCACTTAATAAAATGGTACCAATATATTAAATAATCATATTTATATTATGTTATATATTATTATCTTATAAGTATATAATATATGCCAAAACTTATAAATGTTGTAAAGTATTTATTGTGCTATATATATATTTGTAAACACTAAATCAAGGTTCCCACTTTAAATGGTTGGTAAAACCAAACTAACATTTAAATGGTACCAAGAAATTAATATTATGATATATTTATATATAGTAAATCAAGGTTACCACTTTAAATGGTTGGTAAAACCAAACAAACATTTAAATGGTTCCAAGAATTTAATATTATAATATATTCATATATAATAAATCAAGGCATCCACTTTAAATGGTTGGTAATACCAAACTAACATTTAAGTGATTCCAAGAATTTAGTGTAACATATAGCAACAATAAATCAAAACTCCCACTTATAAGTAGGGTATAAAATTACTTAAAGAAATAAATATAACATAAACAATAAATAATGATTAAATAATATAAAACATAGATTATTACCTTTTAGTAACCTTATTATAATGCCAAGAGTTTCACCTTTTTCTCTCAACTTTAGGAAGTTAGCTATTCATTATTCAAAGTGTAAAACTTTTAATATGAAATTAACATGCTAATTATATTTAAATGAAGAAGTAAAAGAAAAATATAGAGAGAAATATTATGAACTCAAAGGTTTGTTCATAGAATGAGGGATATCTCAATACAATACAATGCACCCCTATTTATAGCCAAATTTGGGAAAACAACCACAAATAAAATATTATTTTTTTACACAATAGTCTTCATTGGTGTTCCAAGATATTATATTATATTACACATCACTTTTGAAAATCTTCTTCTCCGAATTTGCTTCTTCACATAAAAAGAAACATGTGGATAATTGAGTTGTCTAGTTGTGGTATTTTTTTCAAACCATTTGACCAAGTAATTTGAGAGATATGGTCAAAATACTAGAGCATGGTAAAACTGCCACTCCTTTGGTAACTTTATTTGTTGTTTAATTTTATCCCACTTGTGAGAAGATTTTTATCTCATGCTTGCCATCAATATTGTAGATATTAACATCAACTTTCTACAGGTCCAAGAATCATCTTAATCCCATTTGAAACTCCAAGTTTATTCTTGTTTTATCGAACCTGTAAAAAATAGTAAAAACTTGTAATCACACAGCAACTTATATTTTATACAATTTATTATAAAACATATAATATTTAAACATTTAATAAAACAAAAACTATATATTTATATTATAAAACATTTAATTAATGTACAATTTTTATGTTTATCACACCTCCCAACCAGCTTATTGCTAGTCCCTAGCAATTTAAGCGTTAATAGCAATACAAAACATATTGATTAATTTAAATAGAAATGTAATCAGAACTATCTAAGTGTTTAAATTAAATTTGAAAACTGTCAAAGTTATATCAAAATCATCATAATTATAATTTATGAAATAATTTGAGATGATCAATTCAAAGCTTATTTCAGGTAGTTAAATGTACACGGCCTTCAGAAATTACTAGTAAGAGTCTCAACTCCATATCCTCGCGGTTTAATAAATGTTTCAATTTATGGCAACGATTTCTCTCATGGAGTTGGAATACAGATAAATGCTCAGAAAAATGGTTTACAGAATGCAGACAGACAGACGAGCCAAACTAATCAAAAGATAGAAAATCCATTGATTCAAAATCTAGTTGTTCTTATTATATATTTTTTTCCTGATATATTTTTTTCTTTTTTTTCATAACATCATGGAATCAGACTAAGTTTATGCTTCTTGACCACATATTTATTTAATTTGTACAATAAATTTCTCTCTTTTTTTTATGAAAGATATATGGGTCGTAGCATATAACTTAAAAATACATAAATCTTCAATATCTTTCTTTTTGTATTTTTCTTCTCTTTTTTTTTTTTCAGGAAATATCATTTTTTTTTCCAAAATAAGAACTCAAGATCTAAACAATAGATAGTCTATCTCATGATCAATAAAAGCTCGAAAGCTGTTTTCTCAGTCCTCTCCACTCACTCACAAAATATGTGTGAGTTTAAAATTTTAGGCACTCTTATAAGGTATATCTTGGGCTATATACTTTAATACCTGATTTTATCACAATGGTTAATCACTCAAAAATATTTCATAAATCATATTTTTATATTGATCAGAATATTAAAATTGACTTTTTTTTTCAAATAAAAATTAAACATCCTTAGATAGACTAATATATTTTCTAATTTAAAACTTTCAAATATGTAATGTATGATATTTTTGCAAAAATTACAAAGATACAAGCAATAAACATGATTTTATTATATATATATTTTTATATATATTTTTTATTTTTTTAATTTTTTAATTTTTTTTTATAAATCATTTGAGTGATTCTTTCATATATAGAAGAAACTTTTAATTCCTCCCCAATTGTAACACCTGTAATATTTCCTTCAGCTAAAGCTGTAGGAATAATACCCAAAACCTGACTACCTCCAAGATGAGCAGATGTTGAAACAGATCTCATTAACCCAATATTACCTCCCCCATATACCAAGTGAATTTTTCTCTCAGCCAATATCTTTCCAAGATTATTCGCTGCTTCTACAAACACTTCATTTTTTCCAGGACTCGACCCACAAAATACACAAATATTTTTCAATGTTTGTGTAGAGGATCCAGCCATGTTTTTACTTTCTTTTTTTTGGTCTGCGAAAATAGAGAGAAAGATGAGAGATTTTATAGGGGTAATATGTTATCATAACAAAACTATGGGTCACAGCTGTAAACAGAATAAATAGTAAAAACAATAATGACACACATGCATATAAACAGTAGTGTGATTGTGGCTCAAAATTTTCCTCTGGTTTTACGTCCAAAAACGGCTTCAACGCCTTCTAGGAGTCGAGGATATGCTTCCCATCCAATTTTCTTATAAATTGGCAAACAGGGTCTTTCTTAGTCGGATTCCCAAGACTATCACGCTCATTGTAGTAGCCCGAATTCCAAATTGGGTAATTAACGGAGTAATGGTGATTAAGAAGGTTTAAGATGTAATTTTGGCTATGGTCATGATCGGACGGACCGAAGAGGGTTCGGAAGCACCGAAGAGTTCGGACGATCCGAAGTGTAGTTCGGTGAATCCGATCATAGGTGTCAAGTGTTGATCGACACGTCATTTTCCATGCATGTTCGGACGGTCCGAAGTGTATGATCGGAGGATCCGATCATGAGCTGTCAAGAGCCAATGGACACGTAGCGTTCGGACGTTCCGAAGTGTTGTTCGGAGGATCCGAACATGGCCTATAAATAGTGCTCGGATTTCCTCATTTTGACTTGCCAATTTCTTGAGTTTTCTCTCATTTTGGAGAGTTTGGAAGGTTTCTAGGGTTAGTTGTTGGTCGAGCGATAGCCAAGAGCTGCCAGGAGTAGTAGCGTAGCGGCGCCTGAGTTTCAAGGCAATCGACATCAAAGGGCTGTCGACGGACGAAGGTAAACCCTAAACCTTTGGTAGTACTAGGGAGTACTGGTTTTGCTAGTCGAGCATGGTAGTATTGATTGAGTATGCTTTTGATGCGTAGGCTTGTGCTAAACCTGATTAGCGGTGTTGCGTAAGGCTAGGCTTGCTGTGATAGAGGTACGAAAGTACTATCCGAGATATCCTGGTTGAGTATACATTCATATATGTGTTGCATGAGTATTTGCTGCATTGTTATATGTCATATGATGCATGCTATTATGTCACGAGTTATGATGCATATTGCATATCATGTTGAGCCGTATCTCCTTCGAGATAGCCTTTACTGTTGAGCTGTATCTCTTTCGAGATAAGCTATATCTTGGGGCCGCTCAGCCCTGTCTTGTGGACGCATGGACACCGAGAGTACACAGTGGCCGACGGGTCGGGAGGGCTTCGGTGGTCCGGGACATTTTAGGTCCACGTCTGTCTTGTAGTGGATGCAGTGACCCAGAGGTTGGACCGCGCGGCACTATCCACTTGGCGCCTCTAGACTGAGCATTTTGAGATCCTTTGTGATTCCCGTTTCTTGACTACCCTGGTATCATATCATAGCATGTGCATTTCATATAGGTTTGTATACTCATATTTTTGTACTGGGCGTTCTTATCGCTCACGTCCTCGGTTTTGTTTATTCTTGGACACCCCATTCCCACGGGGCAGGCCTCAGGCTGGATGGCTCAGGAGGAGCAGGAGGAGGACGTTGAGTAGCTGGTTGGTTTAGTTTTCAGTGTTTTCCATTTGTTTCGATATGGTTGTTCTGGATATTTCATTTTGAGTTAGTCTAGACTTCGATTTCGATTGGGTTGTATAACTTTTGTTGTTGGCCATATTTCCGCTGTTATCTCTGATTATAATTAATTAAGTTAGTTGTATGCTTAGTTCTTGACTAGTAGGTGATTCTGGAACGGGTCACTACATTTATGGTATCAGAGCATGCGTATGATTTTGGGATATAGATTCTGTTTTGGGATTTCCGTTGACCATTTTACCATTTTCCCTATTCTATCTTGTAGCGATGGCTGACCATTTTGATGACGGGAGTAGTCAGGGGAGTGTAGGTCGATGGGGTGACCAGGACGATCATAGACGTCATCGTGAGCATCGTCATCGTCGGGATGGTCCTAGGCGTTTCGATTTGCATCGTTTTATTCAGATGGGGCCTAAGCCTTTAGTTGGTGGTGAGACTCCCGATGATGCTGAGGATTGGTTAGAGCGCATGGAGAGTTGTTTCCGCGCATTCCAGTGCACCGATGAGCAGAAGATGGAGACCCTTAGCTTTCTTCTCGAGGGCCGTGCGCGCAAGTGGTGGCGATCAACTTCTGCGCCGATAGTCCAGTCCCAAGGTAGGGTGACTTGGGTCGATTTCCGTGCAGCTTTCATGCAGCTGTACTTTCCTCCAGCCCTTCGCCAAGCCAAGACGATTGAGCTCCTGAACCTTAAGCAGGGGAGTATGTCTGTTGATGAGTATCAGCAGAAATTCTTTGAGTTGTTACCCTTCGCTCCTCATATCAGTGGCAGTTCTGAGGCCAAGTATGATCATTTCCTCCAGGGTCTTAATCAGGAGATCTTTGATCGAGTCACTGTCTGTGATAATCCTACTTCTTATGATGGGTTAGTGAACCGGTGTCGCCAGGCAGAGATCAGTCTCCAGCGTGGTAGGGCTATTCTTTCTTCTTCTAGACCTCCGAGTACTTTGAGGCCTCGATCTCAGTCATTCAAGAAATCTGGTTCATCTTCTTCTGGATCTGGATCTCGATCTAGTGGTGTTTTCCGCTTTGGTAAGAAGAAGGAGTCTTGTGCGCATTGTGGGAAGAACCATCCATCGGAGCAATGCCGAGTAGCCGCAGGAGCTTGTTATCAGTGCGGAGAGATGGGGCATATTAAGAAGAATTGTCCTCAGTTGCGAGGTGGAGCAGGATCCGGTTCTGGATCTCAGACGACTGTTCAGCAGAGGAGGCAGGGTCAGGCAGTGGGTAGTTCGAATCTTCGACCTCGTGCCCAAGGTCAGGTTTTTGCGCTGAACCAGGATCAGGCTGCAGATGAGACGGAGAGAGTCATAGCAGGTACTTTTCATTTATGCGGTATTCCTGCTTTTGTTCTTATTGATACAGGAGCCTCTCATTCCTTCATTTCTGCACGATTTGTTAAGCGTCATAGGTTACCCTATGTTTCTCTAGACGTCATTCTTTCTGTTTCTACTCCGATGGGTCATTCGGTGTTAGCGAAGCGTCTAGTGATGGGTTGTCCCTTAGATTTTGAGGGTAACGAGTTGACTGCGAATCTTATGATCCTAGAGATGGAAGATTTTGATTGTATCTTGGGTATAGACTTATTGACTACCTACCGAGCTACTGTGGATTGTTACCAGAAGCTTGTTCAGTTTCGTACGACTGAAAGCTCTAGTTGGTTTTTCTATGGTGAGGGAGCGCGACCTCCGATGCCAGTGGTATCTGCTCTGAAAGCCTGTCGTGCCTTAGAGTCGGGCGGGGAAGGCTACCTCATCTATGCGATTGATTCATCCACAGGTAGTGTTGGTCTAGAGGATATTCCAGTGGTTTGTGAATTTCCTGATGTTTTCCCAGATGAGATTCCTGGTTTTCCTCCGGTTAGAGAGGTGGAATTTGGCATAGATTTAATGCCAGGGACTGCACCGATTTCTCGTGCCCCCTATCGTCTTGCTCCGTCAGAGATGAGAGAGCTGAAGCAGCAATTGCAGGATCTTCTTGATAAGGGTTATATTCGCCCGAGTGTTTCACCTTGGGGAGCTCCAGTCTTGTTTGTCAAGAAGAAGGATGGATCGATGCGGTTGTGCATTGATTATCGCCAGCTGAATCGGGTGACGATCAAAAACAAGTACCCTTTACCCCGTATTGATGACTTGTTCGATCAGCTTCAGGGTACTTCTGTTTACTCCAAGATCGACTTGCGATCGGGTTATCATCAGATGAGAGTCAGAGATGATGATATTTCCAAGACTGCATTTCGTACTCGTTATGGGCATTACGAGTTTCTAGTTATGCCATTCGGATTGACGAATGCGCCAGCGGTGTTCATGGATCTGATGAACCGAGTCTTCCGAGATTTTCTGGATCAGTTTGTGGTGGTTTTCATTGACGATATCTTGATCTATTCCCACAGTGTGGAAGAGCATGCCCAACACTTGAGGATTGTGTTGAAGATTCTTCGCGAGAAGCAATTGTATGCTAAGCTGAGTAAGTGCGAGTTCTGGATTGATCGTGTGGTATTCCTTGGTCAAGTGATTTCCAAGGAAGGAGTTTCTATGGATCCCAGCAAGATTGAAGCAGTGCTGAATTGGTCACGTCCGACGACGGTGGCTGAGATCCGTAGTTTTCTAGGTCTGGCAGGGTATTATCGTCGCTTCATCGTGAATTTCTCTCAGATAGCCAGACCATTGACGCAACTTACTCGGAAGGATGTTCCATTTGAGTGGTCATCCGAGTGCGAAGATAGTTTCAGAGAGCTTCGTCGACTTCTGACTTCCGCACCTGTTTTGGCGTTACCGTCAGGATCTGATGGTTTCAGTGTTTACACCGATGCCTCCACTCAAGGCTTAGGGTGTGTGTTGACGCAAAACGGTCATGTGATTGCTTATGCTTCCAGACAGCTGAAATCTCACGAGGAGAAGTATCCCACTCATGATCTGGAATTGGCAGCTATTGTGTTTGCGCTGAAGATTTGGCGTCATTATTTGTACGGTGTTCAGTTTGAAATCTTTACTGATCATAAGAGTCTGAAATATCTGTTCACTCAGGCTGAGTTGAACATGAGGCAACGTCGTTGGATGGATTTGCTGAAGGATTATGATTGCGAGATCAAGTACCATCCAGGTTCTGCGAATCTCACAGCTGATGCGCTTAGTCGCAAGGTGAGAGCCTCTGCACTTCAGATTTGTGCTATGACTAGTGCCATCCAGGATAGTTGCTCGTTGGGGTTTAACTTCAAGCATCGGAAAGGTATGGAGAGCATTCGTGTTGCTACCATTTTATCTGAGCCCAATTTGTTCACTCGGATTCGAGAAGCTCAGATGTCTGATCTCAAGACTCAGAGATTAGCTCGGTTAGTTGGTGGTGATAGTAATTTCCATTATCAGTCCAATGGTCTTCTGTGCTTATCTAATCGGGTTGTAGTACCAGAGGATGACACTTTGAGGGACGAGATATTGTCTCAGGCGCATCGAAGCAAGTTAAGTGTTCATCCAGGAAGCAACAAGATGTATAGAGACTTGAGGCTGCGGTTTTGGTGGAAAGGGATGAAGCGCAGCGTGTATCAGTTTGTCTCCAAGTGTCTAGTTTGCCAGCAGGTTAAGGCAGAGCACCGTCGACCGGGAGGATTGTTGTTGAACTTACCTATTCCAGAATGGAAGTGGGAGCATATTACGATGGATTTCATTACTCACTTGCCATTATCTTCGAGGAACAGCGATGCTATCTGGGTAGTGGTGGATCGACTCACCAAGTCTGCTCATTTTCTGCCGTATAATCGTGATTTCACTTTCGATCGTATGGCTCGATTGTACATTCAGGAGATTGTACGTTTGCATGGAGTGCCTGTCAGTATTGTTAGTGACAGAGATCCTCGTTTTACCTCACGGTTTTGGGGTAGTTTCCAGTCAGCTTTGGGTACTACACTGAGTCTGAGTACTGCTTATCATCCGGAGACTGACGGTCAATCAGAGAGGACTATCCGTACGCTTGAGGATATGTTGCGAGCCTGTGTTATGGATTTCGGACCCGCTTGGCAGGATCATTTGCCTTTGATTGAGTTCGCGTACAACAACAGCTATCATCGTAGTATTGGTATGGCACCATTTGAGGCGTTGTACGGGCGACGTTGTCGTACTCCATTATTCTGGGATGAAGTCGGGGAACGACAGGTAGAGGGACCGGAGTTAGTCCAGCAGGCTATAGATAAGGTTGCAGTAATCAAGAAGCGGATTAAGACTGCTCAGGATCGACAGGCTAGTTATGCGAACACAAAGCGTCGACCTCTTCATTTTCAACCAGGTGAGAAGGTGTTTCTCCGAGTTTCGCCTTTTCGCAGGATTTTGAGATTTGGTCTCAAGGGTAAGCTGTCTCCGAGATTTATTGGTCCATTCGAGATACTGGAATGTGTGGGAGATTTAGCTTACAGACTTGCGTTGCCGCCGTACCTATCAAGTATTCATGATGTGTTCCACGTATCCTTGTTGAGACGTTATGTAGCAGATGAGTTGCACATCTTACATCCATCTGAAGTTCAACTTGATACGGATTTGTCTTACGTGGAGCGACCAGTTCAGATTCTAGATCGCAAAGATAAGGTGTTGCGGAATAAGATCATTCCTCTTGTCTTAGTGCAGTGGCAGCGTCGAGGCACTGAAGAAGCCACTTGGGAGTTAGAGAGTCGTATGCGTTCGGAGCATCCAGAGCTCTTTTGAGTTGTGCTTTGTATAAGTTTGTGTTTTCAGTTGTAATCATAGTATCAGTTGTATTCAACAACAATTGAGATGTATTAATGATGTTGTTATTTCGTTTTGTTCATTCTCTAAGCCTGATTTCGAGGACGAAATCTTTTAAGGGGGGGAGAATGTAGTAGCCCGAATTCCAAATTGGGTAATTAACGGAGTAATGGTGATTAAGAAGGTTTAAGATGTAATTTTGGCTATGGTCATGATCGGACGGACCGAAGAGGGTTCGGAAGCACCGAAGAGTTCGGACGATCCGAAGTGTAGTTCGGTGAATCCGATCATAGGTGTCAAGTGTTGATCGACACGTCATTTTCCATGCATGTTCGGACGGTCCGAAGTGTATGATCGGAGGATCCGATCATGAGCTGTCAAGAGCCAATGGACACGTAGCGTTCGGACGTTCCGAAGTGTTGTTCGGAGGATCCGAACATGGCCTATAAATAGTGCTCGGATTTCCTCATTTTGACTTGCCAATTTCTTGAGTTTTCTCTCATTTTGGAGAGTTTGGAAGGTTTCTAGGGTTAGTTGTTGGTCGAGCGATAGCCAAGAGCTGCCAGGAGTAGTAGCGTAGCGGCGCCTGAGTTTCAAGGCAATCGACATCAAAGGGCTGTCGACGGACGAAGGTAAACCCTAAACCTTTGGTAGTACTAGGGAGTACTGGTTTTGCTAGTCGAGCATGGTAGTATTGATTGAGTATGCTTTTGATGCGTAGGCTTGTGCTAAACCTGATTAGCGGTGTTGCGTAAGGCTAGGCTTGCTGTGATAGAGGTACGAAAGTACTATCCGAGATATCCTGGTTGAGTATACATTCATATATGTGTTGCATGAGTATTTGCTGCATTGTTATATGTCATATGATGCATGCTATTATGTCACGAGTTATGATGCATATTGCATATCATGTTGAGCCGTATCTCCTTCGAGATAGCCTTTACTGTTGA
This sequence comes from Primulina eburnea, assembly GCF_022965805.1. Classification (NCBI taxonomy): domain Eukaryota; kingdom Viridiplantae; phylum Streptophyta; class Magnoliopsida; order Lamiales; family Gesneriaceae; genus Primulina; species Primulina eburnea. The sequence continues at coordinate 18,159,361 of NC_133111.1, read as the reverse complement.
GCTGTATCTCTTTCGAGATAAGCTATATCTTGGGGCCGCTCAGCCCTGTCTTGTGGACGCATGGACACCGAGAGTACACAGTGGCCGACGGGTCGGGAGGGCTTCGGTGGTCCGGGACATTTTAGGTCCACGTCTGTCTTGTAGTGGATGCAGTGACCCAGAGGTTGGACCGCGCGGCACTATCCACTTGGCGCCTCTAGACTGAGCATTTTGAGATCCTTTGTGATTCCTGTTTCTTGACTACCCTGGTATCATATCATAGCATGTGCATTTCATATAGGTTTGTATACTCATATTTTTGTACTGGGCGTTCTTATCGCTCACGTCCTCGGTTTTGTTTATTCTTGGACACCCCATTCCCACGGGGCAGGCCTCAGGCTGGATGGCTCAGGAGGAGGACGTTGAGTAGCTGGTTGGTTTAGTTTTCAGTGTTTTCCATTTGTTTCGATATGGTTGTTCTGGATATTTCATTTTGAGTTAGTCTAGACTTCGATTTCGATTGGGTTGTATAACTTTTGTTGTTGGCCATATTTCCGCTGTTATCTCTGATTATAATTAATTAAGTTAGTTGTATGCTTAGTTCTTGACTAGTAGGTGATTCTGGAACGGGTCACTACACTCATCTTGGAATTTTTTCCATAAACGGAGAAGTTCAATATGCACATGTCCACTAGAATGCGTCTCAAGAGTCAATAAGATGTTATCTAAAGACTCCTTACTCAGCCCATTCTTAATGAAACCAATTTTATCTACTCTGTTATTAGAAACACATCCAAAAGATCTGCATCGTTTGTCACAAGTCCATCTTGCACACTTATGACAAACCCTTAAACTTTTGGCCCTTCGTTTTTTCGCATAAGTGCTTTTTCCTAATCCAGGCAAATACCGAATGAGCAATGATTGAGGAACTTCTCCTCCTAACCGGACCTTATCTTCTATTAGAAGACGAATATCTTCTGGAATATCTTTTTGCATTAGCAATCTCAATCTTTCACACCTTCCTGCATAAATTTTTCTTAGAACATTTTCAGAAACAGAGGGAAAATATTTACATATTTTTGAGAGAATTTCATCCATTTTGAAAAGAAAAGAAATGATTTCTTTTCTTTTTAATTTTGTATCAGCAATTGTGGGAAACTGATTTAACCGACTATGAGAGTCACGGAGTATCGTTATCCTCCATTTAACCGGGAAATAAAAAGATTAAAGAAACCTGAAATAAAAATCGTTGAATTCTCATACGCATCATTTCTGAGTTCATCAAGTTCATTAAGTTGCAATTTACGCAATTTTTTGCAATCATCCATGCTTGAATTAAAAGTTTTGATCGCCCAATAAACTTTATGTTCCAATTCCAAAGGAAAATGGCAATATTTTACGTAAACCAACCAATAGGGATACATATTCAATGATGTTTTAAAAGCTGTTTGATATGCCTAAAGTGCATCATTAGTCGCAGAGACCAATTTTTTCTATTTGTGTTAACAGTTTTTTCCAAAATTTGCTTTATCTCCCTATTAGCTAATTCAACTTGTCCATTTGTTTGAGGATGATAAGGAGTAGTTACTTTATGAGTAATACCATATTTTTTCATTAATGACGCAAATGGTTTATTAACAAAGTGAGTTCCCCCATCACTTATCATGGCTCGAGGAATTCCAAATCTACTAAAAATATTTTCTTTTAAAAATTTGATGACAATTTTATGATCATTTGTTCGACATGGAATTGCCTCTATCCATTTGGAAACATAATCAACTGCAACTAAAATGTACAAGTATCCAAACGATGGTGGAAAATGTCCCATAAAATCAATTCCCCAACAATCAAATATTTCGATTTCAATAATAAGATTCAAAGGCATCACGTTTCTTTTTGAAATCGCACCCAATTTTTGACAATTTTCACAGATCTTGCAGATTTCGTGGGTGTCTTTAAACAAAGTTGGCCAATAAAATCCACACTGCAAGATTTTTGCAGCTGTTTTCTTTGAAGAAAAATGTCCTCCGCATGCTTCTGAATGACAAAATTTAATGACACTACTTACCTCATTGTCGGGTATGCAACGTCGAAAAATTTGATCCGGACAATACTTGAATAGATACGGATCATCCCAATAAACGTTTTTTTACCTCATTGAAAAATTTTCTTTTATCTTGAGAACTCCATTGCGGTGTCATTTTTCCTGTCACAAGAAAATTTACTATGTTAGCAAACCAAGGTGTAGTAGTAACTGAAAATAGATGTTCATCAGGAAAATTATCGTTAATTGGTGTCATTTCACAAGATGATCCTGTTACTAGTCTCGATAAATGATCGTCTACGACATTCTCGGTTCTTTTTTTATCTTTGATCACAATGTCAAATTCTTGGAGCAACAAAATCCATCGTATCGGTTGTGGCTTTGCATCCTGTTTGGTCAACAAATATCTAATAGCAGAATGATCAGTAAACACAATAGTCGTTGATCCAATCAAATAAGAACGAAATTTATCTAATGCAAATATTACAGCAAGTAGTTTTTTTTTCAGTTGTGGAGTAATTCATTTGAGCATTGTTTAAAGTTCTACATGCATAATATATCACATAAGGCTTACCGTTTCTTCTTTGACCCAGTACTGCGCCGACTGCATAATCACTCGCATCGCACATGATTTCAAATGGTAAAGACCAGTCAGGAGGTTGCATGATAGGAGCTGATGTTAAATGTCGAATGATTTTATCAAAAGCATTTTGACATTCTTGAGTCAACTCAAATGCAGTGTCTTTTGTTAAGAGGTTACAAATGGGTTTAGAGATTAAACTAAAGTCCTTTATAAACCTCCTATAAAATCCAGCATGTTCCAAAAATGAGCGAATTTCTTTAATGGTTTTTGGAGGGGGGAAATTGGAAATGACATCAACTTTTGCTTTATCAACTTCAATTCCATGAGATGACACGACAAGTCCCAAAACAATTCCAGAAGTAATCATGTAATGACATTTTTCCCAATTCAAAATAAGAACTTTTTCCTCGCATCTTTTTAAAACTTTTTCCAAATTTTCAAGACAATTATCAAATGTATTCCCAAAGACAGTTAAATCATCCATGAAAATTTCCAAACAATTTTCAACCATGTCCAAACACTGGATCACCACCGAAAACCTCCACTGGATCACCACCGAAAACCCAGCTGCTCTAGCCACTGCCATGGTCGTCCGAACCGTCCAACCTAAGACCTGACCAGGGGAATGGGGTGCCCAAGATGAAAACAAGGACGTGAGCGACAATCTCCCAATACGAGAATGTACGAGTATACAAACTGATATGATGCATGCAAAATGCAATATGCTCGAATATCAAGGATCAAGTCAAAAATATAATTCTCAGTCTAGAGGCGCCTGAGTGTGTAGTCTCTGATCTACCCTAGACATGTTTTGGCTCCCACACTCATCATCAAGACGTGGACCTGCAATGTCCAGGTCATCAGAGCCCGCGGGTCCCGTAGGACGCTATAGCTCTCGATGCCCCATCGTCCACAATACAGAATAGGGCTGAGCGGCCCCAACAAACGAGGTATATCTCAAAAGATATCAGGCTCAACATGATATGTCATGCATACTATGCCAAAACAGTAAAACATGTATCATGCAACAGATAAATATGCAGCATATAAGTGTGTATACTACGCTTGGATATCTTAGTCAGTACATCACGTACCTCACTAAAACAATATGACAGAAAGCTCTGAACCTAGACAATACCAACATATTGAAATCACTAACAAACCAGATCAAACATGCTACAAAGATCTTCCTAATGATCCTTAAATCACTATCTAAGGATTTAGGATTATACCTGCGTCCATCGTCAGCCCGCTGATGATGTCTTGATCTCAGTTCACCGACCCTCCTCGAGTCAACACTAGCTCCGAAACTTCCCGACACCAAAGTGCCCTAGAAACTGGCTAGAAAACCTAAGGTACAACTAGAACTCTCTCTGAAGAATGCAGTGAAGGAAACAAAAGAATCGGCTTCCATTTATAGGCTGCATCCGCACAATTTCAGAGAATCCGAACCAATCTTATCTGCCACGTGTAAGAATCTCACTGGTCTAGTTGGATTTCTCGAGATAATGTAATCCGAAGTAGGTCGGGTTATCCATTTAAATTTCGGTAGATACCAACAGCTTAATCCCGAATTATCAATTCCTTAATAATACTTAATTAACAACTCATTAATCATGTCTTAATTAATACTTCATTCAAAAAAAAAGTTTGGGTCATTACAACCAAACAGGAAGCAAAGCCGCGACTGATACGATGGAATTTGTTGCTCCAAGAATTTGACATTGTGATCAAAGATAAAAAAATAACCGAGAATGTCGTAGACGATCATTTATCGAGACTAGTAACAGGATCATTTTGTGAAATGACACCAATTAACGATAATTTTCCTGATGAACATCTATTTTCAGTTACTACTACACCTTGGTTTGCTAACATAGTAAATTTTCTTGTGACAGGAAAAATGCCACCGCAATGGAGTTCCCAAGCTAAAAGAAAATTTTTGAATGAGGTAAAAACCTTTTATTGGGATGATCCGTATCTGTTCAAGTATTATCCAGATCAAATTTTTAGACGTTGCATACCCGACAATGAGGTAAGTAGTGTCATTAAATTTTTTCATTCAGAAGCATGCGGAGGACATTTTTCTTCAAATAAAACGGCTGCAAAAATTTTGCAGTGTGGATTTTATTGGCCCTATTTGTTTAAATACACCTACAAAATCTGTGAAAATTTTAAAAAATTTGGTGCGATTTCAAAAAGAAACATGATGCCTTTGAATCCTATCATTGAAATTGAAATCTTTGACTGTTGGGAAATTGATTTTATGGGACCTTTTTCACCGTCGTTTGGATACTTATATATTTTAGTTGCAGTTGATTATGTTTACAAATGGATAGAGGCAATTTCATGTCGAACAAATGATCATAAAATCGTCATCAAATTTTTGAAAGAAAATATTTTTAGTAGATTTGGAATTCTTCGAGCCATGATAAGTGATGGGGGAACTCACTTTGTTAATAAATCATTTGCTTCATTAATGAAAAAATATGGTATTACTCACAAAGTAACTACTCCTTATCGTCTTCAAACAAATGGACAAGTTGCATTAGCTAATAGGGAGATAAAGAAAATTTTGGAAAAAACTGTTAACTCAAATAGAAAAGATTGGTCTCTGCGACTAATGATGCACTTTAGGCATATCAAACAGCTTTTAAAACATCATTGAATATGTATCCCTATTTGTTGGTTTACGGAAAATATTGTCATTTTCCTTTGGAATTGGAACATAAAGTTTATTGGGTGATCAAAACTTTTAATTCAAGCATGGATGATTGCAACAAATTGCGTAAATTGCAACTTAATGAACTTGATGAACTCAGAAATGATGCGTATGAGAATTCAACGATTTATAAAGCAAAAATCAAATCATTCCATGATAAAACAATTCTTAGAAAATCTTTTGAGATTGTAAAAAGGTTTTGCTTTATAATTCTGGACTTCACGTATTCCCAGGAAAATTACGATCAAGATGGACATGCCTATATGTTGTAAAGCATGTGTATCTTTATGGAGCTGTGGATATTGAAAATCCTAAAAATGGTGATGTTTTTAAAGTGAATGAACAAAGACTTAAACCATTTTTGGAAAGTGAAATATTTCAAGAAAAGTTTATTTCTTTTTCTGATCCTTAAATTTTAATGTTGCCTTTAATTTTGTTTGTTTTTATTTCAGGTTTCCTTAATCTTTTTATTTTCCTGGTTAAATGACAGATAATGGTACTCTGTGGCTCTCATATTCGGTTAAATCAGTTTCCCACAATTGCTGATACAAAAATAAAAAAAAAATCATTTCATTTCTTTTCAAAAGGATGAAAATCTCTCAAAAATTTGTAAATATTTTCCCTCTATTTCTGAAAATGTTCTAAGAAAATTTTATGCAGGTTGGTGTGAAAGATTGAGATTGTTAATGCAAAAAGGAATTCCAGAAGATATTCGTCTTGAAATAGAAGCTAAGATCCGATTAGGAGGAGAAGTTCCACAATCATTGCTCATTCGGTATTTGCCTGGATTAGGAAAAAGCACTTATGCGAAAAAATGAAGGGCCAAAAGGTTAGGGGTTTGTCATAAGTGTGCAAGATGGACTTGTGACAAAAGATCCAGATCTTTGGGTTGTCTTTCCGGTAACAGAGAAGATAAAATTTGTTTCATTAAGAATGTGCTGAGTAAGGAGTCTTTGGATAACATCTTATTGACTCTTGAGACGCATTCTAGTGGACATGTGCATATTGAACTTCTCCGTTTATGGAAACAATTTCAAGATGAGCGTCATAGTCTTGGGAATCCGACTAAAAAAGACCCTGTTTGCCAATTTATAAGAAAATTGGATGGGAAGCATATCCTCGACTCATAGAAGGCGTTGAAGCCGTTTCTGGACGTAAAACCAGAGGAAAAATTAATTTCATTTCAGAAAATTCACGACGGATGCTCATCTGTGCTTCGACTGCCGACCAATTAATTGATGATTTGGAAGCTTTTGTTCATAAGCCTGATCCGATGATAAAAAATATCAATTGGTCGCCATCATGCAGTAAGAAAAGAAAGTTGGATCATTGATTCAAAAATCATGGATTGGTTTGTGTTTTTTTCAGTTTGTTATCTTCAATAAAATTCCAGGTGATATCTCTTTCATTATGTACTCTTTATTAATAGTTATTTTGACATTAGGGACAATGTAATATTCTTATTGGGGGGAGAACAAACTTAAATTTTTTTTTAAGAAAACATGTTTATTGTTTGTATCTTAGTAATTTTTGCAAAAATATCATACATTAGATGTTTGAAAGGTTTAGATTAGAAATTGTAATAATCTATCTAAGGATGTTTAAATTTTTATTTGAAAAAAAAACTTAATTTTAATATTTTGATTACTATAAAAATATGATTTATGAAATTTTTTTGAATGATTAACCATTGTGATAAAATCAGTTATTAAAGTATATGGCCCAAGATATACTTGATAAGAGTGTCTAAAATTTTAAACTCACACATATTTTGTGAGTATGTGGAGACGATTGAGAAAACAGCTTGCGAGCCTTTATTGATCATCAGAGATGCTATTTATTGTGTAGATCTTGTGTTCTTATTTTGGCAAAAAAATTGATATTTCCTGAAAAAAAAAAGAAAAATGAAAAAAAAGAAATATGTTGAAGATCTATGTAATTTTTAAGTTACATGCTGCGACCCATTTATCTCTCATAAAAATACAAATAAAAAAAAAGAAAAAAAAAGAAAGAAAGAGAGAAATACATTGTACAAATTAAATAAATATTTGGTCAAGAAGCATAAACTTAGTCTGATTCCATGATGTAAAAAAAAAATCAGGAAAAAAATATAGAATAAGAACAACTGGATTTTAAATCAATGGATTTCCTATCTTATGATTAGTTTGGCTCGTTTGTTTGTCTGCATTCTGTAAACCATTTTCCTGAGCATTTTTTTGTATTCCAACTCCATGAGAGAAATCATTCTCATAAATTGAAACACTTATAAACCTGTGAGAATATGGAGTTGAGACTCTTACTAGGAATTTCTGAAGGCCATGTACATATAAATACCTGAAAATAAGCTTTGAATTGATCAGTTCAGATTATTTCATAAATTATAATTATAATGATCTTGATATAACTTTGACAGTTTTCAAATTTAATTTAAACATTTGGATAGTTCTGATTACATTTCTATTTAAATTAATCAATATGTTTTGTGTTGCTATTAACGCTTAAATTGCTAGGGACAAGCAATAAGCTGGTTGAGGAGTGTGATAAAAATAAAAAATTTTATATCAATTAAATGTTTTATATTATAAATATATAGTTTTTGTTTTATTAAATGTTTAAATATTATATGTTTTATAATAAATTGTATAAAATATAAGTTGTTGTGTAATTATAAGTTTTTACTATTTTTTACAGGTTTGATAAAACGAAAATAAACTTGGCGTTGCAAATGAGATTAAGATGCTTCTTGGACATGTAGAAAGTTGATGTTAATATCTACAATATTGGTGGCAAGCATGAGATAAAAATCTTCTCACAAATGGGACCAAATTAAGCAACAATTAAAGTTACCAAAGAAGTGGTAGTTTTACCATGCTCTAGTATTTTGACCACATCTCACAAATTATTTGGTCAAATGGTTAAAAAAAAATACCACAATTCAAACAACTCAGATATCCACATGTTTGTTTTTATGTGGAGAAGAAAATTAGGATGGGAAGATTTTCAAAGTGATGTGTATTAAAATATTAATTTCTTGGAACACCAATGAAGACTTATGTGTAAACAATAATATTTTATTTGTGGTTGTCTCCTCAAATTTGGCTATAAATAGGAGTGTATTGTAATGTATTGAGATATCCCTCATTTTATGAACAAATCTTTGAGTTCATAATATTTCTCTCTTTGTTTTTCCTTTATTTCTTTATTTAAATATAATTAGCATGTTAAATTCATATTCAAAGTTTTACACTTTGAATAATGAGTAGTTAACTTCCCAAAATTGAGATGAAAAGGTGAAACTCTTTGCATGATAATAAGGTTATTAAAAGGTAAGAATCTATTTTTTATATTATTTAATCATTATTTATTGTTCATGTTATATTTATTTCTTTAAGTATTATTATACCCTACTTATAAATGGGAGTTTTGATTTGTTGTTGCTATCTGTTACACAAAATTCTTGGAACCATTTAAATGTTAGTTTGGTATTACCAACCATTTAAAGTGGATGACTTGATTTATTATATATGAATATATCATAATATTTATTTCTTGGTACCATTTAAATGTTTGTTTGATTTTACCAACCATTTAAATGGGAACCTTGATTTAGTGTTTACAAATATATATATAGCACAAGAAATACTTGACAACAATTACAAATTTTGGTACATATTATATACTTATAAGATAATAATATATAACATAATAAAAAAATTATTATTTAATATATATTGGAACAATTTATTAAGTGGATTTCAATAATGTTCATTAATGTTAAATTTATTAAAATACCAAGAGTGGATTATTTAATCTCAACTACTTAAATTAAAATTTGAACAATAAAAAATTACTAATTAAAGATTCAAACTATTAAAAAAAAAAAAAACAAAAACAAAAAGACATTGTAGTGGACTTGTAATTACCTTAGCTTCCCTGTGGATATGATATTCGGACTCACCGAATTATACTACTTCTGGACAACCTGCTCTTGAGAGTGCAACAATCAAAGTCGCAACAAATCCCATAAGCTTAAGTTGGCCACAAGACATATCGCATATATCTCAAAAATAAACATTTTATATTTTATGCACGTAATATAATTATAACCCTATTTTAGCGAATGAGTTGGATCGTTCCCAGGCTCGCAGCGACCTAATTCTAACATGAGAAACATGAAAACAAACTTAACTTGAACCACATTTCATAATAGAACTAAAAAATAGACAATTACGCCAAACAAACTTAGTATTCAATCATGGCTTCGTACCAACCCGAACCAACATTGAACCATCGTTTAGACATGATTAAAATATACCTAAAATGATGGAAAATAAATCTCTAGGGCTCTAATACACGAAAAATGGGAATGGAGGCCATAATCATGACACGCTCTTTCGAGATTCACTTTGGCACACTGCACCGTAAATTCTTGAACGACTTCTAAACATGACCAAATCACGAACGACCACAAACATGACCTTCCTAACTAATTGGGGTACTTTCCAGTCCAAGGCGATAGGCTAAAAGCTAACCAAGAACTCGAATACCACCTCTGAACCGAAGCCATGCTGCTGCCAAAGGTGCGATGGCAGCAGCTGCGCTTGTTGTGTTTGTTTAAGAGGCTAATGATCATTGGGGCTTGAACCACCGACCAGAGCCTCATCCCACATCCTAAGGTGTGACTTGAACCATGGCTAAGGGCCCTAGGCCAAACACAATTTAAGCAGCCACCTAAGATCGGCCAAAGTCCAAACCGAGAACACGAAAATCTGTACTGTGATGTATCGATTCTCTTGCTCTCTTACATCATTCCAGTGGCCATATGATTGACCATAGCTCAATCTAGACATCATGAGGTATCATGTGAACCATTGCTGAGGGCTAAAAAGCCAACCAAGATCCACCCAAACACCTAAAATTCGAAACTCACTCACACAAAATCAGAAAAGAGAAACCTAGGGGCACTTGAATGTTTTGTTTTAAAAACCGATGGGACCATGACTCCAGCCTTGAAAGGCCATCTTGGTCGTGTCCTAGACATCCTAAGGAAGGGTTCTAACCATGGTTACAGGCCTTAGGCCAACCATGATCTGAACCTTCAACTTAGACACCCAAAACAAGAAAATCAAGGCTCAACTTGCAACTAAGGGAGAGTTGATGTGAAGCCTTCAGCCAGCGTGTAGGGGCTTGAACTAATGGACCAACATGATCTTGACACACCTTAGTACGTTCCTAGATGTAGCCTTGAGCGCTGGAATCGATCCAGCCCTTGAAATAACAAAAAAACAAGCCAACCCGTGAAGCACAAGGAAGAGCGAAGAAAATCTGTGCAAGTTTTCGAAAAATATGTGCTGTCAAATTCAATCGATTCGTGCTTCGTGAACATAATATGGTTTAAAAATTTATCTATGACTCGACTGAAGAGAAAAGAATGGTATCTACATGCCTGGAAATTTGTTTTGAATAAAACAAACAATATGACGAACACGGCGCGGCGGAGACAAAGTTTCTTTCTTAATTTCTTTGTTGTTTCTCTTGGTGAAGACTCACGATTTTCTCAGACTTATTCTTCTGAAAATTTCGAAGGTGGGGGGTGGAGGAGAGTGTTAAGGAATGAAGGGAGAAGGTTACTAATTAAATGGGGAGGTAGAATGGCAAATAAATCTTTCTTTGCTAGATAAGGAATGATGTGTGATATCATGGGATTGAGAGGTGATTTAGGGGGAATGATGGCCGATTTTGTCTTATCAAAATGAAGGCAAGAATATTGCTTAATTAATAATTATTTGTGATTTAAAAGTGAGGGATTATCATACCAAGAAAGGATAAGAAAGGGATAAAAAAATGGAGGGTTGCCAAGCATTTGAGGATTTGATTCCAAGGGGCCGAAATTTGCTTGATAAGTGGAGGAAAAATATTGATTAATTATTGAATTTTAACTCCTTAAAGTTTTAAACACTTATTATGTATTTTAGTGAATTAATAATTTAATTTAGGATAGTAATTTTTCTTGCATGCATGGCTAATTCAAAAAATAAATTACTAACATGTTAAGTTGAAATTTCTTAATTAAATAGGCCTAGATTAATTTATCCCAATTGGTTACACAATTTAATTTAGGCTTTAAATTAATTATTGTACATAAAATATCTTATTTACTACTTAACTTGTAGTAGCCCGAATTCCAAATTGGGTAATTAACGGAGTAATGGTGATTAAGAAGGTTTAATGTGTAATTTTGACCGAGTCATGATCGGACGGACCGAAGAGGGTTCGGAAGCACCGAAGAGTTCGGACGATCCGAAGTGTAGTTCGGTGAATCCGATCATAGGTGTCAAGTGTTGATCGACACGTCATTTTCCATGCATGTTCGGACGGTCCGAAGTGTATGATCGGAGGATCCGATCATGAGCTGTCAAGAGCCAATGGACACGTAGCGTTCGGACGATCCGAAGTGTAGTTCGGAGGATCCGAACATGGCCTATAAATAGTGCTCGGATTTCCTCATTTTGACTTGCCAATTTCTTGAGTTTTCTCTCATTTTGGAGAGTTTGGAAGGTTTCTAGGGTTAGTTGTTGGTCGAGCGATAGCTAAGAGCTGCCAGGAGTAGTAGCGTAGCGGCGCCTGAGTTTCAAGGCAATCGACATCAAAGGGCTGTCGACGGACGAAGGTAAACCCTAAACCTTTGGTAGTACTAGGGAGTACTGGTTTTGCTAGTCGAGCATGGTAGTATTGATTGAGTATGCTTTTGATGCGTTGGCTTGTGCTAGACCTGATTAGCGGTGTTGCGTAAGGCTAGGCTTGCTGTGATAGAGGTACGAAAGTACTATCCGAGATATCCTGGTTGAGTATACATTCTTATATGTGTTGCATGATTATGTGGTGCATTGATATATGTCATATGATGCATGCTATTATGTCACGTTTATTACTGCACGTTGCATTTCATGTTGAGCCGTATTCTCCTTTGAGATAGCCTTTACTGTTGAGCTGTATCTCTTTCGAGATAAGCTATATCTTGGGGCCGCTCAGCCCTGTCTTGTGGACGCATGGACACCGAGAGTACACAGTGGCCGACGGGTCGGGAGGGCTTCGGTGGTCCGGGACATTTTAGGTCCACGTCTGTCTTGTAGTGGATGCAGTGACCCAGAGGTGTACCGCGCGGCACTATCCACTTGGCGCCTCTAGACTGAGCATTGTTGAGATCCTTTTGTGACTCCTGTTTCTTGACTACCCCGGTATCATGATCATAGCATGTGCATTTCATATAGGTCTGTATACTCATACTTTTGTACTGGGCGTTCTTATCGCTCACGTCCTCGGTTTTGTTTATTCTTGGACACCCCATTCCCACGGGGCAGGCCTCAGGTTGGACAGCTCAGGAGGAGCAGGAGGAGGACGTTGAGTAGCTGGTTGGTTTAGTTTATCGGTATTGTTTTGATTCGATATGGTTGTATTGGATATTTTATTTTGAGTTATTCTAGACTTCGATTGGGTTGTATAACCATTATTTTGTTGACTTTTTCCGCTGTTATCTCTGATTATTGTTAATTAGGTTAATTGCATGCTTAGTTCTTGTCTAGTAGGTGATTCTGGAATGGGTCACTACATAACTCCTATTAATTAAATAAATTCTGAAACATATTTTTACTTTAAAATAAATTATTCTTTGACTTAAATTAAATTTAGGAATATTTTCTTATTATTAAATTTTATCTCAATACTCCAACTATAGTCTGGCCTCGCTTATTTAACAGAAAATGTAAAACTAAACCTCTGCGATTTAAAATAAATGACCATGACTTAACAAGTTTTAAAATGAATAAAGCACTCCATAAATATATAAAAATTATTATTTTTAATTTAAATAATAGCAATTATACATGGCTTATACGTAATATGATTTATCGGGTTCTACATGTTCAGTTCAAAACACTCACTGCTATGACAAAAAAAGAAAACCGGTCTCAAACTGATGCAGTAGTTCAACTGGTGGGAATGATTGAAGTTGGAAAGACCAAAATGTTCAATTGGCCAACGGTTGAAAATTTATCAAGATGAATCGACCAACCGACGAGGAGATTGTCTCTATAAAAACACAAACTGAAGTTGAATTTGTAAAGCAAAAAAAGACTGATACAACTCAAAAAGGCACTAAGCGAAAGCTGGTTCTGAAATCCAGCTCTGATGAAGAATCCAAGGATGATGTACCGGTTTCTCACGTCTTTAAGAAGAAATGGTCAGAAAATCCTAAAACTGCCAAAATCAAGATGATCAAGCATATGTATGCACCGTTGGTTCCTCCCCCGATCCCTGCAATTGCAACAAAAAAATTCAAAGGAATTCAGATTGATTAACCGGAACATACATTTCATTCTCAGGTATTCCTCTCCTCCATCCCACAGACGAAGGGAAGAAAACTCTGATCGAGGACCCACCAAAGACCAACTCCGTTCATACTGCCATCATTCTAACAAGCAAACAAGTCAATGAGATCGTTCAGAAGAAAATGAAAATGTTTCAATGAGTTCAATTTAGAACGGTCACAACTTTCAACTCATTGATTCAAACTAGAAAAATCAAAGCAGATGTCAAACTTGAACAGTCCATATTGGAATGGACATAAACATCTGATATTCAAACCGCTCTGCTTCGTCGAGATTTCTTAGAAATTCAGATGAAAGAAAGTGCTCTCCGAGCACTAATTCAATTAGAGACGGAACAATTTTGATCCCGCTTGTCCAACAGCCAAAGATGACTCAAAAGTCATCTATCAACTTGAAATCGACGCTCTCTCAATTTCCATGATTGTAACTCAGAAGCGTCGTGAAATGGAATTATCTACGGTTGAAGGTAAAGGAAAAATAGACTGATAACTGAATTTTGATGAAGTAATGGGTTTTGAGATATTCAAAATTCATACCGCAACTCAGAATCAACCTTCTTCTTCGTCTACGTTGCACAAAAATTCTACAACCTCAGAGGTGTCGGTTGAAAGGACTTAATGAGCCTATTTTTAAGCTTAATGGATCCTAAATTCATTTTATCCCCCTTTAAACCCAACTCTTGGGCCATTAGTATTTTCCTAACTATTTAATTAGCACCCTAACCTAACCTTAACGAAAACCTAATCCTCCTATCAGCCGACACCACCCCTCCTCTCTCATTTCTCTCGGTTTCCTCGAGAAAATCAGCAGCAACCTCTCGGCCATAGCTCATTCTTGCATCAAAGTTCCCCCGGCGTTCCCCGCTTCGAGTTTTCTTGTGTTTATTGCATCAAGGCACGCTATGTAACATATTTTCTGCATCACATAATATATGTCTAATGTGTATGTATAATGCATGAAATATTTCGATCCAGTTCATGGCATGAAGAGTTTTCGGTTTGTGCATGTATTCTTGCATTTTCTTTCGTGCTTGCTACTCACGTTTCGGTTTTGTGGTGCAAGGGGCTGCTGGGTTGGATTGTCAAGAGCAGGTAATGATCGGGTGTGATAGCTGTAGGTGCAGGAATGGGAATTTGATGGAGTTTGGTTCAAAGCCGTGATGGCTATGCGGATCGAGACTTGGGATAGTGGGTGGTTCCTTGGATTCTTTTACACCAGCCGGGTGAGGACCTTCTCCAGTCCTAGACCAGACCCTGATGGGTCTGTGTTGGGGGCTGGAATGGCTTGATCATCACTGGGGTCGAAGGAGCAAACAACCGAACCATGTTGGGTAGAGTGGTCTCGGTAGAGAGCTTAACACGTTTTCTTGATTCCTAGTGGTTACAGGCGTGTATGGGGGCGGTGTCTTGGTTTTGATAGATGTCTTAAGTTCTGATCGAGGTCCTTAGTAGGTTGGCCCAAGGCTGGGGGAGTCGGTTTAGCGTGAGGTGTGAGTTTTGGGGAGTGAATGCACATGTGTTGGTGTATTGTGATGGGACCGTAAGATGCTGTCAAGTTCTGAATATTTCAGCCCTGAATTAGCAGCTTAATGACATTTATTTAAGGCCCCTTAATCGTTTTTAAGATATGGTAAAAGTTGGAAAAAAATTTGGGTAATGTTTCGAGCCGCTTCAAGTTAAAAACGGGACCCCGGTCTAAATTTTAAAACGAATCGAATAAGTTTGAAAAGAGCTCGAGTTTACGTCTGAGAAATAATTATAAAAATGTTTTGGGACATTTTAAGGAGTTTGGTAAGCTTCGGGTCAATTTTAGAGGTCAAGGATTGAAACGATAATTTTTGGGTTTTCAGGGGCAAAAAGGTCATTTTGCACCCAAGGTGAGATTTTGGTCCTGGCAGCGCCCTGAGCACAAATCGTGATATTTTTAAATGTTCATGCATCACGTTTACGATTTTTACGCTATTATAATGATTATGGTGCTTGCTTGGTTTAAAGGGATTAAGAGAGAAAAAGTGAGAAAGTGAAGAGCACTCCGTCTCCACCGCGCCGCGTCGTTATTTCGTTTGTTTTCTGTCAAAACAAACCAAGGCATGTTTATATCTTCTTTCATTCTTCAATCAAGCCATATAAATATTTTAAAACATCGCAAGTACATGATTTTAATGCAAGAAGATCGAAATTGTTCATATTTAATTATGTTGGTTAGTTATATTACGTGCAAAATATTCATTTTGAGATTTATGCGATATTACTTGTGGCCATTTTACTATCATTATTAAATCCGATCGCCAGTTACCGCTCCGGTCGTCAGTTACCGGTTATGAGAGCATTATTAAATCCGGTCTCCAGTTACCGATCAGTTCAGTTGTTTCACCCAGTATACTGTGGCAGTAGTCTGATCAGATGTACATTATTAAATCCGGTTGCCAGTTACCGGTCAGTTCAGTTCAGTTCAGGGACCACTTGCGTAGACCATAATCTCAACAGAAAATTTATGACATGTTATTTCAGTACAGGACTCCAAGTAGCAAACATTTTCACTATGATTTTCAGTTCAGTTATGCACGTATTATAATTGCTCATGACAAGTTATTTTCACATTATGCCTCATGACATGATATTTTTATCCCATGCAAATTTTACTATTTATTTACTTGTTATCTACGATATATGCATGCTGAGTGTTTAGACTCACTAGACTTGATTGTTGTAGGTACTGATGATTTCAGGACCGAGGGCGGGGACCAGTGAGCCAGCTCGAGTCGGCAGTAGTGGAACCCGAGGACCTCAGTTCAGCATTTATTATTTTTAATTCAAACCAAGTTTTTATGTTGCTGAATTATTTTTAAGTCATTATTTCGCAAACATTAAAATTCTTCCGCTGCTATTTTAAACATTTAATATTTTTTGTCAGTTTATCTATGAATGAGACTTTTTAATTATTTAAAAGAAAATTTTTAATTTTCCGCAAATTTCAAAACACGCATTTTCGGGCCGTTATACAGGAAACTCTCCGGTATTTATTTCTTGGAGGTCATGAGCAGTAGTCCAAATAGACATAAACTCGTCAAAAATGATGTCTTTCGCACCACTTTTTAATTCTTGCAGAAGTTGAGGTGTCCAGAAAGGATAAGGAACATGAGTACTGCTTTCACAATCAATTGGAATACAATTATCATTATGAGCAGAAGTCGTCTTCATTTATAGACGAGACTTGAAGAAGACGAGGAGTCATCGAGCATTAAATATTCAGACTAAGTTTTTCTCACTCTATCTTCTGTTTATTTCTTGTTATTTATTTATTCATTTTTATTTGAATTAAATAAAAGATGTATAAAAACATAATATGACAAAATAGAATATTTCATTCATAAAACCATATGCATTACATTGCCCTATCTATTACAATTATTTGATTTTAGCATATTGAAGTGCTACAAAGTACTTCAACAAGAAACTAAGATAAGCTGGGATCCCCTCTCTTGGCATGATCGTGGTTGCTGAACGGGATGATTCCACAGCTTAACCCTAATAGAAAGGAACAATCTAACTGATTGTTCATATTACAGGCCAAGAAATTTCTTCCAAGACTTCATATCTTGACAAAGGATGTCTTCAGACATCATCTTACGAGAAACTGGAAAGTGTCCTTGCAATTCCTATGATGAATCAGTCTCTGGAGAAGACTCCGAGATCTTGTTTGCATCATCCATTTGTGTTTCGTTATTATTTGTGTACTTATCTTATTTTTGAGACTGCAGGTACTTATATAGAGTCTTGGGGAAGCTAAAGAGACGACCAACCGGTCACATCATGCAAGAATATCAAGAGTCTTCTATCATTCCCTTAGATATCGTATCAATAGCATTTATTAGTTGCATTAATTGAGGGGAAACTTTATTTTATTAAGTCGTTTCCTTTTCCGTGCTTTATCAGAAGCATAAATAGGTTTGTCTTTTCGATAAAACTGTGTGTCTACTGGTTCTTATTCAGATGCTAAAAATATTCAGTACTTCATAACTTCCAGTAGATATTATCATAAGACGACAAACTTTCTTCTGATTTTTTTAGTAACCACATTGGACAGCCCGCCTATTTTGGTCATTTCAAAATTTTGGAGTATCTGACACTCTCTGTTCAACTTTTCAAATTCAACCGTAAACATATTGACATGTGTCCTTATGTTTCACTGACGGCTGTACATTATAGACTTTAACCGTCTTTTCTTAGTCTTTTCACCTTTATGCTTTCGGATCTTTTGCCTTCTAGCTACTACTTTCTCTTTGTTCTCATTCTACTGCAAAATCTACTTCGAAATCTTGCAGAAAAATGGCTACAGCTTATACAATCAATGCCTATCAAGTTAATTTTGACTTAGTATTGACAATGAAGGATGAAAATCTGGCCAACATGTTCAAAGCTATCGAGAAATCTGGCCTTCGAAGGTTTCTGGAGGCACCAGCTATTATTTACAAGACTGCCCTCTTGGATTTTTATGCCAAAGCTAAAGTTGATGAATGGAAAATCGCTTATTCTCAGGGGAGATGTATCTATTTCAATCAATGCTCCACTACTGGGATCGACAATCTTTCTCCCATGCTCAGGTATCTCTAACTTTTTTGATACCTCTAAGGAGGAGATGTCGGCTGCCCTCGTTACTTTCTCAGCTTCTGGAGAGAAACTATCTCATTCTTGCTTCAAGAAGCTACTAAAGATGGAATATCAAGTGCTTGCTGATATTGTTGCAAAAGAACTATTGGTCAAGGCTGGTACGTTTGAAAAATTGACAAAGGAGAAGGTTCAAGTGATGTTGGCCATCACTTCTAGATTTAAAGTGGATTGGAGTGGATTCTTGTTTAGAATCATGAAGGATATGGTACTGAGAAAGAGTTCTGATTTTGCTGTTCAGATCAACAAAATGATTAAGGATGCTGGTTTTCCTCTCACTACTACTCAGGACGCTGGTTTTCCTCTCACTACTAATCAGGACGCTTCTTATGTGACTATGGCCGATGCTGATAATGTGCTCGCCTTGAGGCCAAAGCCATCTGTTGCTGAGTTCATTGCCTTGAAAAAGGAGGTAGGAGAAGCTCAGACTGGGGCTTAAGGACCTCAGAAGAAGATCAAGAGGAAGAGAGTGGTTATTTACACTGATTCTGATGAAACAATTTCTGAGGAGTCTGCTGCTCCTATTCAAGCATCTATCCCTGCCACCCCTACCAAGAAGAAGGCTCGCACGGTGCTTCGCATCAAGAAAACAACAGCCATTATTGATTTAGACATTGTCCCGTTGAGACAAGTGTTTCCAAAAGCCACATCTTCTTTGCGAGAATCTGCTCCGGTCACCAAACCAGCAGTTACTTCTGCTACCACCACTTCTACTGCTCCATGATTCAAACCCTCGTCTGGAGTTGTTATTCGTGAATCTACTGCAGGGTTTTCTGCTTTTCGACCCGTGTTGCCTGCCTCTTCGCCAGACAAACGCAAATGAAAACTCGTTGTGGAACCACAATTTCACAGCGCCAAATAATCTGTTCTAACCTATATTGACCTTCATTTGGAAGAAATTGAGAATTCTACCAATGAAGAAATGACTTTCTTTGATGATTGGCACAAGGTTCGAGTTTTCCATCCTCTCACTTTCTTCATAACAAAAGGTGCTTTAAGTAAAATGGTGAAAAATGAAGAAAAGGTGTTTGATCTTGCCAAAACTCAGAATGTGCTCGAAGCTATGAGACGCCAAGGTTTCATTCTTGAGCAACTCAAAAGACAAAAGCTGGAATCAGTTTTAAAGATTCTTCAGTCTAATTTTGATGCTTTGATTCCAACTACTGCTCAGGATCAGCATGTGATTAAATTTTTGGCCGAGAAACTGAGATCAATGAATGAGCAACTTCTTTCTCAAGAACAAGAGTTTGAAGAATCTGTTCAATATTCAGTAGGATTCGTTCCCGACTTTGCTCAGACTAAGACAGTTGAGGAAAGGACTACAGCCCCATTAGAAGGTAAAGTCTCTAGTACTCCTGCATCTCCGAAGTTGCCTACTCAGTCTTCATCTCTCTAATCTGTTCGAGAATTGGATTCAGTTGATGAAATCATTCAATCTATTGTTGTTAATATTTCTGTTGCACCAGAAGCAGCTCAGGCGGTTAATATGGCTCAATCAGAAGATCTTATAGCAGAACAACAATTAGCAGACTCGGATGCTGCACCATCTCAATCACTGCCTGTGGGGACCCGGACGCTAATCATCTTATTAATCATCTTTGGGGTTTAATTATCAATAAGATAAACAGGGTCTAAAATTTTTCTTTTAAAATGCGGAAGGTAATGGAATCAATCTATTATACAAACTAGTATAATAATACAAATCTTGTATAATATGCATCAAGTTCAACTAGGTTAAACTACTACAATCAAGTAATAAAACCTATCTACATCCAAGTCCGTGATCACCACTCTAATCTCGATCTCTCCTCGTCTTCTGGACCCTGATCCTGCCCCACCTGTTGTCATGCACACATACAAAACAAGACAACAGCCGGATAACTCCGGTGAGATATAAATATCCCAGTATAAACAATGTATACATGCAGTTAACTGAATTAACATAAAGCATGAATTATATCTTATCACATATAGCATAATCAAACAACATGTATCATTACCGGTCTGTAAATAAAACATGAATCGTAATCTACGAAACATAAATTAATATGGATCTGTAAATCAAACTTTAGTCTCAATATCTAAGACTCGACTCATCTCTCATTCTAATCTAGGGATCCCGATCTAAGTTAGACTTTTGGTATGCTGTATCGAGTGTCTACAATAGACGTCGATCTACATCTAAGCTCATCGATACACCGTAAGTCTAGGGTCTGAGCAGTTCTGACAAATACTTAGACTTGGGCATGCTATATCGAGTGTCTACAATAGAAGTTGATCTACATCTAAGCTCATCGATATACCACAAGTCTAGGGTCTTAGCAGTTCTGTCCAAGACTTGGCGGTTCTGCCCTAGCTAGGCTGATCTGTCCTAGACTCAAACTCTGGCTCTGCTATCAATCGATAGACTAAACATATCAATTTGATAATCTGCAAATATCAATGCAATAAAACAAAGTATGTGATTTAGGGAAACTCAAGTCAAACCTAACTCGAGTTGTGCAATCCCGAATCAACATTTATTTATACCTTTCTCTTCGCGATCTGACGAAGATAAAGTCTCACCTTCAACTATGTCCATACCCAATCTGGAAATGACAATATAAAACAGGCACAATATCAATATCAGTTTTGAACTCAAGACTGTCTCTGTAAATCTGAAACGATATATCGAGAATCATAATATCAATATTTCATTCTCAATTCAACTTTGAATCTGATTAATCTGAATTAACTCAAATCAGCGGCATAACGGCACAATCTCAGTATTCCCGTCAATACCATATCACCAGATATTAATTACAAATCATAACCCATATTCGATACAATTTGTAATCAGTCTATAATCCAAATCTATTCAATTTCAATTAATATAATCTGAAAAATCATAACAATTCCAGAATCAATCTGTTTCCTAATCTGACTTCGGTTCTACGATGTCTAACATGTCAAGAACATCGTATATGAATTATATCAAACTCCTACAACATCATCTTTTCAAATGATAACAAAACTCAATAAAACTTACGTCCAGTTGTAGCTAGTTGACAAGAGAATCACAGAACCGTGTTCGGATCAAAATTCTGATAATCGGATCTTGCACAATAAATTTCTAGGCTTTGAGGAAATTTGAGAGAATAGCTATGGAGTTCGTTCGTTCTTGCTGGAGTCTTGAATGAGAAATGAGATTTTTATATATTCAATGCATGACAAGTGTCCCACTCAAGTGCTAATTGCACTTTAGTCCCTCAATTTTTCATTATTTACAAATCGGCCCCCGCTTAATCTTTTAATTCAATTTCAATCCTAAATAATTCCATTTCAATCCTAAATAATTGCAAACATCTTGGAATATAATTCAACACTCCAAAAGTTTACAATTACATACTCTCGGATTAAAATAATATCATCTTTATTATCTCGGGCATTACATTTCTCCCCCTCTAAGTTACGATTTCGTCCTCGAAATCACATGTAATCAAGTCAGATATCAACATGAAACGTATACAAGAGGTAAATCAGAGAACTTATCTCAATGAATCAATTCTGAAATTTCAATCTCATATCAGATTCTGTCTTTCAGATAGTCTCATTGGCCTACTGAAAACCTTACTGTGTTATCAACAACAGAATAATCTTCGTTCTGAAATATTTTTCTTTTACGGATCTCTGATTCCAATCTGGAATAAGAATTCAAGAAGTATAACATCGTAATACCCCTTAAAATAACTCTAACAGAATCAATATGACAATACTGGTTATACAACATCCGTATATACCAATCCACAGCTCATAACAAATCAATACCATTAGTGGTTATCAAATCTGTTTATCCCGGTCAAGGATATACTCGATCTTTGGCTTCAATTATCAACAATCATCATCTGATGTTGACATATTTCATTTGTCTATTCTGAGCTATTTTCACTCTTTTCTAAATCAGCTTCATATTCTTGTCATATCAATTAGTGCTAGCATCCATCACTGTAGCTCCCTGGATATCTTCCAATATCTGGATAGCATCCTCTGGCCATCTATCAGTCGGTGGATAATATAAGAATGAGTGCATGGTATGTTCTGCCACGAATACAAACTCAAGAAAAATCACAATCTGATATACTCTACTTCTGCATTCTAATTATTCTGACCACTTTTCTGACATCAGTCTATGTCATTTGGTCACGTTTGTACGTTATCTGGTACAAACTAATAGATATAGATTGAACAATCTGTCAATCACAATCATATCATATCATCATGTGAAAATTATTGTAGTGATCTCATTACGAAATTCGTCGAAATATACTTCCCATGTTTAGTCAGAAATATACAAATTCTGTTATAAATCTTTTGATTTCTACCTTTCTGTCTTCATTATTGACAATTTAGACAATTCAGTACAAATTCTGTCACAACTGATTTAATCTTTCTATATCAAAACTGTCTGTTCGAATTATCATACATTTTCTGTTACCTGAACGAATATTGAATCCATTTCTGTGTGCCTCTGACCTTATCTGTCATTTCAGATTCGAACTATTTGGTACAAAAAAATCAGTTAATAATATAAATGAAAGAAAAATACCTACCTGGTATTCGGTTCTGACTATCGATATCAAATTCTGATGTACAATTCTGAAACATTTAACATCACCAGATACTCATTCTCATAAAGTACAAATCACATATCTGTCACTCTGATCGATGCTCTGATCTGATTATCGAAAACTAGTTCTGAATATTCTGATCAAATTTCTGGACTGCTGTAATTCTCGAATTCAATTCTGATTCGGTTTGAACTGTATATAATCTCAACGGTTCACAATAATCTGTATCAAATACTGACTCAAAATAAAAGTACTATCAAATCAGATTCGAAATATCAATAATCTATACTGATCTAGTGAGTTCAGTAAACTCATAAAATTGCAATTTTCTGGCAATACTGTCAATTCTGACTAATCAATCATATCTCTATGTCGCTCAGATCAACTCTTATATATCATCTGCAAGTATAATATGCCCCCAAACAATATAAGATGTCTCAAATACTGTTTTAGAACAATAGCAATATTCAAGAAGATACAAAACAACAATCGTATAAGACAATCTGTCAACTCAGAGAAAAATAAATTTCCGGAATTTCTGACATTTCTGAAATTTATGATATTTCTGATCTTTCTGATATCAGTATCATTTTCAGTCACTGATTATGATCTCAAGTGTGTCAAAATCAATCGGTATACTAGCTTCAGATATCACATACTCTGAATATAATCTGTTTCAAGCAGGATTCATATCTGAATAATTCTGTATACAATAATCACAGTTCTCAGAGTATTCAATACAATCTTCAGATATTCGATTCAATCAATCAGATGCTTGCAAATATATAAAAATCTTATAGATACAACAAGCATGCAATCAACAGAGTATCTCTGAACATACTGAAACATGCAATAGAGAAACACTACTCAGATGTAACTCCTGGTCGGTACTCTGCTACTGATCTTTCAATTCTTTCAATTCATTCTGTATCATTCTGTACATTCAATATCCTTCTGTACTGAATTCTAAAACAACAAACAGTACCTGGTATCGATTCAATTCCGAAATTTATCTTTCTGATATAAGGCAAATCTGAAATCTTATCTAGGCAAACATCAGCCAACTCATACATTACTGGCAAATCTGCCAATGCTAGACTCGATTTCAGTACATCTACTGAATACATAAGGATACCATCTGCTCCTTTCTGTATTAATCGAGTCATAAATAACACATATATTAAAGGAATTCTAAATCTAGAATCCTTACCGTGAAATCTCTACTCATCATCCATATCTGGTGCGAATCTTATACTCTCTTGAAAGGAATCTATAATAATTCTGTACTTGTTCAGCATATTAATATCAATAATGCGATCAAATCAGAAAGAACAAGTACATCATAATCTAACTCGATCTCGTTCTCTTCTTACTGTAGTATACAATATGTCACAGAAATCTCTGATATCAATCTTTCTTTCCCAAAAGGTACAAAGATTAATACTACAGCAATACAGACCCAACAGGTACCATATATATCAATGCAACTCAGTCAAAAATAATCATAAAAGAACAGTACCTGCTACTATATCATCAAGTGCCTCTTGGGTCTGTTCCTCGATCACTACCACCAGATGGTCCAGCTCCCTGAAATCTACAGGAACCTCTCTGTGGACAGACTCTAGCAAAGTGTCCCGGCTGTCGGCAGATACGACAACTACCAGTAACTCCCTGGCATTGCTCCATGGAATGTCTTCCTTTGCAAGTTCTGCAATGCACTCCAGTATAACTCGGGCTAGAACCACTAGAGCTAGATGAACCGCTAGGTCCACTCCATAACTTCTTAAACTGTTTCTTTCGAGCTTTCAGCAAATCTTGCTTTCCACTCGTGCTGCCGCGATCAAATCGGAGAGGGGATTGTTGTGTCTGGGGTTGTATCGCACACACCCTTTACAGTTGTCTAATCAGACTCGCCTCTGTTCTCTTCGCTCTACTCAAGGCATCAGCAAAATGGTGAGGTCGCTGTATATTCATCAATGCAACTATCTCCGAATTCAACCCTCTGATGAACTGATCCGCTACAGCTTCATCACTGTACCTCTCTGTTCTAACTCTTTTACTTGTAATCCACCAACTTCTGGCGGCTTCTCGTAACTGGTTAGGCACCATTTTAACTCTCTGTTCATCTGTACAATCAAGTAAATTGAACAATATTTCTATGTCATCAAACCAGTTCTCACAATCTTCAGACGTCTCGATACCACTCAGAATCGGCGGCTGCAATAACTGAAACTCTTTCAACTTTGTTTCCATCTGAGTCTCTAAGACATCTATCTGTTCAGTCGAAGTACTACCCCTTTCTAGAATTCTCCGTGGAGGTATATCTGCTTATCAAAACATTAGTACCCAAGTACTACAAATCTGTTCCAATCTTTCTTTGATCATCTTACTGCTGATCGAGAATCAAATTTGATTCATACTCAATAATACATATTACCAATTCAAATCAAATAATTAGATAACATGTATTTCAAAGCAGTAAAGCATAATGTCATGCTAGCACACACAATGTAAGTCAACATTACAAATAAATCTCATGCTAGCAATCACATGCAAGGAAAGAAAACTCAATCTACCCCACTCATTCTCTTCTATCTCAGTCTAAAGATCTATCGCTCTGATACCACCTGTTGTGGGGACCCGGACGCTAATCATCTTCTTAATCATCTTTGGGGTTTAATTATC
The DNA here is from genome assembly GCF_022965805.1 of Primulina eburnea. NCBI lineage: Eukaryota > Viridiplantae > Streptophyta > Magnoliopsida > Lamiales > Gesneriaceae > Primulina > Primulina eburnea. The sequence continues at coordinate 18,133,687 of NC_133111.1, read as the reverse complement.
AGTAAGATAAAGAGGGTCTAAAATTTTTCTTTTAAAATGCGGAAGGTAATGGACTCAATCTATTATACAAACTAGTATAATAATACAAATATTGTATAATATGCATCAAGTTCAACTAGGTTCAACTACTACAATCAAGTAATAAAACCTATCTACATCCAAGTCCGTGATCACCACTCTAATCTCGATCTCTCCTCGTCTTCTGGACCCTGATCAAGCCTCACCTGTTGTCATGCACACGTACAAAACAAGACAACAGTCGGATAACTCCGGTGAGATATAAATATCCCAGTATAAACAATGTATACATGCAGTTAACTGAATTAACATAAAGCATGAATTATATCTTATCACATATAGCATAATCAAACAATATGTATCAATACCGGTCTGTAAATAAAACATGAATCGTAATCTACGAAACATAAATTAATACGGATCTGTAAATCAAACTCTAGTCTCAATATCTAAGACTCGACTCATCTCTCATTCTAATCTAGGGATCCCGATCTAAGTTAGACTTTTGGTATGATGTATCGAGTGTCTACAATAGACGTCGATCTACATCTAAGCTCATCGATACACCGTAAGTCTAGGGTCTGAGCAGTTCTGACAAAGACTTAGACTTGGGCTTGCTATATCGAGTGTCTACAATAGAAGTCGATCTACATCTAAGCTCATCGATATACCACAAGTCTAGGGTCTTAGCAGTTCTGTCCAAGACTTCCCTAGCTAGGCTGATCTGTCCTAGACTCAAACTCTGGCTCTGCTATCAATCGATAGACTAAACATATCAATTTGATAATCTGCAAATATCAATGCAATAAAACAAAGTATGTGATTTAGGGAAACTCAAGTCAAACCTAACTCGAGTTGTGCAATCCGAATCAACATTTATTTATACCTTTCTCTTCGCGATCTGACGAAGATAAAGTCTCACCTTCAACTCTGTCCATACCCAATCTGGAAATGACAATATAAAACAGGCACAATATCAATATCAGTTCTGAACTCAAGACTGTCTCTGTAAATCTGAAACGATATATCGAAAATTATAATATCAATATTCCATTCTCAATTCAACTCTGAATCTGATTAATCTGAATTAACTCAAATCAGCGGCATAACGGCACAATCTCAGTATTCCCGTCAATACCATATCACCAGATATTAATTACAAATCATAACCCATATTCGATACAATTTGTAATCAGTCTATAATCCAAATCTATTCAATTTCAATTAATATAATCTGAAAAATCATAAGAATTCCAGAATCAATCTCTTTCCTGATATGACTTCGGTTCTACGATGTCTAACATGTCAAGAACATCATATATGAATAATATCAAACTCCTACAACATCATCTTTTCAAATGATAACAGAACTCAATAAAACTTACGTCCAGTTGTAGCTGTTGACAAGAGAATCACAGAACCGTGTTCGGATCAAAATTCTGATAATCGGATCTTGCACAATAAATTTCTAGGCTTTGAGGAAATTTGAGAGAATAGCTATGGAGTTCGTTCGTTCTTGCTGGAGTCTTGAATGAGAAATGAGATTTTTATATATTCAATGCATGACAAGTGTCCCACTCAAGTGCTAATTGCACTTTAGTCCCTCAACTTTTCATTATTTGCAAATCGACCCCCGCTTAATCTTTTAATTCAATTTCAATCCTAAATAGTTCCATTTCAATCCTAAATAATTCCATTTCAATCATAAATAATTGCAAAATTCTTGGAATATAATTCAACACTCCAAAAGTTTCCAATTACATACTCTCGGATTAAAATAATATCTTCTTTATTATCTCGGGCCTTACACTGCCAAATTTGGAGATTTTCTCTGCTGAACATCAAGCAGAAGTGGTAGCCATCCTGAGTGATCAAATTCCACCAGTTCAACAACTGGAGGCCATGGAAGTCGAGCAACCAGAAGCACGCGCACTTCCTGAACCATCAGATGCTGCTGAATGATCCTCTGCTGGACAAACTACTGTTGTTTCTACTACCCCAACAGATCTCGTTCCTTCTACTGCTTAGCTATCCTTCTTGTTGATTCACCATCTCAAGTTGCTCATGTTGCGCATCTAGCTGAAATCTCAGCACGTATGCTCGCAAGGAGCCAATCCTCAGATGAAGAGCAATTCAATCTTGAATTTGAGATTGTCATACTGAAACGTAATATCGACAGACATTCAGAGATATTCAAACAGATATCCTTTGAACATGCTGGTGAAGTTGCCGCCAAAAAATTCTTCCGAGAACGCATAACGAAAAATGTCATTAAAACGGCAGAATCATTGTCTAATCTTGAAGTTGAATCCGAACTTTTCAGGAAGAGTGTCTTGTCTAGTCACGCCGACCACGTTCTTGGACAATCTGACGTTCTTCAAACTGTTGCTGATCATGATTCGTCTCTTCGCTCTATTTCCACTAGAGTTGAGGCTACTGATTTGAAACTGGAATCTATCGACGCAAAAATTGAGTCCCAATCTCAATCTCTTCATGCTCTAACAGATCGTGTTTCGAATCAAGTCCCATTCCCGGAGATGATGAATGACAGTATTATCAGTCTTTCTGGACGCATGGATGAACTGCTAACTCGCCTTGACTGCCAAAAAAGGGGAAGCAGAGGGTAGAACAGAATTAGTAAGGACAGAGGAAGGTAGATCGGGAGGACATCATCAAGCAGAATCATCCTTCAGAAGCCAAGATCCTCAAGATGACGATGATGCTCTATTCAAAGATATTGGGACTGAAGATTAATCTTTGAGATTGAGATTAATACTTTTTTAAAACTCTGATTTACTATTTATCTTATTAGGTTAAAATTGCTATCTATTTCTGATTTAACTGTTCTCTTCTTCATACTAACTTCTAGGTTTTTGCATCACCGCTGTGGGGACCCGGGCTCTAACTCAATTATCTTTGGGATTAATTGGATCTTTGCTAGAAAATGTGGGTCAAAATTTTGCTTTTGATATCAAAAACAATTGTATAAAAATCATACACAATTGATACCTCTATTTTATTTTCAACAAAGTAAGTACATGTCATGTTTCATTACATACTTAAACAAACTAGCATTCGAAACACATTATATATCAAATGTAAAAAATCCTAGTACATCTTCTACGCCCGTGATCACCACGCTATCTCGATCTCTCATCTTTGTCTCGAACTTGATCCTGTCCCGCCTGTTGTCATGCACACATACAGACACAACAACAGCCGGAAACTCCGGTGAGAACAAATCCCAGTATAAAACATGTATACATGCATATCATGCAATTAAATAAAAAATCATAATTCATGAATCAATAATCATGACACATTAGTGAAGACAGATAAAACAATCTTTGACTCTTATTCTTTGACTCGACTCATATCTAAGTCTAGGGATCCCGGTGTGAATAAGACGTAACAAGTCTCCCACCTACTCTCCCAATCGGGGTGGCGGTACGTATTATTCCTAGACTTTGGCCCTGTCTGTATCGAATATCTACAATCGGAGTCGATCTTCTCCTATGCCTCGATACCACCGAACGTCTAAAACTTGGCATATCTGCCAATGACTCTCCTATCTCAATGATTGTACATAAATCAATATAAAGCACAATAAAACAAGGTATAGAAATTTAGTATGTGATTTGTGGGAAACTCAAACCGGATCTGATTCGAGTTATATCTCCCCAATCAAATATTGAAATTATACCTTTCGTTGTTCAGTCTTTATCGATGTCAAAGCTTTTCAAGATAAATCTTAAATGACATATTCAAGATGCATTCTATTAATCCTTAACTCAAATCGATACATTTACTTATCAATATTCCATTTCGGTACATTTCAGCGGCATATCGGCATAGTCTCGATATATGAGAATACTGACAACAATAATCAAATCTCCAAAATGCATAACAAATACCATATCATCAAAATTCTAATTCCTGCATGTCAACATCTATACAATTCAACTCAAGATATGCTGAAATTCACAACAAAGGCATACGGTATAATTTCTTCTATCCGATTTCAAATATACGATCATCGCTATCATAAGAACACATAATCTCCATCATATCAGAAATTTCCCCAACACATGAATTTCAAACCTTACTGGAATTAAATAAACTTACATTCTTTCGTGACCGGTGATGAGAGGAGCACAAATATGAACTCGGATTGAAAATCGGATGGTTAGATTATTCACAATTAAATGTCTAAGATGGAATGAAGTTTGGAGGATTTCTGAATGTTGTTCTCGGTCCTTGGCTACTGAAAATGAAGGAAATGAAGACACTTCAAATATATATTTTGCATGCAAGGCAATTGGCTTATTCTTTGTTCAACACGTCACCTGCGGGTGCGCTGAGCCTACTGTATTACATCCAAAATTTCAGAAGAACGACCACAGGTGTGCTGGCTTTTGGGCCGCGGGTGCGTTGTCCTCTCTGTCCCAACACCGCAGGTGCGGTAACTTTCATGGCGCGGGTGCACTGACTGTACTGTACACCAAACTCGAATTGCAACTTTGCCTTTCCATGTCTATTCTTCTATTCCCTTATTTATAATACATGATAATTCAAAAGTATCGACTAAAATCTCGGGCATTACATTTCTCCCCCTCTTAGATATGAGTTCGTCCTCGAACTCCCAGGTAATCAATCAATCAATCAAAGTATGTAAAAGAAGCAATATAATTAAAAGATGACTAAATACTCACATCATGAAAATAATTCTTGATATCTTTGTCTCATCTCTGATTGTGTCTCCCAAGTTTCTTCTTCACTGCCATGACGACTCCACTGTACTTTCACTAGCGGAATAGTCTTCGTTCTGAGCTGTTTCTCTTTCCGATCCAGAATCCGAATCGGCTTCTCAAAATAACTCAAGGTTTCATCGAGTTCTGCCTCGTCAGGCTGAAGAATATGAGAAGTATCTGGCATATATCTACGCAGCATCGATACATGAAAGACATCATGTATCCCAGATAGAGAAGGCGGAATGGCGAGTCGATAGGCATGATCGCCAATCTTCTCAAGAATCTCGTATGGACCGATGTATCTAGGAGACAACTTTCCACGTTTGCCAAATCTTACAACGCCTTTGAATGGAGAAATCTTCAAAAATACTCTGTCTCCCAGCTCAAACACTAACGATCTACGTCTGATGTTCGCATATTTCGCTTGTCTATCTTGTGTTGTCTTCATTCTTTTCTGGATGATCTTCACTTTCTCTATCATTTCACGAATCATATGAGGCCCCAGTTCTGGTACCTCTGAGATTTCATCCCAATACAGCGGAGATCTGCACTTCTTTCCGTATAAAGCTTCAAACGGTGCCATCTCGATGCGCGTCTGGTAGCTGTTGTTGTACGAGAATTCACAAAGAGGTAGTTAATCTTGCCAACTAGTGCCAACATATAGCACTACATCTCTCAGCATATCCTCTAATATCTGGATAGTTCGCTCTGACTGTCCGTCTGTCTGGGGATGGTAAGAAGTACTCAAATGCAATGTCGTACCTAGAGCTTTCTGCAGACTATGCCAAAAGCGTGAGGTGAATCATGGATCACGATCTGATACGATCGACTTTGGCACACCATGCAATATAACTATCTCTATGACATATATTTCTGCCATCTGATCATGTCGATACGTCATTCTGTACGGAATAAAGCATGCGGATTTGGTGAATCTTTCTATCACAACCCAAATCGCATCGCAACCCCGGGATGATCGTTGTAACTTCGTAACAAAATCCATGGAAACGTGATCCCATTTCCATTCAGGAATAGATAAACTCTGAAGTAAATCCCCGGGTTTCTTTCTCTAAGCCATCACCTGTTGGCAGTTCAAACATTTAGATACAAACTCTGCAATGTCTGATTTCATCTTTTTCCACCAAAACTGTGTCTTGAGATCGTTGTACATCTTTCTGCCACCAGGATGAATAATGAACCGACTACAGTGCGCTTCTGAAAATATATGTTGTTTCAAAGCTGAAACATCTGGCACTACAAGACGGTTATTCACGTACAAAACATGATCATGTACCTGATACTCTGAATGATGTCTTGATCTGACCATCTCAATCGACTTCTGCACATTCGGATTATTTTTCTGTGCTTCTTTAATGCGAACAATCAAATCTGGTTCCATTTGAATCATAGCAAATCGCAATGGTCTACTATCTGTATCAAATGCTAATCCAGACAAACATCAATCTTCAACCAAATTCAAAACACATATTGACGATAAGGATAAAGAACATACCTTTCGACTCAAGGCATCTGCTGCTGCATTTGACTTTCTCGGATAATACTTGATCTCGCAATCAAAGTCTTTTAATAAATCGAGCCACCTACGCTGCCTCGTGTTCAATTCTGACTGTGAAAACAGGTACTTCAGGCTATTGTGATCAGAGTAGATTTCAAACTTCTCGCCATAGAGATAGTGTCGACATATCTTCAGTGCAAATACAATGGCCGTCAATTCAAGATCATGAATTGGGTAACGAGTCTCGTGTGGCTTCAACTGTCTCGAGGCATATGCAATAATATGTCCTCGCTGAATAAGAATAAATCCTAACCCTCTGTGAGATGCATCACAATATACAACGAAATCACCAGTACCTGAAGGTATCGTCGACATTGGAGCACTGGTCAGTCGTTTCTTCAACTCCAAGAAGCTAGACTCACAGGCTTCAGATCACACAAATGGCGCATTCTTCTGTGTTAATTGGGTAATCGGCTTCGCAATACTGGAGAAATCTTTAATAAATCGTCGATAGTACCCTGCTAAACCCATGAAACTGCGTATCTCTGGCACTGATGTCGGTCTAGGCCAATTGATCACTGCCTCGACTTTTCTTGGGTCAACAGTTATATCGTCTCCAGATATGATATGCCCCAAAAAGACAACGTCTCTCAGCCAAAACTCACACTTTGATAGTTTAGCATATAATTTCTCATTTCTCAAGGTTTGCAACACAATTCTTAAATGTTCGGCATGTTCAATCATACTCTTGGAATATACCAGAATATCATCAATAAAAACAATAACAAACTCATACAGATACTTCTGAAAGACACGGTTCATTAAATCCATAAACACCGCTGGAGCATTCATTAAACCAAAAGGCATGACAATAAATTCATAATGTCCATAACTGGTTCGAAACGATGTCTTCGGTATATCAACATCTCGGACTCTCAGCTAGTGATATCCAGATCTCAGATCAATCTTGGAATAGACAGAGGATCCCTGTAACTGATCAAATAAATCGTCGATACGAGGCAAGGGATATTTGTTCTTTACCGTTTCCTTGTTCAGTTGCCGGTAATCAATACACAATCTCATCGAACCGTGTTTCTTTCGCACAAATATCACTGGAGCGCCCCAAGGAGATACACTCGGTCTGATATAACCTTTGGCCAATAAATCTTCAAGCTGTTCGTTCAATTCTTTCAATTCAATAGGTGCCATTCTATTGGGAGCTCGCGATATAGGAACGGTATCTGGTAGGAGATCAATACTGAAATCTACCTCTCAAACTGGAGGTAATCCTGGAATCTCGTCTGGGAATACATCTGCAAACCACATACCACTGGCAGGTCTGCCAATGCTGGGCTCGATTTCAGTAGATCTATTGAATATACAGGGAACCCCTCTGCTCCTTTCTGTAACAATCTAGTCATCGTCAAAACAGATACTAAGGGAATTCGAGATCTGGAACCCTTACCGTAGAATTTCCACTCGTCAGCCATTTCAAGTCTGAATCTAACAATCTTCTGGAAACAATCTACAGTGGCTCTGTACTTGGTTAACATATCGATCCCAACATTACAGTAAAAATTAGCTAATCCAAGCACAATGCAAAATCTCATGACCCTCAAACTGTAATATACAATGTCTAACCGAAGTCATGGATATAAGACCACTTCCCAATGGAGAAGAAATAGACACTACAGCAGATAATGACTCGACAGGCGAAGCATGCATCAATGCAAAGCGCTCAGAAATGAATGTATGAGATAAACCCATATCTATCAATACATAAGCAGGATAACAGCAAAGAAAACAGTTACCTGCTATCACATTGTCTGGTGCATCTTGGGCCTGCTCTTCTGTCAATGCAAATATTCGGGCCTGCTGTCTGGGAGGTTGTGTAAGGCTTGAGAATTATCGATACTATTGATGTTGGAATTGTAGAGATAAGAATGCACAATTATGAGATTTTGAGCAGCAGGGCCGAAGCCACACCGCACCCGCGGTGCTAAGATTACCGCCCCCGCGGTGTAGGTGACAGAAATTAGTGGAATTTTGCGAACAGACACCGCACCCGCGGTGGTAGCGCGACCGCACCCGTGGTGTGAGACCGCACCCGCGGTCATGTAAGGACCGCACCCGCGGTCATTGAATTTCAGGAAATAAAATGTCGCCGTGAGCATAGCGCACCCGCGCTCTTGAGACTCCGCACCCGCGGTCTGCATGCGAGATTGCCACTTTTGAATTTCGTGATGACACATGGCATGCTATATAAATACCTTGTATTGACACTTCATTTCATCAGTTTCAGAAAGCAAGAACCGAGAGCTTCCCTTTAAATTCCTCAAGTTATTCATGGCTTTAAATTAAGCTTGTGCAAGAATTGCCCATCCGATTTTAATTCCGAGTGTAGATTCATGCTCCTTGTATCGTTAGCTACGAAAGGACGTAAGTTTCTTACATTTCCAGCATGTTTCGAAAATTATGTGTTGGGGAAATTCAGATTTTAGTTAGAATATGTGTTCTTGGTATGTTGAGCTTGGTTTATTCGTTACCGGAATGATTTTCAGATATCGTATGAGCTTATTTCGAATTCCAGCATGTATTGGGTCGAGGATATGCAGATTTCAGTATGATATTATGTGTTGGTGATGAGAGTAGGAAGGAATTATGATAGTGTATTACTGTTTGAGTTGACCGGTATCGCGAAACTATGCTGTTATGCCATCGAATATGTATCGAATATGAGTATTGAATTGTACAAGACTTGTTTAAGTTGTGTTTTGATATTATAGCACATTGATTATGCCATTTCAGATTTGTATTGGCTATTGTGAACTCGAGACTTCGACTACGACACCGACGATTCGACAAGAAAGGTATAATTCATGTGGTCACGGGATTGCACAACTCGATTCAGATTTGATACGAGTTTCCCCAAATCACATACTAGATTGTTATTACATTTGATTATGTAATGTCTTGTTTATTGATTTATATTCGAGTCCTGAGATAGGAGAGATTGGCAGACTTGCCAAAACTAGACGTTTCGGTGTATCGTCGCATAGGAGTAGATTTACTCTATGTGCAGACCCTCGATACAGAGTTGACCGAAGTCTAGGAATAAGACGTACCGTTGCCCCGAGTGGTTGGGTAGGTAACAGACCGTCTTATTCACACCGGGATCCCTAGATTAGAAATGAGTCGAGTCAAGATTTGAATGTTGAATACAGATTTGTATTCTTCTACATGTTTAGATTTTATTCATGTTAATTGATATATGCTATGCTTTTGTACATGATTATGACATTACATGCATCCATGTTTTATACTGGGATATGTTCTCACCGGAGTTATCCGGCTGTTGTCGTGTCTGTATGTGTGCATGGCAACAGGTGGGGCAGGATCGGGGTCACGAGCTAGATGAGAGATGATGATAGAGTGGAGATCTCGGGCATTGCAGATTACTAGTGTTTTCTTATGAAACTTGTACTACTTATGTTTGTAGTTGTTATTTGAACACTAGTGTATGGTTGTACGAACAGACTTGTATGTACATTACGTTGTTTAATTTCTATCGAGATATGTTATGCTTTAGTTAATACATTTGAATTAAAGTTAAAAGCAAAATTTTGACCCACATTTTCGAACAAAGATCCAATTAAATCCCAAAAGAATAGAGTTAGAGCCCGGGTCCCCACAACAGGTGGTATCAGAGCAGTAGGTTCTGTAGACTGAAATAGAATAGAATGAGCGGGGTAGATCGAGTCATCTTCCTTGCTTTTGAGATGCTAGCATGCTTTATTGCTTTCCCTACTATATGTTGTGTTGTATTATCTGAATTGATTTACAGCATTTCAAGCCTGAATCAGAACCGATTCTCGATCAGAGTCTATGATCAGAGGAGGGCTGAAACAGATGATATTGATTGTGTACTAATCAGTTTGGTAATCAGATTTATGCCGCCTAGACGTATACCTCAGCCAGAGCAGGGTAGCACATCCGGTGCACAGATGGACGTCACCGCGACACCGATGGAGACTTTATTGAAGAGATTTCAGTCTTTCCATCCGCCTACCCTGAAGGGCACAGAGAGTGCAGTAGAGTGCGAGAGCTGGCTGGATGATATTGAGATGTTGTTTGAGTCGCTGGCATATACTGATGAGCGACGTGTGAAGCTGATAGGGCATCAGATGCAAGAGGTTGCCAAGAGCTGGTGGTTGACGACGAAGAGAGCCTTGGAGCACCGATGCATTGATATCACGTGGAAAGTCTTCAAAGATGAGTTCTATCAGCGCTTCTTTCCCGTTTCGTACCGGAAAGACAAGGGAGCTGAATTCGCGAATCTGAAGCAGGGACAGTGGAACATCGAGGAGTATGTTGCTAAATTTTCTGCATTGCAACGATTTGCACCGCATGTGGCTGGGAACGATGAAGCAGTGGCCGATCAGTTCATCAACTTGTTGAACCCAGATGTTTTTACTTTGGTGAACACGGGACGACCTAACACTTTTTCGGAGGCACTGAACCGAGCAAAGGGAGCAGAGGCTGGCTTGATCAGGCAGCGAGGAGCTTCCTACGGTGTTCAGGGGCAGAGACCGCCACAGTCCACGACCGTACAGTTTCCACCACCTCCTCCTCGTTTTGACAGTGGAGCTAGTGGTAGTGGCAAGAAGGATTTTCTGAAGGCTAAGGGCAAACAGTTTAAGAAATCTGGGAGCAGTTCATCGAGTTCGAGTGGATCTCGACAGAGAGGTCAGGGGTCAGAGTATAGTGGCGCATACTGTGGTTCGTGCGGAGGGCGACATGCGACGGAGCAGTGTCAAGGAGTTCTGGGACGCTGCAACATCTGTAGGCAACAGGGACACTTCGCCAGAGTTTGTCCCCAGAGAGGTGCACAACGATTCCAGAGCACAGGATCATTAGCACCAGCGCCACAGATGGAGAGACAGGCATCCTCTGTGCACTCCTTTCAGCCACCCTCCACACAGACCCAGCAGAGACCAGGAGGTAGTCAGACTGTGAGTCAGCCTCCCAGACAGCAGGCACGTGTTTTTGCCCTGACAGAGGAGCAGGCGCCAGATGACGTCATTGCAGGTAGCTGTTTTCTTTGCGGTTATCCTGCATATGTGTTGATTGACATAGGTGCATCTCATACATTTATCTCTGAACATTTTGCATTGAGACATGCATTGCCTGTTGAGTCGATGTCTACAGTAGTGTCTATAGCTTCTCCGTTGGGAAGTGGTTTGATATCTGTGACTACTGTTAGACACTGTATGCTTCAGTTTGAGGGGCATGAGATTGATCTTGATTGTGTAGTACTTGGTTTAGCTGATTTTGACTGTATAGTTGGCATAGACATGTTGACCAAGTACAGGGCCACTGTAGATTGTTTCCACAAGATTGTCAGATTCAGATCCGAAATGACAGACGAGTGGAAATTTTACGGCAAGGGTTCCAGATCTCGGATTCCCTTAGTATCTGCTCTGACTATGAGTAGATTGCTTCAGAGAGGAGCAGAGGGCTTTTTCATATATTCAGTAGATCTACTGAAGTCGAGCCCAGCATTGGCAGATTTGCCAGTGGTTTGCGAGTTTGCAGATGTTTTTCCTGATGAGATTCCAGGGTTGCCTCCGGTTCGAGAGGTTGATTTCAGCATAGATATTATGCCCGGTTCTGTTCCTATTTCGAGAGCTCCGTATAGGATGGCGCCGATAGAGCTGAAAGAGTTGAAAGCACAGTTGGAGGATCTTCTGTCCAAGGGATATATCAGACCCAGTGTATCTCCTTGGGGTGCTCCGGTGCTTTTCGTTCGAAAGAAAGATGGTTCGATGCGATTGTGTATTGATTACAGACAGTTGAATAAGGCGACCGTGAAGAACAAATATCCGTTGCCGCGCATCGACGATTTATTTGACCAGTTACAGGGATCTTCGGTATATTCGAAGATTGATTTGAGATCAGGGTATCATCAGCTCCGAGTTAGAGACGTTGATATTCCGAAGACTGCATTCCGAACCAGGTATGGGCATTACGAGTTTATTGTTATGCCTTTCGGTTTGACGAATGCACCTGCGGTGTTTATGAGTTTGATGAACCGCATTTTTCAGAGATATTTAGATGAATTTGTGATTGTGTTTATTGACGACATTTTGGTGTATTCGAAGAGTTTGACTGAGCATGCAGATCATCTGAGAATTGTATTGAAGACTTTAAGGAATGAGCGGTTGTATGCCAAACTGTCCAAGTGTGAATTCTGGCTGAGACATGTTGTCTTCTTGGGGCATATTATATCTGGAGATGGTATTGCGGTAGATCCGAGTAAAGTTGAGGCTGTGATCAGTTGGCCGAGACCGACTTCTGTGCCTGAGATACGCAGTTTCATGGGTCTAGCCGGGTATTATCGTCGTTTTATTCGAGATTTCTCCAGTATAGCGAAGCCTATCACCCAGTTGACACAGAGGAATATGCCATTTGTGTGGTCCGAAGATTGTGAAGCCAGTTTTGTAGAGCTGAAGAAGAGGCTGACTAGTGCGCCTGTCTTGACGATTCCTGCAGGTACAGGTGAGTTCGTTGTATACTGTGACGCATCTCACAGAGGGTTAGGATGTGTTCTTATGCAGCGAGGGCACGTGATAGCATACGCCTCTAGACAGCTGAAGCCGCACGAGACTCGTTATCCGATTCATGATCTCGAATTGGCGGCAATTGTTTTTGCACTCAAGATCTGGCGTCATTATCTATATGGCGAGAAATTTGAGATCTATTCCGATCATAAGAGCCTGAAGTATCTCTTTTCTCAGTCAGAGTTGAATATGAGGCAGCGACGATGGCTTGATCTGCTGAAAGATTTTGATTGCGAGATCAAATACCATCCAGGAAAGTCGAATGCAGCGGCAGACGCCTTAAGTCGAAAGGTATGTTCTTTGTCCTTGTCGACTATAGGTGTATCGAGTTTAGTAGAAGATTGTTGCTTGTCTGGATTGACATTTGACACAGAGAGTAGACCGCTGCGACTTGCTGCGATTCAGATTGAGCCAGATCTGATTTCGAGGATCAAAGAAGCACAGAGAACTGATCCGAGCGTGCAGAGATCGATTGATATGGTCAGAGCTGGTCATATATCAGAGTATCAGGTTAGAGATTCTGTTCTGTATGTGAATAACCGCTTAGTAGTGCCAGAGATTTCAGATTTGAGACGACAGATCATGTCAGAGGCACACTGTAGTCGGTTCAGCATTCATCCTGGTGGCAGGAAGATGTATAACGACTTGAAGACACAATTCTGGTGGAAGCAGATGAAGACAGACATTGCAGAATTTGTGTCTAAGTGCCTGAATTGCCAGCAGGTGAAGGCAGAGAGAAAGAAGCCCGGAGGTTTACTTCAGAGTTTGTCTGTTCCTGAGTGGAAATGGGATCACATTTCCATGGATTTTGTGACGAAATTACCTCGATCTTCGCGGGGCTGTGACGCGATTTGGGTTGTAATAGACAGACTGACCAAATCAGCGTGTTTTATTCCGTACAGGATAACCTATCGACATGATCAGATGGCAGAGTTGTATGTCAAGGAGGTCGTCAGATTGCACGGTGTGCCGAAGTCGATAGTATCAGATCGTGATCCACGATTCACTTCTCACTTTTGGCACAGCTTGCAGCAGGCTTTGGGTACGACTTTACACCTGAGCACTGCTTATCATCCCCAGACAGACGGACAGTCAGAGCGGACTATCCAGACTTTAGAGGACATGCTGAGAGCTGTAGTACTAGATTTTGGTACTAGTTGGCAAGACTCATTGCCGTTGTGTGAGTTTTCATACAACAACAGCTATCAGACGAGCATAGAGATGGCACCGTTCGAAGCTTTATACGGAAAGAAGTGCAGATCTCCGTTGTACTGGGATGATATTTCTGAGGTACCAGAGTTAGGGCCTGATATGATTCGTGAGATGACCGAGAAAGTGAAGATCATTCAGAAGAGAATGAAGACGGCACAGGATAGGCAAGCGAAATACGCCAATATCAGACGTAGACCGTTAGTATTCAAGCAGGGAGACAGAGTGTTTTTGAAGATTTCACCTTTCAGAGGCGTTGTCAGATTTGGCAAGCGAGGAAAGTTGTCTCCTAGATACGTCGGTCCGTATGAGATTCTTGAGAAGATTGGCGATCGAGCTTACAGACTTGCTCTTCCTCCTTCACTGTCCGGTATACATGATGTTTTTCATGTATCGATGTTGCGCAGATACATGCCGGATGATTCTCATGTCATTCAGCCTGACGAAGCCGAGTTAGATCATACTCTGAGCTATGTGGAAAGACCGATACAGATTCTGGATCGGAAGGAAAAGAAGCTTAGAACCAAGACCATTCCGCTTGTGAAGATTCAGTGGAATCGTCATGGAATCGAGGAAGCAACTTGGGAGACAGAGTCTGAGATGAGACAGAGGCATCCCGAGCTATTCCATTGATGTGAGTCTTTCTTCCCGTTTTGCCTTTACAATTTTGTATATAACTGCATGAGTAATTGCTTGTGAGTTCGAGGACGAACTCCTGTCTAAGAGGGGGAGAAATGTAAGGCTCGAGAATTATCGATACTATTGATGTTGGAATTGTAGAGATAAGAATGCACAATTATGAGATTTTGAGCAGCAGGGCCGAAGCCACACCGCACCCGCGGTGCTAAGATTACCGCCCCCGCGGTGTAGGTGACAGAAATTAGTGGAATTTTGCGAACAGACACCGCACCCGCGGTGTGAGACCGCACCCGCGGTCATGTAAGGACCGCACCCGCGGTCATTGAATTTCAGGAAATAAAATGTCGCCGTGAGCATAGCGCACCCGCGCTCTTGAGACACCGCACCCGCGGTCTGCATGCGAGATTGCCACTTTTGAATTTCGTGATGACACATGGCATGCTATATAAATACCTTGTATTGACACTTCATTTCATCAGTTTCAGAAAGCAAGAACCGAGAGCTTCCCTTTAAATTCCTCAAGTTATTCATGGCTTTAAATTAAGCTTGTGCAAGAATTGCCCATCCGATTTTAATTCCGAGTGTAGATTCATGCTCCTTGTATCGTTAGCTACGAAAGGACGTAAGTTTCTTACATTTCCAGCATGTTTCGAAAATTATGTGTTGGGGAAATTCAGATTTTAGTTAGAATATGTGTTCTTGGTATGTTGAGCTTGGTTTATTCGTTACCGGAATGATTTTCAGATATCGTATGAGCTTATTTCGAATTCTAGCATGTATTGGGTCGAGGATATGCAGATTTCAGTATGATATTATGTGTTGGTGATGAGAGTAGGAAGGAATTATGATAGTGTATTACTGTTTGAGTTGACCGGTATCGCGAAACTATGCTGTTATTGTTAGAGTAGGTGCACGTCGAGCCAAGTGTTGGCCGAGTGTTCACAATGAAACTCTATGTATAAGCAGTCTTTATTTTAATAATATTTGAAATTATTATTTTGGCAAATCTTTATCTGTATACCCATGCTAGCTGCATAGATAAAGCCCTTGAATATACAAATAGTAGAAAGAATATGAGATGCTCATATGATGAGTATCATGAAACTCATATTTGTAATACTGTATATTCTAAACGGTTCCTAGTCGATTCAGCCGCCACTAAGAAGGATATAGGCCGCTCGAGTTAGAGACTAGTATCTGCGATGTGAGTACCATGTTTCATTGGTAGGGGACATTGTGATGTCCGAACATGCAGATAGGTGCTCCTTGTAGAGTGCACTGAACAACCCTCCATAAAAGGACTTTCCAAGTGGTTCTCACTTATCGAGTGGAAAAGTCCTGGTTTATGGTTGTACAGAATTAGTCCTTATGACCCGGGACAACATTGAGACTCTATGTGCTAGAATTACACTTTGACTTGTTTACCGACTCTCATGGGGTCATCAGGTGGCAAGGTTGGGTGTTCTGTCGAAACACATAGGAGTCGATGCATTGTAGTCGGGGATTCACCGCTTACCTTCGGGTATGGATATCCTATGTGTTATCATGTGTATGTAGATCGAAATCTCTGGCCAGAGTATGGTTGTAATTATGAAAGGTGTTTCATAGATTACACCATCGATGCAACTACGACATGACACATAGTATCGATTCATTGACAACTCTCGATAAACCAATGGTTGTCGAATCGATCGGGATATATGAGTTGAAGGGACCGTACTGTACGCTAACCATAATTGAATGGTTCTTGCAGGCACTATCATGTGATACCTAGGGAATCACGTAAGCGATGCTGCTAGGCGTTTAACGTGATTGGTTGGGTACTATCAGACTTGAGTTCTGACGTTCTTACTATCAAGGAGTTGATAAGTAAGAATGGAGCAATTGGGGTATGCTCGAATAAGGACATGTTTAGTCCGAATCACATGGAGATGTGAACCCACGGCTAGTTGTATCAATGAACCATTGAGGGCCACACAAGTACTAGCTTTGTAAATCCCGATGAGAAGTAAAATAGTTCAATGTGTTGAACGGCTTATAAAGGAGTTTATAAGCGTAAGGAAAATTGGAAGTATGACTTCTATAAAGGAGAAAATAGTTCAAAGTGTTGAACGGCTTATAAATGTGTTTATAAGTGTAAAGAAAAATAGAAGTATGACTTCTATGAGAGAAATATAAATTTTGATTTATGGAAGTGTTCCTAAATTAAAATTTGGGCCAAGTGAATAATGTAATTGAAAATTGTGATTTTCATAGACATTATTATGGACTAAATAAATTAATTCAAGTGTTGAATTAATTAAACACTAGTGGACCTAGTAGAGTCCAAATAATTAAATTAATTCAAGTGTTGAATTAATTAAATTATATTGAGTCTTGTAGAGCTCAATTAAAATAATTATTTAACTAGTGGGACTTGAGTAAATTCAAGTAATGTTTAATTAGTCTCAAATGTGTTTGAGATTATTAAATTTAGTCCAAAGTTTTTAATTTGATTAAAAACTATATAATATACATGCTTGGGAGGTGAAGAGGTGGAGATTACTTTTGAATAAAAAATTGCATGGCATGCAACTTTTTCACTTTTGCTTTTTGCAACACCTAGACAAGAAAATTAACTCATTCTCCCTCTCCCCACATGTGTGATGGCCGAAACTTCTATCCTTTTTCTCTCCCATTTTTCTCTTCTTGTGTGTTCTTCAATTTGTTGAGGAACACTACACTTCTCTTTGATAAATCCTCACATTTTTCTAGTGCAAATTGTGAGGGGATTTACCTAGTTGGTGGTGGGCTTGATTTTGAAGGAAAGAAGGAGGCTTGGAGGCTTGTAGATAGTTTCTTCCATTCAAGAGCTTTGTTGCTAGTCAACAAAGTTGGAGCCACAATCAACTTTTTAAAGTTGATAGGTACATTTCTTTAACATCCTATGAATGTATGTTTATGTTTTTGTAAATATTGCACAAGATTATGGGGTGGCCGAATTTTTGCCTTAAAAATTTCGATTTTGACTTCCGTTGCGCTTCCGGCCACCGTAACCGGTCCGCTTTCAAGTGGTATCAGAGCTTAGGTTACGGATTTTGTGTAATATTTGCATAATATTATGTTGAGATCGATTTCTAACCGTTTGAGATTTTTTTTGTGCAAAAATTTCATAGGGGCCGAAAATTTTTTAGCAAAACAAAAAAAAAAAAAAAAAAAAAAATTGTTTTCCGGGCAGCCGAGGGGCTGCCCGAAAGGGGCTGCCCGAAAATTTCGGGCAGCCGAGGGGCAGCCCAAGGGGCTGCCCGAAATGTCTTTTTAAAATAAAAAAAAAAAAATTTTTTGTTGTTGCCGGAATCCGGCGACGGAGCTCCGGCGACGGCGATGACGGCTAGGGTTTCCAAAAGTGTTTTGGACAATCTTAGTGTCATGGGCCTTGAGATGTTGGGCCACTGGATGGACAACATTATTTGTGAAATTTAAATGGCCTAAGTATTTTTGGTGAAAAATGGTTTTTGGGCCCTTAAGTTTAAATTTACAATTGTTGCACATATTTTCTCATAAAATAAATAATTGAAGTAGGACTTTAATTATTTATAGTAAATTGTGATTTACAAGAAATTCGATTATAAATAAATTAATTTGAAAGTAGACAAAGGTGTTTGTATACTTTGTTAATTTAATTTATAATTGTGGCGGTTAGTGATTGGATCAAGATATATAATATTGGATCAATTAATTATAGTTATAATTAATTGATGGTGTATGATATGTGATATTATGCATGAAGGATGATCAAAAGCCCAAGCCCAATTTGCTAGGTGTATGCTAGGATATTTGTGTTGTATGATTGTAATAATTATCAATTTAAAGTGGGCTTGGTTTATGGCCCGTTCCCACCCCATGAGATGTATCCCTATGTGCCATGGATATTTATTTGTAAATATTAGAATAGGGGAAGATCAAGATTGGAAGATGGTGGCCTTGGTGATTATGAAGATCGAAGACATGTAATATTGGATGCTAATGTAATAATTTAGTTGCATTGCATCCCGTGCATTTACCCTAGGATTGGACCTAGGCCCGTGTTTGGCTCACACGGGCCATTAGTGTTGGGGCAATTGATCATCCTTGTATTGTTTACTGTTTATAATATATGCATGATATGTTATAAATAATGAGTATGTGCGTTATTATTATGATAATAACAAAGTTGCATGAATCCGGCAAACATACGATCAAACATGGCGAGCTTTTAAAATAAAATTAATGATGAGACCTTTCAAAATTAAAAACCCTCATTTTGAATAAGATTCAAAATTAATATCAAGTCCGAAAAGGGGAATTATAAATTTGTTCATAATTTCCTTGTCTTCCATCGACAATGGGTGCATGATGAACGCTACCCGTACTCGGGGCTCGGCTCATATTATTGGGGGGGCCCTGGGTGCCGGAAAGCTGTGACATCCATTGACATGGTGATGTGAACTACGTGGAACTCCCATGATTTCGGCTCATATTATTGAGGGAACTCATGGCGACCGTCCATTAAGGTTCAATATCGATGGGTTAGGCTTGACACGTAAAGATGAACGACGTCATATTATTGGGTCCTAATCAAACGTGAGACAAAAGTATACGTAGAGGGTTGCATGGCGATGCAATTGGAAACTACCTTTTAGGAATTGTGATGGCCGATATTATTCGGGATCACAATTCGCTAATTGGACCTTACGTACCTACTGAGGAAAGAGTTTCCCGTTTTCACTAGAGGGTAGTGAAAGATGTCAAAACAGTGGGAGTAAATATTTATAAAGTTAAAGTCCATACTTTATATCTTACCAAATATTTTAAAATAGTCATCAACATTTATCTGTTTTTACTTTTCAGTACAAATCAACAATGTCTTCGATGCGCAATTCGATATCTATAATACTCGACAAACACATATTAACTGGACCTAATTACCTCACTTGGCTAAGAAATTTGAAAATAGTCTTAAATTCGGAAAGGGTAACATATACACTGACTCAGTCGCCCCCTGTTGAGGCTCCGACTGACTGCACTCCTGAGGAATTGCAGGCTTACGAGGAATGGTGTGACCATGACTTGATAGCTAGGTGTTATATGCTGACTTCTATGAACGATGAGCTACATAGGCGTTTTGAGGGTGCAAAGAATGCTGCTGACATTCATTTGCACCTCAAGGAGCTCTTTGGAGAGCAAACGCGTCCTCTTAGGCATGCAACCGTCAAGGAGCTGATCACTTTGCGCATGCGAGATGGGGCCTCGGTCCATGAGCATGGCCTAAAGGTGATCGGGCTCGTGGACAAGCTCGTTGGCATGGATTTGATCTTGCCTTCGGAGTTGACCACCGACGTGTTGCTGTTATCGCTGCCTAGCTCATTTGATCCTTTTGTGGTGAATTTCAACATGAACAAGATGGAACCGACCCTTGAGGAGTTGGTGAACATGCTTGTTACGTTTTAATCCACCATCAAGAAAGAGAAGTTGGTTCTTTATGTGGGTTCTTCATCTGGTACGAAGATTGATCCACATGGGAAGGGAAAGAAGAGTTCTTTCCAACGTCCCGAGAAGAACGTGCCCCTGTTGAGGCAATCTCCGAACCCTGTTGAGGCAGCCAGACCAGTTAAGGCTGACAAGACTAATGATGTATGTCATCACTGCAAGAAGCCTGGACATTGGAGGCGTAATTGCAAAGAATATCTTGCCCAGAAGTGTTCTGGAAACGGTATGTTCTAAATATAAGTAAACATTTTAATTAACTCTACTTCTTGGGTATTAGATACCGGTTGTGACTCACATCTCTGTAATGGGTTACAGGTGATGGGAAGAAGTAGGAAGCTTAAGGAAGGTGTGACCTTCTTGAGGATGGGCAATGGAGCAAGAGTTGCTGCCAAGACCTTAAGAGATGTTTACTTATTGTTGAACAATAGTTTTAAGTTAATTTAGAGATGTTTGTTTGTACCTTTTTGATGAAAAACATTATTTCCATTTCTATTGTGATAAAAATGGATATTCTTGTTTATTTTGCAAAGGTGTTTGCAACATTTACATGAATGAATGTTTAATTGGTACTTGAAAACTTGAAAACGATCTCTATAACTTAAAACTAAAAGATATTCTGCTAAATGTCCATTCAAAGGCAGACACCATATGAGATATGGATGGGTAAGCCTCCCAAATATTCTTATCTTAGAATATGGGAGCCCTGCTTATGTGAAGCAGGTAAGTGGGAGATAAATTGGATTGTTGATCCATTTTATGTTACTTTGTGGGATATCCAAGGAATTAAGATTGGATATCATTTCTATCATCCCCTAGAAACAAAGGTGTTTGTTTCTTGGAATGCAACCTTTTTGGGAAAAGGATTTTCTATTGGATAGAAAAAGGGAGATGATAGAACTCGAAGAGGTTCGAGAGACACCCACAACGATAGAACCCACACCCGAAGAGCCAAGAGAGGAGATACAAGCTCCTAGCAGATAAGAGAAAGTCTCGAGACCACCTATGAGGTATGGTCAGCTTCTTGAAGAAGGCCATGATGAGCCTAACCATGGATGTGATCCATGGACCTTCAAGGAAGCGTTATCTGATGCCAATTCATCCAAGTGACTTGAAGAAATGGAATCTGAGTTGAATTCCATACATTCGAACCAAGTGTAGGATCTTGTTGATCCACCTGTGGGAACTGTTCCCACAGGGACTTGGGAGGATGGGAAGGTGTTGACCTTCAAGGCGCGATTGGTGGCAAAAGGATGTACTCAAAGACAAGGAGTTGACTTTGAGGAAACCTTTTCCCAATCGCAATGTTCAAGTCCATAAGGATTTTATTAGCCATAGCTGCATAGT
This sequence comes from Primulina eburnea, assembly GCF_022965805.1. Taxonomy (NCBI): domain Eukaryota; kingdom Viridiplantae; phylum Streptophyta; class Magnoliopsida; order Lamiales; family Gesneriaceae; genus Primulina; species Primulina eburnea. Next base: position 18,112,082 of record NC_133111.1, on the reverse strand, counting down.
ATGACTATGAGATATGGCAGATGGATGTCAAGACAAACTTTCTTAAATGGGGATTTTAAGAAAGTTATTTACATGTCTAAACCTGAAGGGTTTACATCTATCGGAAGTGAGCATATGGTATGCAAATTTCAAAGATCTATTTATGATCTAAAGCAGGCATCTAGGAGTTGGAACCTCAGATTCGACAGTACAATCAAATAGTTTGATTTACTAAGAATCATGAGGGACCCTATGTGTATAAGAAGGTCAGTGGGAGTGTTGTGACATTCCTGGTGTTATATGTTGATAACATTCTACTCATTGGAAATGATGTAGGAATGTTGCAATCAACAAAGATATGGTTAGCGAGTAAGTTCTCGATGAAGGACTTGGGTGAAGCATCTTTAGTATTGGGATACAGATCTATTGAGATAGATCGAAAAGATGGCTTGGTCTCACCCAATCCACATACATTGATACCATCATGAAGCAGTTCTTGATGGATGAGTCCATGAGAGGACATCTACCAGTGTGTCATGGCGTGTCCCTATCCAAGTCTGTCTCCCAAGACAGATGCAGAGATAGTGACGATGACACGCATTCCGTATGCTTCGGCAATTGGTAACATCATGTATGGGATGATATCTACACGTCCTGACGTGGCGTTTTCACTATGTGCAGTGATAAGATATCAATAGAACCCCGGTCTTCCACAACTAGAAAGCTGTGAAAGACATCCTCAAGTTGTTGAGAAGGACCAATAAGTTGTTCTTGGTCTATGGGGGTAGAGAACTGAAATTGGAAGGCTATACCGACTCTAGCTTCCAAAGAGATATCGATAACTCGAAGTCAACCTCTAGTTTTGTATTCATGCTCAACGGTGCTGCTGTCTCTTGGAAGAGTTCCAAGCAAGACAATAATACGGATTCCAGCACAGAGGCCGAATACATTGCTGCATCAGATGCAGCAAGGGAGGCTGTTTGGATAAGGAATTTCGTCTAAGAGTTGGACGTCATTCCTAATGAAGTTGCTCCTATCCCGGTGTTGTGTGACAACACGGGAGCTTTAGCTCAAGCAAAGGAGACAAGGTCTCATCAGAAATCCAAACTCGTATTGAGAAAGTACCACATCCTCGGAGAGATTGTGGAAAGAAGAGTAGTGTCTATTGACAAAGTCGGCTCCGCAGATTATGTTGTTGATCCACTAGCTAAGCCTTTACCTGGACCATTGTTCGACAAGCATCGCGAATCAATGGGTTTTACGCATATAGGTAGTTGGCTCTAGTGCAAGTGGGAGATTGTTAGAGTAGGTGCACGTCGAGCCAAGTGTTGGCCGAGTGTTCACAATGAAACTCTATGTATAAGCAGTCTTTATTTTAATAATATTTGAAATTATTATTTTGGCAAATCTTTATCTGTATACCCATGCTAGCTGCATAGATAAAGCCCTTGAATATACAAATAGTAGAAAGAATATGAGATGCTCATATGATGAGTATCATGAAACTCATATTTGTAATACTGTATATTCTAAACGGTTCCTAGTCGATTCAGCCGCCACTAAGAAGGATATAGGCCGCTCGAGTTAGAGACTAGTATCTGCGATGTGAGTACCATGTTTCATTGGTAGGGGACATTGTGATGTCCGAACATGCAGATAGGTGCTCCTTGTAGAGTGCACTGAACAACCCTCCATAAAAGGACTTTCCAAGTGGTTCTCACTTATCGAGTGGAAAAGTCCTGGTTTATGGTTGTACAGAATTAGTCCTTATGACCCGGGACAACATTGAGACTCTATGTGCTAGAATTACACTTTGACTTGTTTACCGACTCTCATGGGGTCATCAGGTGGCAAGGTTGGGTGTTCTGTCGAAACACATAGGAGTCGATGCATTGTAGTCGGGGATTCACCGCTTACCTTCGGGTATGGATATCCTATGTGTTATCATGTGTATGTAGATCGAAATCTCTGGCCAGAGTATGGTTGTAATTATGAAAGGTGTTTCATAGATTACACCATCGATGCAACTACGACATGACACATAGTATCGATTCATTGACAACTCTCGATAAACCAATGGTTGTCGAATCGATCGGGATATATGAGTTGAAGGGACCGTACTGTACGCTAACCATAATTGAATGGTTCTTGCAGGCACTATCATGTGATACCTAGGGAATCACGTAAGCGATGCTGCTAGGCGTTTAACGTGATTGGTTGGGTACTATCAGACTTGAGTTCTGACGTTCTTACTATCAAGGAGTTGATAAGTAAGAATGGAGCAATTGGGGTATGCTCGAATAAGGACATGTTTAGTCCGAATCACATGGAGATGTGAACCCACGGCTAGTTGTATCAATGAACCATTGAGGGCCACACAAGTACTAGCTTTGTAAATCCCGATGAGAAGTAAAATAGTTCAATGTGTTGAACGGCTTATAAAGGAGTTTATAAGCGTAAGGAAAATTGGAAGTATGACTTCTATAAAGGAGAAAATAGTTCAAAGTGTTGAACGGCTTATAAATGTGTTTATAAGTGTAAAGAAAAATAGAAGTATGACTTCTATGAGAGAAATATAAATTTTGATTTATGGAAGTGTTCCTAAATTAAAATTTGGGCCAAGTGAATAATGTAATTGAAAATTGTGATTTTCATAGACATTATTATGGACTAAATAAATTAATTCAAGTGTTGAATTAATTAAACACTAGTGGACCTAGTAGAGTCCAAATAATTAAATTAATTCAAGTGTTGAATTAATTAAATTATATTGAGTCTTGTAGAGCTCAATTAAAATAATTATTTAACTAGTGGGACTTGAGTAAATTCAAGTAATGTTTAATTAGTCTCAAATGTGTTTGAGATTATTAAATTTAGTCCAAAGTTTTTAATTTGATTAAAAACTATATAATATACATGCTTGGGAGGTGAAGAGGTGGAGATTACTTTTGAATAAAAAATTGCATGGCATGCAACTTTTTCACTTTTGCTTTTTGCAACACCTAGACAAGAAAATTAACTCATTCTCCCTCTCCCCACATGTGTGATGGCCGAAACTTCTATCCTTTTTCTCTCCCATTTTTCTCTTCTTGTGTGTTCTTCAATTTGTTGAGGAACACTACACTTCTCTTTGATAAATCCTCACATTTTTCTAGTGCAAATTGTGAGGGGATTTACCTAGTTGGTGGTGGGCTTGATTTTGAAGGAAAGAAGGAGGCTTGGAGGCTTGTAGATAGTTTCTTCCATTCAAGAGCTTTGTTGCTAGTCAACAAAGTTGGAGCCACAATCAACTTTTTAAAGTTGATAGGTACATTTCTTTAACATCCTATGAATGTATGTTTATGTTTTTGTAAATATTGCACAAGATTATGGGGTGGCCGAATTTTTGCCTTAAAAATTTCGATTTTGACTTCCGTTGCGCTTCCGGCCACCGTAACCGGTCCGCTTTCAGTTATGCCATCGAATATGTATCGAATATGAGTATTGAATTGTACAAGACTTGTTTAAGTTGTGTTTTGATATTATAGCACATTGATTATGCCATTTCAGATTTGTATTGGCTATTGTGAACTCGAGACTTCGACTACGACACCGACGATTCGACAAGAAAGGTATAATTCATGTGGTCACGGGATTGCACAACTCGATTCAGATTTGATACGAGTTTCCCCAAATCACATACTAGATTGTTATTACATTTGATTATGTAATGTCTTGTTTATTGATTTATATTCGAGTCCTGAGATAGGAGAGATTGGCAGACTTGCCAAAACTAGACGTTTCGGTGTATCGTCGCATAGGAGTAGATTTACTCTATGTGCAGACCCTCGATACAGAGTTGACCGAAGTCTAGGAATAAGACGTACCGTTGCCCCGAGTGGTTGGGTAGGTAACAGACCGTCTTATTCACACCGGGATCCCTAGATTAGAAATGAGTCGAGTCAAGATTTGAATGTTGAATACAGATTTGTATTCTTCTACATGTTTTGATTTTATTCATGTTAATTGATATATGCTATGCTTTTGTACATGATTATGACATTACATGCATCCATGTTTTATACTGGGATATGTTCTCACCGGAGTTATCCGGCTGTTGTCGTGTCTGTATGTGTGCATGGCAACAGGTGGGGCAGGATCGGGGTCACGAGCTAGATGAGAGATGATGATAGAGTGGAGATCTCGGGCATTGCAGATTACTAGTGTTTTCTTATGAAACTTGTACTACTTATGTTTGTAGTTGTCATTTGAACACTAGTGTATGGTTGTACGAACAGACTTGTATGTACATTACGTTGTTTAATTTCTATCGAGATATGTTATGCTTTAGTTAATACATTTGAATTAAAGTTAAAAGCAAAATTTTGACCCACATTTTCGAACAAAGATCCAATTAAATCCCAAAAGAATAGAGTTAGAGCCCGGGTCCCCACAGGTTGACTCACTGTCTGGCTACCTCTGGCTCTGGGCTGGGTCTGTGGAGGTGTTAGTTGAAAGGAATGAACAAATGAAGCTTGCCTCTCAGGCTGAGTCACTGAACCAGATGCTCCTACACTCTAAGCTTGTTGTACCCCTTTCTGTGGACATACTCTGGCGAAAAGTCCCTATTGTCTGCAGATGTTGCAGCGACCCATCACACCATGACACTGTTCGGTGGCATGTCTGCCTCCACAAGAACTGCAATACACACCTGTATACTTTGTATTCTAGCCAGGACCTCTCTGTCTGGACCAACTGGAGCTCAACGAACTGCTCCCCGATCTCTTAAAATCTCGGGCATTACATTTCTCTCCCTCTTAGATATCAGTTCGTCCTCGAACTCGCAGGTAATCAATCAATCAATTAATCAAAGTATGTAAAAGAAGCAATATAATTAAAAGATGACTAAATACTCACATCATGAAAATAATTCTTGATATCTTTGTCTCATCTCTGATTCTGTCTCCCAAGTTGCTTCTTCACTGCCATGACGACTCCACTGTACTTTCACTAGCGGAATAGTCTTCGTTCTGAGCTGTTTCTCTTTCCGATCCAGAATCCGAATCGGCTTCTCAAAATAACTCAAGGTTTCATCGAGTTCTGCCTCGTCAGGCTGAAGAATATGAGAAGTATATGGCATATATCTACGCAGCATCGATACCTGGAAGACATCATGTATCCCAGATAGAGAAGGCGGAATGGCGAGTCGATAGGCATGATCGCCAATCTTCTCAAGAACGTATGGACCGATGTATCTAGGAGACAACTTTCCACGTTTGCCAAATCTAACAACGCCTTTGAATGGAGAAATCTTCAAAAATACTCTGTCTCCCAGCTCAAACACTAACGATCTACGTATGATGTTCGCATATTTCGCTTGTCTATCTTGTGCTGTCTTCATTCTTTTCTGGATGATCTTCACTTTCTCTGTCATTTCACGAATCATATCAGGCCCCAGTTCTGGTACCTCTGAGATTTCATCCCAATACAGCGGAGATCTGCACTTCTTTCCGTATAAAGCTTCAAACGGTGCCATATCGATGCTCGTCTGGTAGCTGTTGTTGTACGAGAATTCACATAGAGGTAGTTAATCTTGCCAACTAGTGCCAAAATCTAGCACTACATCTCTCGGCATATCCTCTAATATCTGGATAGTTTGCTCTGACTGTCCGTCTGTCTGGATATGGTAAGAAGTACTCAAATGCAATGTCGTACCTAGAGCTTGCTGCAGACTGTGCCAAAAGCGTGAGGTGAATCGTGGATCACGATCTGATACGATCGACTTTGGCACACCATGCAATATAACTATCTCTCTGACATATATTTCTACTATCTGATCATGTCGATACGTCATTCTGTACGGAATAAAGCATGCGTATTTGGTCAATCTTTCTATCACAACCCAAATCGCATCGCAACCCCGGGATGATCGTGGTAACTTCGTAACAAAATCCATGGAAACGTGATCCCATTTCCATTCAAGAATAGATAAACTCTGAAGTAAATCCCTGGGTTTCTTTCTCTAAGCCATCACCTGTTGGCAGTTCAAACATTTAGATACAAACTCTGCAATGTCTGATTTCATCTTTTCCAGCAAATCTGTGTCTTGAGATCGTTGTACATCTTTCTGCCACCAGGATGAATAATGAACCGACTACAGTGCGCTTCTGAAAATATATGTTGTTTCAAAGCTGAAACATCTGGCACTACAAGACGGTTATTCACGTACAAAACATGATCATGTACCTGATACTCTGAATGATGTCTTGATCTGACCATCTCAATCGACTTCTGCACATTCGGATTATTTTTCTGTGCTTCTTTAATGCGAACAATCAAATCTGGTTCCATTTGAATCATAGCAAATCGCAATGGTCTACTATCTGTATCAAATGCTAATCCAGACAAACATCAATCTTCAACCAAATTCAAAACACATATTGACGATAAGGATAAAGAACATACCTTTCGACTCAAGGCATCTGCTGCTGCATTTGACTTTCCCGGATAATACTTGATCTCGCAATCAAAGTCTTTTAATTAATCGAGCCACCTACGCTGCCTCGTGTTCAATTTTGACTGTGAAAACAGGTACTTCAGGCTATTGTGATCAGAGTAGATTTCAAACTTCTCGCCATAGAGATAGTGTCGCCATATCTTCAGTGCAAATACAATGGCCGTCAATTCAAGATCATGAATTGGGTAACGAGTCTCGTGTGGCTTCAACTGTCTCGAGGCATATGCAATCATATGTCTTCGCTGAATAAGAATGCATCATAACCCTCTGTGAGATGCATCACAATATACAACGAAATCACCAGTACTTGAAGGTATCGTCAACATTGGAGCACTGGTCAGTAGTTTCTTCAACTCCAAGAAGCTAGACTCACAGGCTTCAGACCACACAAATGGCGCATTCTTCTGTGTTAATTGGGTAATCGGCTTCGCAATACTGGAGAAATCTTTAATAAATCGTCGATAGTACCCTGCTAAACCCATGAAACTGCGTATCTCTGGCACTGATGTCGGTCTAGGCCAACTGATCACTGCCTCGACTTTGCTTGGGTCAACAGATATACCGTCTCCAGATATGATATGCCCCAAAAAGGCAACATGTCTCAGCCAAAACTCACACTTTGACAGTTTAGCATATAATTTCTCATTTCTCAAGGTTTGCAACACAATTCTTAAATGTTCGGCATGTTCAATCCTACTCTTGGAATATACCAGAATATCATCAATAAAAACAATAACAAACTCATCCAGATACTTCTGAAAGACACGGTTCATTAAACCCATAAACACCGCTGGAGCATTCATTAAACCAAAAGGCATGACAATAAATTCATAATGTCCATAACTGGTTCGAAATGATGTCTTCGGTATATCAACATCTCGGACTCTCAGCTAGTGTTATCCAGATCTCAGATCAATCTTGGAATAGACAGAGGATCCCTGCAACTGATCAAATAAATCATCGATACGAGGCAAGGGATATTTGTTCTTTACCGTTTCCTTGTTCAGTTGCCGGTAATCAATACACAATCTCATCGAACCGTGTTTCTTTCGCACAAATATCACTGGAGCGCCCCAAGGAGATACACTCGGTCTGATATAACCTTTGGCCAATAAATCTTCAAGTTGTTCGTTCAATTCTTTCAATTCAATAAGTGCCATTCTATAGGGAGCTCGCGATATAGGAACAGTATCTGGTAGGAGATCAATACTGAAATCTACCTCTCAAACTGGAGGTAATCCTGGAATCTCGTCTGGGAATACATCCGCAAACCACATACCACTGGCAGGTCTGCCAATGCTGGGCTCGATTTCAGTAGATCTATTGAATATACAGGGAACCCCTCTGCTCCTTTCTGTAACAATCTAGTCATCGTCAAAACAGATACTAAGGGAATTCGAGATCTGGAACCCTTACCGTAGAATTTCCACTCGTCAGCCATTTCAAGTCTGAATCTAACAATCTTCTGGAAACAATCTACAGTGGTTCTGTACTTGGTTAACATATCGATCCCAACAATACAGTAAAAATTAGCTAATCCAAGCACAATGCAATCTAAATCAATCTCATGACCCTCAAACTGTAATATACAATCTCTAACCGAAGTCATGGATATAAGACCACTTCCCAATGGAGAAGAAATAGACACTACAGCAGATAATGACTCGACAGGCAAAGCATGAATCAATGCAAAGCGCTCAGAAATGAATGTATGAGATAAACCCGTATCTATCAATACATAAGCAGGATAACAGCAAAGAAAACAGTTACCTGCTATCACATCGTCTGGTGCATCTTGGGCCTGCTTTTCTGTCAATGCAAATATTCGAGCCTGCTGTCTGGGAGGTTGACTCACTGTCTGGCTACCTCTGGCTCTGAGCTGGGTCTGTGGAGGTGTTAGTTGAAAGGAATGACAGATGAAGCTTGCCTCTCAGGCTGAGTCACTGAACCAGATGCTCCTACACTCAGAGCTTGTTGTACCCCTTTCTGTGGACATACTCTGGCGAAATGTCCCTATTTTCTGCAGATGGTGCAGCGACCCATCACACCATGACACTGTTCGGTGGCATGTCTGCCTCCACAAGAACTGCAATACACACCTGTATACTTTGTATTCTAGCCAGGACCTCTCTGTCTGGACCAACTGGAGCTCGACGAACTGCTCCCCAATCTCTTAAACTGTTTTCCCTTTGCTTTCAACTGGTCTTTCCTCCCGTTGCTACTACCACCACTATCGAATCTAGGAGGGGTTGAACTGAAGGTTGTGGCGGTCTCGGAGTCGGAGCGACATAAGAAGTGCTTTGTTTCCTAAGCAATCCAGCTTCTGCCCCTTTGGCACGGTTCAAGGCATCTGAAAATTTGTTCGGTCTACCGGCATTCACCAAGGTAAAAATTTCCAGATTCAGGCCATTAATAAACTGATCCGCAACGGCCTCGTCATTCTTTCTGACATGAGGAGCAAATCGGAGCAATGTCGAAAACTTGGCAACATATTCCTCGATGTTCAGCTGTCCCTGTCTCAAATTGGCAAATTCAGCACCTTTGTCCTTTCGGTAAGACACGGGAAAGAATTGTTGATAGAACTCTGCTTTAAAAAATTTCCAAGTGATCTCTGTGCCACGATGCTCCAATGCTCTCTTCGTGGTAAGCCACCAGTTCTTTGCAACTTCTTGTAGTTGATGCCCACTAAGTTTAACTCGTCGCTCATCGGTGTAGTCAAGAGATTCAAATAACATCTCGATGTCATCGAGCCAACTTTCACACTCAACTGCACTTTCTGTGCCCTTCATTGTCGGTGGGCGAAACGTCTGTGGCTATCTCGTATTTGAAACACATTACATATCAAATGTAAAAAATACTAGTACATCTTCTACGCCCGTGATCACCACGCTATCTCGATCTCTCATCTTTGTCTCGACCCTGATCCTACCCCACCTGTTGTCATGCACACATACAGACACAACAACAGCCGAAAACTCCGGTAAGAGCAAATCCCAGTATAAAACCTGTATACACGCATATCATGCAATTAAATACAAAATCATAATACATGAATCAGTAATCATGACACATTAGTGAAGACAGATAAACAATCTTTGACTCTTATTCTTTGACTCGACTCATATCTAAGTCTTGGGATCCCGGTGTGAATAAAACGTAACAAGTCTCCCACCTACTCTCCCAATCGGGGTGGCGGTACGTCTTATTCCTAGACTTTGGCCCTATCTGTATCGAATATCTACAATCAGAGTCGATCTTCTCCTATGCCTCGATACCACCGAACGTCTAGAACTTGGCATATCTGCCAATGACTCTCCTATCTCAATTCTTGTATATAAATCAATATAAAGCACAATATAACAAGGTATAGAAATTTAGTATGTGATTTGTGGGAAACTCAAACCGGATCTGATCCAGTTATATCTCCCCAATCAAACATTGAATTATACCTTTCGTTGTTCTGTCTTTATTGATGTCGAGGTCTCGATGTCGAAGCTTGTCAAGACAAATCTGAAATGTCATTTTCAAGATGCATTATATTAATCCTTAACTCAAATCGATACATGTACTTATCAATATTCCATTTCGGTACATTTCAGCGGCATATCGGCATAGTCTCGATATACTGAGAATACTGACAACAATAATCAAATCTCCACAATGCATAACCAATACCATATCATCACAATTCTAATTCCAGCCTGTCAACATCTATATATTTCAACTCAAGATATGCTGAAATTCACAACAAAGGCATACGGATAATTTATTCGATTTAATTTCGAATATACGATCACCGCTATCATAAGAATACATAATCTCCATCATATCAGAAATTTTCCTAACACATGAATTTCAAACCTTACTGGAAATAAAGAAACTTACATTTTTTCGTGGCCGGTGATGAGAGGAGCACAAATATGAACTCGGATAAAAAATCGGATGGTTAGATTCTTAACAATTAAATGTCTAAGATGGAATGAAGTTTGGAGGATTTCTGAATGTTGTTCTCGGTCCTTTGCTGCTGAAAATGAAGGAGATGAAGACACTTCACATATATATTTTGCATGCAAGGAAATTGGCTTATTCTTTGTTCAACACGTCGCACCGCGGATGCGCTCGCTCTGCACCGCGGGTGCGCTGAGCCTACTGTATTACATCCAAAATTTCAGAAGAACGTCCGCCGGTGTGCTGGCTTTTGGGCCGCGGGTGCGTTGTCCTCTCTGTCCCAACACCGCAGGTGCGGTAACTTTCATGGCGCGGGTGCACTGACTGTACTGTACACCAAACTCGAATTGCAACTTTGCCTCTCCATGTATATTCTTCCATTCCCTTATTCATAATACATGATAATTCAAAAGTATCGACTAAAATCTCGGGCATTACAACCGCAAAGGAGGAAATTGATAGACTTAATTTAATTGTGGTGATAATAGTCAAAACCAGTAGATCTCGTTAGTAAAACCAGAAGATATTACAAAAACAGAAGTTCTCGTATCGCCTTAACAAAGCAGTACTCTTCGAGTGCTTATCATCTTAGAAAACAGATGCAGAACTTGGCTCTTTGCTGAATCAGAACCTATCATCAATATATTAAATATTACCATTACTTTATCAAGTACAAGTATTTAATGAATCATTAAATTCTGAACTAAGTCATTTAATACATTTTACCATATGTGGTATGAAACACGACTGATTGTTCTGAAGCTTTTTACAGGAACTTTTTTAGGTAATAAAGCCGATTCTATAAGAAGTCAAAGAATCTGTTTTGTTTATAGACGTTGGATTCAAGACTTCTATATATACGCAAGATCAACAACATTTATAGGTTACCGAAAAACTACAAGCACAATCTCCAACTTACGAACGTTGATTTGAGCACTCAGAACTTCTTATCATCTACAAGCTCAAAATACAGAAAAGCAGCACACGCTTCATATTATTTATCTGATCTTTTGAGATCATATTATGCTAACTGTTTCTTACTCTCTCTACAAGCATATTCACGTTACTATATCTTTGAGAAAAGTTTGTAATCAGGAAATGAGTCTTTTCCAGAACTTTGCTGTATTAGTTTTATTGTGTTGAGTTACTAAGAGTTTCAGTAGGCAAATGATAAGTCCTACTGAAATAGGTGTGTACAAGTGTTATACTGTAAAAACCAAAGTCTTTTAGTGGTACCTTCTGGAAACAGAAGAAGGGGAGATGTAGAAGATTTTATCTTCGAACTTCCACTAGAAGAAAAATGGTTTTTTGCGGCACAACATTAACGGCGTGCATTAAAAGCACCCTGTTAATGTAATTTTTAACGGCGTGCTTTTAAATGCACGCCGTTAATGTGATTGCACCTTACAACAACCACGAAGTGCAGAACAAAAACGCTGTAAATTAATTTATCAACTGCGTACTGGAAAGCACGCCATTAAAGAATTATTTTTCAACGGCGTGTATTAAGTACGCTGTTACAAATCATATTTACGGCACACAATACATGCTGTGAGTATCGGCAATAAAATTAATGCTTGACGATTGAGAAGGCGCCAAATCTCCTTATAATCGCGCCTCTCTTTTTTTCCCCATCAAAACCCTCAATCACCTCTTCGTAATTTTTGCTTCTACCACCGTCGTCTCCTTCTACCACCGTCGTCTCACCGTCCGCCTACGGCCAGCCTCCTCGGATTCTGTTTACACGACCTATCGAAACTCCGTCGCTGCTCCATCTCCTATCCCATCAGACGCCGCTCAAGCTGCAACTGCGTCCATCTGCTATCCAAACTCCGTCGCTGCTCCATCGTGTGTTTGCCCTGGTTACGCTTTTCCAACAACTTTGCTTGTTTATTTTTTTTCACAATTTATCAGATCGATTTTGCTAATCTCGCTTACTGTCAGGTTCCTTAGCCGTTTCCCAGAAACAGAAAATTCTGTTTTCCTCTTGAATCCTTGTGGTTTTTGCTGGAATGGCACAGTAGGTGGCCAAGATTGAAGTTTTAAAGGGGAAAATAGCAGTCTTGATTCATTTGCTCTGTTTTTTTTGTCACATATAACTATACTCTCCAAATTGATTAAACTTGACAGACGATCCGAGTATACTATATTGACCAAGGATCAACGGTGACATCAAATTGTTTCCCTCGACGCTCATTTATCAGAGGTAAAATTATGTTCGATCACTGACTTAGATTGACCGAGGAGAATAGATTGCAAGCTAGAGTGTATTCTTGTTGCTTGAATCATCAGTGTGAAGAATTGACCAGCTATTGAAATACACAAATCTATATGATTATTTGAATACACTAAGCTATTCTTTGAGTTGTTTTTATCCACATAGCCTTTATCCAGTGGCCTCTGTAACAATGCGGATGATTGAATTGAGAAAAGCTTATATTTCTTGAAATGTTCTCTGAAATCCCCTGTTATCAGGAAAAAAAGTTTCAGTTTTAGCTAAGAAGATTGAATGTCTCGGGAGACTTTTTGATTCAATCGAAAAAAGCCTAGTTTCTGCTTCACGCATATGGATTTGGTTGATATTAATAATTCATGTACCCATTCGTTAATTTATCATTATAAAATCTCACTTGCACAATAAAAGTAGATAATTTCATAGTCCAAGATCTTTACCTGGGGCTCTATTGTTATTTGCATCACTTGTGTGTCACGTAGATAATTTCATATCATTATATGTTTTTGTCCCCTCCCATTTTAATGTATTCCTCACAAAAATCTTTGCCAGCCTATCTTGTCTCCCTCCCTGTGCCACATATTTGCATCATTTATGTGTCACATAGATATTTTACACGATAATAATTGGGAAAATTTTTAAATTTCATCTTTAAAAGTGGTAGCTTTACTCCTTCTCCCTGCCTTTGTCCCACAAAAATTGGGCCCAAATCACAGCATATTAGTGTATATTTGAGCTTTATTAGAATATGGAATAGTTCTAAAAAGAGGGCCAAAAAATAAAGCACGGTCTAAAGATATTTGCTTTAGATCTTCCACTTCAAAAAGAAAGATAAATATGTGATCTTTCTTTCTTTACATTGAAAAGAGCTCTCTTGTATTGCACTAAATAAAAAGAACCTCCTTAAAAGTCGAAAAAATCGACACCCTTCATGCATGGGAAAATGTGATCTTGGACTATGAATGAATGCTTTTTGAAAAAAGAGATTTATATATGCTTGTTTCCTGTGGTTCATCTTTGTTGATGCCTTAATTTTTTTTTTAAAATTAAATTGACAAATTGAAACTTTAGTTGGTTGCAAATTGTCGAGAGAGTTCTCAAAATTACACGAAGAATGCTTCTTTCCAAAGTAGCATGAAAAATCACATTTCTTGGTGTTGGTACTATTCCTTTTCCATATATTAAGTGTATTGCTTGATGAATCTTTAGGTTCTAAATTTTGCATTATTGGTCTTGAATTTATGTGGCTAATAGTAGAGCTATATGACAAGTAATTTTTTTTTGGATTTGAATAAAATCTACTTTAACAATTTAGTGGCTAGTTTTTAATATTTATTGCAGAAGTTGAGGTTATATTTTTATTCATTTTCTCATTTTATTTATGAAGTAATGAAAATTATTTGAAGTAATATATTAATTTGAATGTTAAGTTTTGGGTCATTTACGAAATGGATAAAGAATGGATTCATTTGTCTTCAAGACTTCTACCCGAGTATGAAGAAGGGGTTAAAAAATTTCTTGCACATGCCAAGGACTACGCCAAAACACGTGACGTAATATTATGTCCTTGCATATGTTGTAAAAATAAGAAGTATATGACATTTGACAAAGTGTATGAGCAGTTAATATTCAAGGGGTTCGATCCTTCTTACACGATTTGGTTCTTCCATGGTGAAACCAATACCTCACAATTTGAAGGTGAAGGTAGTTTAGGAGGAGTTCAAGAAGCGGATGATGAAAGTAGAGAGGCATTTCACTTATATAGGGATGCATTTGTCTCAGATGAAGAGGTTGGACACACTACATCTGACGCAAGAGATTATGAGTTTACTGATTTATTATAAGATGCAGAAACTCCTCTCTTCCCTGGATGTACGACTTATACAAAGTTGTCAGCATCTGTCACATTATACAATTACAAGTCTACCAATGGTCACACTGACAGTAGTTTCAATGAGCTCCTTAAGATCTTAGGTGACATGCTTCCAGAAAAAACCACACTTCCACAAAGTGTTTACTCGATGAAAAAGTTGTTGAAACCATTTGATTTAGGATATGAGAAGATTCATGCTTGCCCAAACGATTGTTGTCTATTTAGAAAGGAGCTCAAAGAATTAGACTCATGTCCAAAGTGTGGTTCCTCAAGATGGAAGGTGGACAAAGTTACCTTAAAAGTTCGTAAAGGAATTCCTGAAAAGGTGCTAAGGTATTTTCCTGTGATACCAAGACTTAAAAGAATGTTTAAATCAGAAGAAATGGCTGAAGATTTGATTTGGCACTCCAACCACAAAATTCAAGATCATATGATGCGTCATCCAGTTGATTCAGTAGCTTGGGATACAATAAATCACAAGTGGCCTGCTTTTGCATCAAATCCTAGAAATCTTCGTCTTGGTCTTGCAACAGATGGATTCAACCCTTTTGGTGACCTTAGTTCTAGATATAGTTGTTGGCCGGTTATCTTGGTCAATTACAATCTTCCTCCATTGAAGTGCATGTCGAAAGAAAATCTTATGTTAACATTACTAATACCAGGTCCAAAGCAACCAGGAAATGATATAGATGTGTACTTGGAACCTCTTGTGGAAGATTTGAAGGAGTTGTGGGACACATGTGTGGAGGCATTTGATGCATTTAGCAAGTCAATGTTCAATCTGAAGGCTATCTTGATGTGGACAATCAATGATTTTCCAGCTTATGGAAACCTAGCTGGATGTGCCACAAAAGGAAAATTCGGTTGCCCAATATGTGGTGAAGACGTTTGTTCTATGTGGCTTAAGTACAGTAGAAAGTTTTCATACTTAGGCCACCGAAGATTTCTTGCTCCTGATCATCCATTTCGTGAGAAAAAGAAGTGGTTTAATGGAAAAAAAGAGAGAAAAGGAAAACCGAGGGCTTTGACTGGTTTAGAAATTCTCAATGCAGTAAAAGTCATTGAAAATGACTGGGAAAAAAAAGAGTCAGAATATCAATAATGCAAAGAGAAAGAGAAAGACGCATGATAGTTCAAAAAAAGTACAAAAATCAGATCAAATGTGGAAGAAGAAGTCAATTTTTTTCAGTTTTCCATACTGGAGTGTGAGTTCTTTTGCACTATATTCATCAAGTTTTATAAATTTGTTTTTTTGTTCATAAATTTTTTTGAATCATGAACTAATACTATGAAATGTGTTAATCGTTATGTGCAGGGACTGCTGCTACGTCATAACTTAGATGTGATGCATGTTGAAAAGAATGTCTGCGAAAATATCACAGGCACATTGTTAAACGTGAAGAAAAAATCCAAAGATGGTGTGAATGCTCGTAAAGATTTGATGCACTTAAACATTAGAAAAGAATTACATCCTCAAGAGAAAGGGGAAAATATGTATCACTTGCCTGCTGCACCTTACACATTGTCTAAAAAAGAGATGAATGTATTTTGCTCTAGATTGAAGAAAATAAAGTTACCCGATGGCTACAGCTCAAATATTGGTAACTGTGTTTCTTTAGAAGATCATAAGCTTATTGGGCTGAAATCTCATGATTGCCATGTTCTAATGCAACAATTGCTATCAGTAGCATTGAGAAGTCTTTTACCTAAAGGTCCACGTAGTGCTCTATTTCTATTGTGTGCATTTTACAATGAATTATGTCAAAGAGTGTTAGACAGAAACCGTTTAGAACAACTCGAGGAGAATATTGCTGAAACCCTATGCATGTTGGAAAGGTACTTTCCACCCGCTTTCTTCACTATCTCGGTTCATTTGACAATTCATTTTGCAAGAGAGGCTCGCTTGTGTGGGCATGTCCAATTCCGTTGGATGTATCCCTTTGAAAGGTAATAGATATTAATTTATTTCTAGACCAATATTATGTTATACAACTAATTTAAATTTGCTACAAACACTAGTTTCATGTGAAATATGTTTTTTTCTTTAGATTTATGAAAACACTTAATGAGTATGTGAAGAACCGAGCAAGGCCAAAGGGTTGCATAGCTGAGTGTTATCTTGCAGAAGAACGAATGCGATTTTGTAGTGCTTATATAGAAAAAGCGACTGGTATTGGTATCCGTTCTAATCGAAATCAGGATTTGGACAATGGATTAGTGGAAGGTCGCCCAATTTCGCAAGGAAAAGAAAAAATTTTAGAAGACCATGTGTTGCAAGCTGCACATCGATATGTGTTGTTCAATACTGCTGAAGTTGAGCCTTACTTACAGTGAGTATAGTTAATTACATATCATATTAGCCTTTGTCTATTACATAATTCATATATTCCAATAATCACCCTTTAATGATTTTAAATAGGAAGCACATTGAGGAGCTGAAACAAACAGATCGTCGTTTCTTAATTAATGAAACATTGTTACAGAAGCGACATATGGAAACATTTGCTCAATGGTTATCAAAACATGTTTTTGATAACTCATCAGACAGAATACAATGGCTAGCACATGGTCCAAGAAAACATGTCATATCTTATACGGGTTATATTGTAAATGGATATCGATTCCACACAATTGATGTTGAAAGGTCGACACAAGATAGTGGTGTTTCGATTGAAGCAGATACTGTTTGTCAGTCTAGTACGAATGATCATTCACATACCGTTGGAAGAGTATTATACTATGGAGTTATACGAGATATTGTTTTACTAGACTACTATTCTTTCAAAGTTCCTGTTTTTAGGTGTGATTGGGCAAATCATGAAACTGGAATCAAAATGGAAGATGGTTTTACACTGGTCAACTTACACCAAGGTCTAAGAACTTTTGAAGGCGATCCTTTCATTTTAGCATCACAAGCAAAACAAGTATTCTATTCTAGAGACAATGACGAATCAAACTGGTATGTGTTGCTGAAAGCGCCGCCTCGGGGTATGCATAACATGAATTTGCTTGAAGAGGAAGCCTATACATCATTCACACCTCTTGATGTGTCCACACTTGAGATTAACATCACTGAGAAAGAACCGTACGCGAGAAATGAGTGTGTGGGAATTGACGTGACTGATCTGTGATTGAAATTTTCGGTTGTAGAGTTTGTAGTTAATTTAAAAGGTTCCATTACACTTTATTTACTGTTGCAATATATTTGTTTGTTTTCTTTTTATTTTCAACGAATTATCATGCTATATTACATGTTTGACTATCTCTTCATATACAACATTAAAAAATGAGCAGATTGGGCCAAAAACGCAGCAAGGTATCTATAGGTGAAGTTCAGGTGATATTTTATTATTTTGTAAATTTTGGTTTATTTTAGTTTTTATGAAGTCTCAATTTTACATTATAATATCTCTTTTTGCTATTTTGTAGGAAAATATAGCTAATAAGCTATCGAGAGTGGACTCCAACACTCCACCTAATTCATCAGAATATGTGCGGGATAAAGACCTAGTTGATGACGCCAAAACTAATAATAAAAAAGGACGAGGTCCATCAAAGTTGAATTTGGTTAGTGGCCAACAACCGCCCAAAGATCTGGAACGTAATGAGTTTGGACAGGCAATTGGAGATAATTCGGTCAAGTACGCCACTTTTCTAGGTTGCATGGTAAAATAATTTGTGCCATACACATTAGATCGATGGAATGACTTAGACGAGGAAATGAAGAATAAGATGTGGTGTTGTCTTCAGGTAATACTTATCACTGTTTTTTTATTCCTATTTTGTTACAAAATGTAGAAATATTTTTATGCTTCTTAATGTGTAGTTGAACTATAAAGTTGAGGAGTGGGAGAAACATGCAATCTTTCAAAAGTTAGGTAAATTGTGGCGTGATAGAAAGTCCAAACTCCAAATACTTATACGAGAAGTTGATGATGGTCGAGTGGCTTCACGAGATCTTTGTCTTTTGAAGCCCGAATTTATGGATTCACACCAACGGGACTTGTTTGTAAAGAAGACACGATCATCACCATTTCAAGTAAGTATCAATTCATTGGTATAGATTTTCGACTGTTTGATACATGCATATAATTGTTATGATTTTCGGGCTTAAATTTAATAATTCCAAGAAGTAACGAATCACACAACAGAGAATGTTCTTCTTTGGGACTGAGAACTCGAAATCCTAGGAAACAGGGGCATCTCCACAGATGTTTTCGAGCTTCATTGGTGGCTGTTGATCGGCAACAGCATGTAAAAATTAAATTATGTAAGTTATATGTCTGAAGTTTGTGGCCGAGCCCAATGCCACCCCATTTAGTCGGTAAACGCGAAATGGCTGTTCTTTCCACAAGCTTTTCTCTCTAAATTCTGTACCTGAGAAAAAGAATTATCAATGTCCCCTTAATTACCATGATGACCCACCCTCCCCTCCACCCCCAGTACCCTATCAACGTCAACAAGAATATGTCACATGTCATCTGCCCAGCTCATCGATGTTCACCCTCTCATTGAGCAGAAAGTCTAGCATCAACTGCAGCAGTTTCCCTGATCAAATCCTCTGAGAAGAAAAATGATGCAGCAACCAGTTCTTATGTAGTACCTGAAATTAAAACTATTTCTAGGTAGCAGAGAAAATTGGGAACTAAAGTTCAAAACTAACCCCAGCAGTAAAAATGAGGATACCATGTGGTTGAATTTAAAGGGTTCTGAGGGCAGCGAATAACTCATTGTTGAGCAGAAACAGATTACTGGAGTGAAGGATCGGTGTTCACTGCTATAAGATTGTTAGAAGCAAATCCGGTGGGCCTGTTGAAATTTCAGATCAAAGAGAAGATTCTGAGTTAAATGATCATTCTGTTGAGCATAAATATGTCCCCTTAATTGAAACACCACTAGATTAATTGGTTGACTGCTGTAAGAGTTCATCTTTAATCCTTTATAGTTATTTTTGTCAATTGTCGCACTTATTTTTCATTTATACCCATTATGTGACATTCATGCATTGGATTAATTCTTTAATTTTTAGCAATCATGTGACTAATCAATTATATATGAATATGTTATATGTTTTTTATTTTCAGGAAAAGAGTGAAAAATTTAAGGCAATGAGAGGAAAGCAAATACACAACCACACAATGAGCAGGAGAGGTTATGCCCGTTTGGCTCACATTATGGTAATTGTTATTATTTGAAAAACCTTATGAAAAGCTCTTCTCTAAGTTTTTTAATTTTTAAATTTAATGATACTTTTTTTGAATTATGTTCCTAATGAATTGTTCATAAATTTCTATATGCTTCTTACTCAAGGAGAAAACGTCTTCTGCTGATATACCAATTACAAGAACAAAAGTATGGGTGGAAGGCCATAAGAAGAAAAATGGACAACCGAGTTGTGAAGCTGTTGGAGAAAAAATGGTAATAAAATTATTTCTGTAAAAAAAAACTGATCAACTTAAATTCATTATTTTCTCAAAAAGTATTTGTTTGTTATTTGCAGAAAGAAATAGAAGCATGTGCATCTGAATCTCAAAACACTACTAACATTGCTGAGGATGCAATTAGCCTTGTATTTGGAAAGGAAATTCGAGGTAGAGTGCGTGGAATGGGCTTAGGAGTTACACCTTCAAAATTTGGAGCATCTTTGCAACAAAATGGAACTATTAAACAACTTCAAAGTATGATGCACAACCTTCAACAAGAAGTGCAACAAATGAGGTCCATTGTTTTCCAAAATATGAGGCAACAAAATGAGCAAGAACATGTTAGTAATTAAACAACAATAGATAAAATAATTTGTATTTATGTTGTTGAGAATTTTTGTTTAGTGACCTATGATTTTGTCTTGGTCATTTTTTTGTTTTATTGTTGGGAAGAAAAATGGTATAAGTTTCACTAGTCTTATTTAGTTTACTTTGTAGCTTTGGTGTACTTGTAGTGTGTGTATTTTTTTGTGGAGATTTACATATATAATATTGGTGGCATGCTCTTCACTTTTTCACTCCACCACATGTTGTATATTGATGGCTTATTTCCTCGAGCAAAGTTGAAAATATTATAGCGCGTGCGAAGTTGGTTCATCTACTTCATTTAGACTAAGACTCCCCAACGGTTTCGTGCGTTTGACCAATTCAATTGATATTTGATGTGCTTTAATTTATGCAAATTTTGATTCAAGCTAATGAAGTAATCTAATGAAGCTTCTTACATTGGAGATTTTTTGTTTGAGATATTTTTTGTTTTATCTCAATATGTAGGTAGGTATTGGTGGCAGTATTGGGATTGAGAATGATATTGGTAGCGGCTGTGATATCAATCGTCTCAAAAAAAGTGGTAATGCTGATAATGTGAACTAACATCAAGTTGCATCTCAGGTAATTATCTTAAATGTTTGTGTTATCTAAACCACATTTGTTATAAAATAGATATGGCATAATTAATACTTTGTATTGTTTATATGCAGTCAAATTCAAAGAATGTGTGTCGTGGAGATATCTCTGAAAATACTAAATGTAAGTTGCTTCATTGGTGTGGTGATGGAGTTGTTGCTGAAGGTCGAATTGCATCCACAGATCCAACTGTAAAAGTGCATCACGTTCCTCTTGGTGGATCTTGTTGGAAGGTTTGGGTTGATAGAGTTCTTGTGGAGCAGGTAGACTTAATTCGACCGAATTCTGAAATGATTTTTCTGGATGATGCAGTTGGAAGCACAGTAGCATGACCTTCTAAATTTATCGTTTTGTGTGACTGATACAGATCTTATATTGGTTCTAGGGTTACAGACACTATTGCATCAAACCATCATATTACTGAGTATTTTGTTTACTTTAGCAAGTAAAGGAAAATTGTCATTAATTACCTAGTTTTTATGTAATCTTATTATTTTGTTTTAATTCTGGTGATTGGTAGGATGATAAATCTTTTGAGTTTCGATATTATTGTTTAAAATTTTGTTCATAATAATATAAATAACTTTAATATGCTGCACGTTGCTCATAAACCAAATCGACAGCGTACAATAATTTATTAATTACAGCTTGCATTGCGCCTTATCCACAGCATATTGCGCATGCCATGGTTGGTTTTAACCGCAGCGTGCAACACCCGCTGCCAATAAATCATCAACAACATATTGCGCACGCCATGGATACGTTTAACCACAGCGTGCATTACACCCTGCCAATTGGTGAACATATCAACAGCATGTTTTGCGCACGCCATGGATAAGTTTAACCACGGCGTGCCTTGCACGCTGCCAATAGGTCGATATATCAACAACATGTTTTGCACCACGTTGAAACTTTTAACCAAGGCGTGCGGTGCACGCTGCCGAAGGTAACTATCAATAGCACACACCGCACGCCGTTGTTAGCGTAAACCGCAGCGTAAACTGCACGCTGCCAATAGTTTCAAACTTACGACGGCTTTAAACTTTACAGCGTGCCTCGCAGCGTGCCATGCACGCCGCGGATACCTTTCCGCGGCGAATATTGCACGCCGCGGAAACCCATTTTTCTTGTAGTGTTCCATAAACAACCATTGTCTACTGCCTACTGTTTCTTTGTGTTTCATCGTACTCCATCGGATCGTTTCCGCACTTATTATTGTGATCTACTGGACTTACTCGTGAACAAGATTAGCTATAATCTATAACAGGATTCTAGCACCTTTTGCAAAAACGACCGTAAAAGGAAAGAGTTTATCACCCCCCTCTAAACTCTATATCGATCCCTAACAGATTTCTTGGAATTGTGGTATTTTTTTTTTCACCATTTGACCAAGTAATTTGAGAGATATGGTCAAAATGCTAGAGCATGGTAAAATTGCCACTCTTTTGGTGACTTTATTTGTTGCTTAATTTGATACCAATTGTGAGAAAAATTTTATCTCATGCTTGTCACCAATATTGTAGATATTATCATCAACTTTCTACAGGTTCAAGAATCATTTTAATGTCATTTGCAACCCCAAGGTTATGCTTGTTTTATCGAACTTTTAAAAATAGGTAAAAACTTATAATAACACAACTTATATTTTATACAATTTATTATAAAACATATAATATTTAAACGAAAAATATAAATTTATATTACAAAACAATTAATTTTAATACAATTTTTTATCTTTATCACACTCCCCAACCAACTTATTGCTAGCCTCTAACAATTTACGCATTAATAGCAACACAAAACATATTGATTAATTTAAATAGAAATATAATCTGAGCTATCCAAGTGTTTAAATTCAATTTGAAAACTGTCAAAGTTATATCAAGATAATTATAATTATAATTTATAAAATAATCTGAACTGATCAATTCAAAGCTTATTTTCAGTTAGTTAAATGTACATGACCTTTAGAAATTCCTAGTAAGAATCTTAACTCCATATCCTCACAGGTTAATAAATTTTTCAATTTATGGGAACGATTTCTCTCATGGAATTGGAATATAGATAAATGCTCAGGAAAATGGTTTACAGAATGCAGACAGACAAACGAGCCAAACTAATCAAAAGATAGGAAATCCATTGATTCAAAATCTAATTGTTCTTATTATATATTTTTTCTCGATATTTTTTTACGTCACGGAATCAGACTAAGTTTATGCTTATTGACCACATATTTATTTAATTTGTATAATATATTTCTCTCTTTTTTCTTTTTTCTTTTTCTTTTTTATTTTTATTTTTATGAGAAATAAATGGGTCGTGGAATATAACTTAAAAATTACATAGATTTTCAACATTTTTTTCTTTTTTTTCAGGAAATATCATTTATTTTTTAAAAATAAGAACTCAAGATCTAAACAATAGATAGCATCTCTGATGATCAATAAAGGCTCGCAAACTGTTTTCTCAATCCTCTCCACTCAATCACAAAATATGTGTGAGTTATAAAATTTTAGACAATCTTATTAGGTATATCTTGGGCCATATACTTTAATAACTGATATTATCACAATGGTTAATCACTCAAAAAAATTTCATAAATCATATTTTTATAGTGATCAGAATATTAAAATTGACTTTTTTTTTCAAATAAAAATTTAAACATCCTCAGATAAATCAATACATTTTGTAATTTAAACTTTTCAAACATGTAATGTGTGGGGACCCGGACGCTAATCATCTTTGGGATTTAATTATCAATTAAGATAAACATGGTCTAAAATTTTTTTCTTTTTAAAATGTAAGTACGGAACGTAATGGAATTTAACTAATATACATCTCAGTATAAAAGTACAATAATGTACAACAATTACTAAAACTAGTCTAAGGTTCAACTACTAAATTTCAAGTATTAAACCGAGTCTACATCCAAGTCCGGAATCACCCCTCTAATCTCGATCTCTCATCTTCCTCTTGGCCCTGATCCTGCCCCACCTGTTGTCATGCACACATACAAACAAGACAACAGCCGGATAACTCCGGTGAGATATAAATATCCCAGTATAAATAATGTATACATGCAGTTAACTGAATTAACATAAAAGCATGAATTATATCTTATCACATGTAGCATAATCAAACAACATGTATCAATACCAGTCTGTAAATAAAACATGAATCGTAATCTACGAAACATAAATTAATATGGATCTGTAAATTAAATTCTACTCTCAATATCTAAGACTCAACTCATCTCTCATTCTAATCTAGGGATCCCGATCTAATTTAGACATTGGTACGATGTATTGTGGGGGACCCGGAAGCTAATCATGTTCTTAATCATCTGTGGGATTTAATTATCAATTAAAATAAACAGTGTCTAAAAATTTTTCTTTTTAAATACAAGTGCGGAAGGTAATGGAATCAAATTATTATACAAACCAGTATAATAATACAAATCTTGTACAACATGCATCTAGTTCCAATTAGTCTAAGGTTCAATTACTAATTTCAAGTATTAAACCATGTCTACAATGAGTCTGGAATCACCACTCTAAACTCGTCTTCTCTTATCATCTTCTGACCCCGATGATCGAGCAAAACTTGCACTGTGAAATCCACAAATAAAATATGATTTTGTATGCTCAAAAAGTAATCGCAAGTGCACGATGTCAAGTAATAATATAGTGTATGTGAATACGAGTATCATTCCGCTGAGGACTGTATTTAACAATTATTATTTTAGTTATTAAAACTTTAGCGAGGAAATGTGATTTGTTGTGTTATAACTACTAAAATGCAAGAAAATCAAATAAACAAGTTCAAAGATTAAATGATAAAATATGACTCTTAAATCGATTGATTAAATTTCAAATGATAAAAGAATTTGTTGGGAATTCTGGTTCACCTACCCCTTATTAATTAATTAATTCGTCCGATTGTGTTCTACGCTTCCGACAGGATTTCCTATTCAATTGAACACACTCTCTCGAGCTATGCCAAACTAATTCACTCAATGAAGTAATTAAATGTCTTTAATTATTTATCAAGAATGAATCGCATTTCGATTTATGAAACCCCCTAGTTTTCGACCCTAAGGACTATGACTATCGGCACGTATCCAATTTCATATTTCTATGTAAATTGTAGATCCGCGAATTATACCACTCGATCCTATCACTAGTTATTCTCTCGAACTCACTCGTGATATAAAATTGTCGTTAAAGTTAGCTACGCTCAACGACACAATAAAAATCGTGGAATAATCAAGAATAAATCACAAACCGGAATATAAATTAACCAACTAAAAGTTTGGGGTAGGATCCTCTGTTATCCCAACAAATATTAAAGTTTAGATACTAGAATTCATCATTAAAATAAGCAAAATAATATTTAAATACAGGAAAATAAACTGGAAATACGAGACGTGACGAAATCTGCGAAGAACGATGCCCGGAAACCGTAGAATCTTCAATCCAAGTGCAAAAGCTCTCCAAAACTCCTTATGGTCCCTTCAATAATGTCTGAATAATCCCCAAAAGTCGACCAATCCTCTTTCCATAGCAGCCATACTCCAAAATTAAGGTAAGAAATCGCGCACAATAATCTTCCAAAAATAGGCGACGCTCGGGCGGTAGAAAAGTACCGCTCGAGCGCCACACTCTCTGTAATTCTCCTTGGCACATGCAGCATTCGCGCTCGGGCGGTAGAAAACTACCGCTCGAGCGCCGACCTTTCTGTTGAAGTTCTTGGGGTGCGGGGCTTTCGCGCTCGGGCGGTAGAAAACTACCGCTCGAGCGCCGACCTTTCTGTTAAAATCTTCAGCTTTTCATATGTCGCGCCCGGGCGGTAGAAATATACCGCTCGGGCGCCGCTTCTTCTGTCCCTTGACTTGTTGGCTTAGCAAAGTCGTCCCTTTTTCTATTTTTCCGGTCATTTTTCCTGCAATTTCGTCACGCCCGAGTGAGATAAGATAAAATGCAAATGTTTATTCTAAAATGAACAAAATGTGATTGAAATAGACGCACGCACAATGCAAAACACACACAGACTAATGCAATAAAACACGTAAAAACGACACACATCAACCCCCTCATACTAACCTTTTGCTTGCCCTCAAGTAAAATAGGTTAAAGTACGAGATACTAAACAAACTCAACAACCACAAAATTACTCAAACAAAAAATAACTAACACAATTAAATATCAATGGTGAGTTAACAAATTTTATGCTCATGCCTCAGTGGACTTTCTCACGTACAAATCATAATCAAGTCAAATCACAAACGAATACTCATTCTCATCTACACATAAATCTCGACACTAATTTGAACGTGTGTGTGTGTGATGATGGGTCTAGTCATTCGTACTTCAAATAGATCAATTATCAAATCATGCGAGTCACTCAATTAACACGTCAATACAAGTCTCACTAGCATGCATCCCCGTGTCCATTTATCACCAACCATAATTTGAACTTTATTCGATTCTTAAGTACAGATAAGGGTGTCGAGAAGGAGGAAAATAAGCTCAAGTGGCTAAAAGTCGGGAGTACACCGATCATTTTCATTGTGCAGTCGTCAAGACTTTTCGTCTGACTTTCCTCGTCTCCTTACATCTCCAACTTTTAGCCTAGGAATAGAATTTCATTCTTTTTATTTCGGCTCCCCCTCACCTTACATCTCCTTTTTCTTTTTCTTTTTTCTTTATTTTTTTGAATGCACAATTTTCACACATGTACTCCCTAAGATAAGAATATATATATTTGGATTACAGCTGGTTGGGAGTATGACATTTTAATTCAGTGCATTGGAAAGGATTTAAATGTAAAGTTCAAGGCAAAACAAATTTTCTCATTCGAGGTCCCAATTAGCGACTTATTTTCACGGGTTTACATGCTAAATCAACTCATAAATGGTGCCTTTCAAGTTAACCACACAAAACTTTCAAATCTCACCATTATTCCTACAAACTTATAGTCCCCACACATGTGTGCTCAAAAAGTTCAAACTTTGTGCCAAAATTCATGTTTTAACAATCAAGAGTACCGTTCATGAAATGACCCAATCAATACTTTTGTGTACTATCAATTCATCATCATCATTGGCTCATAAAGTATGTCTTCTCACCATAAACGATACCAAACATGAACTAAACAAACATGACAATCTACCCACCCCCTCATACTAGAGTTGTGCAATGCCCTCATTGCACAAAACGAAACAAACACTAACAACAAAACAACTCATGAATGTAAATGCAAACACAGAAATGCAAACACAAATATGCAAACACAAATGCAAACTAAATAAACATGAAAGCTAATAAACATGCTAGACGGAAACAATGATAAGAAAGAAAAACAGAAAAGCGGTAAAGGGAAAAAAATGCGAAGTAGGGGAAACAGGAAACTCCCCTGATCAAGTGTCATCCTCATCCTGCTCCGGCGGTGGCACTCCTGCGGCCTCCCCATGCTGAGAGTAATCATACTGGAACCGGAATGGGGAAGGGGGTAGCGGAGACGGTGGGATGGTCGATGGGTCAACGCCCCCTTGCACAAGCAGCGAGCGCATCATGGAGTCAATGTGAGATAGATGGTCGGTGACATACGAGTTGAATTGACCCTGATGCGTTTGGCAGGCGAGATTCTCAGCCATCATATCGGTGTGAGTTCTCCGGCAGGGTGGTGGTGGACGGCGACGTGGAGCGGCGGTGCTAGAACCACCTACATCTTCCTCGTGAGAGGGGAAGTCGCTAATTCGCTTAGCTCGTTTCCGCTGGAGGTCCTCGACACAAATCGGCTTCATGGGTTGCAACCACTCCTCATCATCGCGAAACACGACTCCCGCCCTAGCGCCCAACTCGGAGATAATGGTGGGGAAGAACAGGCCCACATGACTGTTGTGGGCACTCAGGGTGATTTGTGAATTGATGAGTGTGCCCACGTTGATGGTGTATCCCTCGTCAACGCATAAAGCAGCACCGCCCGCTCTTTCTGGACCTCGCTCTTATGCGAGACCGGCATCATTCTCCGAGCCACAAATAAATACCAAAGGGCAACTTCGGTTTTCAAATACTTCTCGTCAAAACAACTCGGCGAGCCGCCCAATGGTTTCCATATTGCGCCCGGATGGCACAATGTGGCGAGAATCGTATCATAATTCGGGTTAGCAACCAATGTCTGGAAGTGGGAGTCGTCGACCTCCGCTGTCCCTAACAGTGCATTAATCGTCACCGAGTCATACGGCACCTGTTTACCCCTCACAAACACCAAACCATTTCGCCCCTCCGCTGCATTGGCATAAAATTCGCGAACCACAGACACTACCGCCGCCTTAGGTTGCTCACCGTATTGTTCCCAACCACGCCTTTGCAAATCAACAATAATATCCAAGTATCTGTCCTCTAACTGTCGCCGGACTCCCCTCTCGGCTATTGGGTTGCGATGAATTTTCGCATGCTCGTATCGAGCCCTAGCCTCTATACTAACAAACCGTGCCCTATCAAACGATGATGAAGAGGAGGAACCGGGGTTACCTTTTTGCTTTTTGGGAGCCATTGTGTTGGACAAGTTGAATCTTTGAGTTGGAGAATGGTGTTCTTGCTTCCCAAGGGAGTTTGTGCCTTGTTGCCGGAGACTAGAGTGGATATTGAACGCCTGCACCACAAAATTGAAAGAACAAAATGAGAGTAGTGAGGGATTTTTGAGAGGGGAATTCGGGGATTAGGGATTTTTGAGAGAGGAAATTTCATGCAGAATGAAGAAAGGGGAAGGGGATCTGCGCTTTAAAAGGCTTCGCGCTCGAGCGGTAAAATATTACCGCTCGAGCGCCGAGTCCTCGGGGAAAAGTTAGTAGAGACAAATGCTCGCGCTCGAGCGGTAAAATATTACCGCCCGAGCGCCAAGCTCTCTGGACTTCTGTATTAGCTTCGCGCTCGAGCGGTAATAAATTACCGCCCGAGCGCCGAGTTCTCGGGAAAAATTCACATTCCACCTTTTTTTTTATATATAAAACAACAGTAAAACAAAATATGCTGACACGAAAGAAAAAGAAAATTAAATTAAATGCAAGAGAAGGGAAAAGAAGTAAGTTCTCAATTTATCGTCGAGAGCTAGACTGTCGGTCTGTCTCAGTTCGGCGTGTCTTGGAACCGAGTGATTCCAAGTTACGCCTCAATTGTGCCACCCATGTAGTGCTTCAGTCGCTGGGCATTGACCGTAAATGCCCCATCCTTCCCATCTTTCAATTCTTCAGCTCCCGATGGATAAACTTTCGAGATCACGAATGGACCAGACCATCGTGACTTCAATTTCCCGGGAAATAGTCGCAACCGGGAGTTGTAGAGTAGGACACTTTCTCCTTCTTTGAATTCTCTCTCGATGATCCTCTTATCATGAGCCTTCTTTGTTTTCTCTTTGTATGACAATGCAAGATCATAGGCCAGATTTCGGAACTCCTCCAATTGATCTAGTTGAAGCAACCATCGTTCACCTGCATCAGTAAAGTTAAAGTTTAGTGCTTTGGTTGCCCAATATGCGTGATGCTCTAACTCTACAGGTAAGTGACATGCTTTACCAAACAATAATCTGTACGGTGTCGTGCCTATTGGTGTTTTGAAAGCAGTCCTATATGCCCAAAGAGCATCATCTAATCTCACCGACCAATCCTTCCTACTGACACCTACCACCTTCTCCAAAATTCGCTTTATCTCTCGGTTAGACACCTCAACTTGCCCACTCGTCTGGGGGTGATAAGGGGTAGAGATCTTATGTGAGACACCATATTTGCTTAAAAGTTTTTCAAAGAGTTTGTTGCAAAAATGAGTGCCACCATCACTAATGATTGCTCGTGGTGTTCCAAAGCGGTTAAAAATGTTTTTCTTCAAAAATTTTAGAACCACTTGAGCATCATTAGTGGCGTATGCTTCCGCCTCTACCCACTTAGACACATAATCCACCGCCACCAAAATGTATTTTTTTGTGAAAGAACTGGAAAACGGTCCCATGAAATCTATTTCCCACACATCAAAAACCTCACACTCAATGATATTATTTAAAGGCATTTCGTGACGGTTAGAGATGTTACCTGTCCGTTGGAATTTATCACATGCTAGCACATAAGAACGAGCATCTTTAAAGAGGGTTGGCCAATAAAAGCCACATTCGAGTACCTTAGATGCCGTCCTCGTTGGTCCAAAGTGACCACCTACCTCACGGTCATGGCAATGAGTAAGAATCGATCCCATCTCTTCCTCCGCCACACATCTCCGAATCATAGAATCTGCACAAATCTTAAACAAGAAAGGTTCCTCCCAAAAATAATATTTCACGTCCGAAAAGAATTTCTATCTTTGGTGAAATGTTAGATTTGGGGGAGGTGAGCCTGTAACAAGAAAATTCGCAAGATTTGCATACCATGGACAATTTTTTACCTCAAACAACTGCTCATCCGGAAACCAATCATTAATCGCATCAGTCACACAATCATTACTGATAAATTCTAATCTAGACAAATGATCTGCAACCACATTCTCGACACCCTTTTTATCTTTTATTTCCACATCAAATTCTTGCAATAATAAAATCCACCGAAGTAAGCGTGGCTTTGCATCTTTCTTTGCAAGTAAATATTTAAGGTCAGAGTGATTAGTAAACACAATTACTTTCGACAAAACAAGATAAGCATGAAACTTGTCAAGTGCAAACACTACTGCAAGTAACTCTTTTTCGGTGGTGGCATAATTCAATTGTGCTTCATCTAGAGTCCTACTTGCATAGTATATGGTGTGAAATACCTTGTTTTGTCTTTGTCCGAGGACAGCACCTACCGCAGTATCGCTGGCATCGCACATGATCTCGAAGGGTAGATCCCAATCCGGTGCCACCAAGATAGGAGCCGTCACTAAGCGCTCTTTCAACTTCTCGTATGCCTGCAAACAATCAGAATTGAAATCAAAAGGCACATCTTTCATGAGTAAAGAAGATAAAGGTTTTGCAATTTTAGAAAAATCTTTGATGAAACGTCGGTAAAAACCGGTGTGGCCTAGAAAACTTCTAACTCCCTTTATGGACGCCGGAGGTGGTAAGTTCTTGATAACTTCAACTTTCGCCTTATCCACCTCTATTCCGTGCCCCGAAACCTTGTGCCCTAGGGCAATTCCCTCTTGTACCATAAAGTGGCATTTTTCCCAATTAAGCACCAAGTTTGTCTCCTCACATCTCCTCAACACTACCTGCAAGTTCTGCAAACAATCATTAAAAGACGAGCCAAAAATCGAGAAGTCATCCATAAATATCTCAAGAAAAGTTTCAATCATATCATGGAATATAGCAGTCATGCATCGCTGAAAAGTGGCAGGGCCATTACACAAACCAAATAGCATCCGTCTAAAAGCAAAAGTGCCATAAGGACAAGTGAAGGTGGTTTTCTCTTGGTCCTCGGGCGCAATCATGATTTGGTTATACCCAGAATACCCATCTAAAAAACAATAGAACTCATGACCCGCTAACCTCTCAAGCATTTGATCAATAAAGGGATGGGGAAAGTGGTCTTTACGGGTAGCATCATTCAATTTCCTATAATCAATGCACACACGCCATCCCGTAACAGTCCTAGTGGGTATTAATTCATTATTTTCATTTGTGATAACAGTAATCCCACCTTTCTTTGGCACACACTGAACAGGACTTACCCATGCACTATCAGATATAGGAGAGATAATACCTGCGTCGAGAAGCTTAATTGTTTCATGAAAGGGATCGGTTACGGTGACCGGAAGCGCAACGGAAGTTTTAAAAAATTTGATTTTTACAACAAAAATTCGGCCACCTTGATTAAAGTGTAGCAAATACAAAAACACAACTATGTCATACATAGGATGTAAGAAAATCGTTACCTATCAACCTCTTGAGGTTGATGATGGCTCCAACTAAGGTGTAAACACCTTAGCTCTTGAAGGTAGACAATCTACAAGCTTCACCTTTCTTTTGGACTCCTTTCTTCCAATCAAGCCCACCACCAACTAGGTAGATCCACCTTACACTTGCACTAGAAAATGTATGGCATTTTTCTTTGAGAAGTGAGTGTTTTTCTCCAACAATTGAAGAACACAAAATGAAAGAAAATTGGAGAGGAAATAGAAGCAAGTTTCGGCCATTGCATTGTGTGAATGAGGGAGGATGAGTTGTTTTGGGGGTAGCAAAAAGTTGATCCAAAAATGTGCATGCCATACCATTATTTTATTCAAAAGTAATCCCCAACTCTTCACCTCCCTAGCATGCTTTTCTAAGTGGGCTTGTAACTTTTACAAGGCCCATGGACTATTTAAATTGTCTCAAACAAATTTGAGCCCAATTAGACTTTACTTGATTTTACTCAAGTCCACTAGTTAAATAATTATTTCCAATTGGGCTCTACAAGGCCCAATATTATTTAATTAATTCAACACTTGAATTAATTTAATTATTTGGACTCTACTAGGTCCACTAGTGTTTAATTAATTCAACACTTGAATTAATTTAATTTAGTCCATAATAATGTTTATGAAAATCACAATTTTCAAATACATTATTCTCTTGGCCAAATTTTAATTTAGGAACACTTCCATAAATCAAAATTTACATTTCTCTCATAGAAGTCGTACTTCTATTTTTCTTTACACTTATAAACTCATTTATAAGTCGTTCAACACATTGAACTATTTTCTCCTTTATAGAAGTCATACTTCTAATTTTCCTTACGCTTATAAACTCCTTTATAAGCCGTTCAACACATTGAACTATTTTTACTTCTCAACGGGATCTAGAAAGCTAGTATTTGTGTGGCCCTCAATGGTTCATTGATACAACTAGCCGTGGGTTCACATCTCTATGTGATTCGGACTAAACATGTCCTTATATGAGCATACCCCAATTGCTCCATTCTTATTTATCAACAACTTGATAATAAGAACGTCAGAACTCAAGTCTGATAGTACCCAACCAATCATGTTAAACGCCTAGCAGCATCGCTTACATGATTCCCTAGGTATCAAATGATAGTGCCTACAAGAACCATTCAATTATGGTTAGCGTACAGTACGGTCCCTTCAACTCATATATCCCGATCGATTCGACAACCATTGGTTTATCGAGAGTTGTCAATGAATCGATACTATTTGTCATGTCGTAGTTGCATCAATGGTGTAATCTATGAAACCCCTTTCATAATTACCACCATACTCTGGCCAGAGATTTCAACCTACATACACATGATAACACATAGAATATCCATACCCGAAGGTAAGCGGTGAATCCCCGACTACAATGCATCGACTCCTATGTGTTTCGATAGAACACCCAACCTTGCCACCTGATGACCCCATGAGAGTCGGTAAACAAGTCAAAGTGTAATTCTAGCACATAGAGTCTCAATGTTGTCCCGGGTCATAAGGACTAATTCTGTACAACCATAAACTAGGACATTTCCACTCGATAAGTGAGAACCACTTGGAAAGTCCTTTTATGGAGGGTTGTTCAGTGCACTCTATAAGGAGCACCTATCTGCATGTTCGGACATCACAATGTTCCCTACCAATGAAACATGGTACTCACATCGCAGATACTAGTCTCGAACTCTAGCGGCCTATATCCTTCTTAGTGGCGGCTGAATCGACTAGGAACCGTTTAGAATATACAGTATTACAAATATGAGTTTCATGATACTCATCATATGAGCATCTCATATTCTTTCTACTGTTTGTATATTCAAGGGCTTTATCTATGCAACTAGCATGGGTATACAGATAAAGATGTGCCATAATAATAATTTCAAATATTATTAAAATAAAGATTGCTTATACATAGAGTTTCATTGTGAACATTCGGCCAACACTTGGCTCGACGGGCACCTACTCTAACAATCTCCCACTTGCACTAGAGCCAACTACCCATATGCTTTAAACCCATTGATTCGCGATGCTTTTCGAATAATGGTCCAGGTAAAGGCTTAGCTAGTGGATCAACAACATAATCTGCGGAGCCGACTTTGTCAATAGACACTTCTCTTCTTTCCACAATCTCTCCGAGGATGTGGTACTTTCTCAATACTAGTTTGGATTTCTGATGAGACCTTGGCTCCTTTGCTTGAGCTAAAGCTCCCGTGTTGTCACACAACACCGGGACAGGAGCAACTCCATTAGGAATGACGCCCAACTCTTGGACGAAATTCCTTATCCAAACAGCCTCCCTTGCTGCATCCGATGCAGCAATGTATTCGGCCTCTGTGCTGGAATCCGCAGTATTGTCTTGCTTGGAACTCTTCCAAGAGACAGCAGCACCATAGAGCATGAATACAAAACCAGAGGTTGACTTCGAGTCATCGATATCGCTTTGGAAGCTAGAGTCGGTATAGCCTTCCAATTTTAGTTCTCCACCCCATAGACCAAGAACAATTTATTGGTCCTTCTCAACTACTTGAGGATGTCTTTCACAGCTTTCCAGTGTGGAAGACCAGGGTTCGATTGATATCTACTCACTACACTTAGTGCCATGTCAGGACGTGTAGATATCATCACATACATGATGCTACCAATTGCCGAAGCATACGGAATGCGTGTCATCGCCACTATCTCTGCATCAGTCTTGGGAGACAGACTTGGATAGGGACACGCCATGACACATTGGTAGATGTCCTCTCATGGACTCATCCATCGAGAACCGCTTCACGATGGTATCAATGTATGTGGACTGGGTGAGACCAAGCCATCTTTTCGATCTATCCCAATAGATCTGTATTTCCAATACAAAAGATGCTTCACCCAAGTCCTTCATCGAGAACTTACTCGCTAATCATATCTTAGTTGATTGCAACATTCCTACATCATTCCCAATGAGTAGAATGTCATCAACATAAAGCACCAGGAATGTCACAATACTCCCACTGACCTTCTTATACATACATGGTACTCAAGATTCTTAGTAAACCAAACTCTTTGATCGTACTATCGAATCTGAGGTTCCAACTCCTAGATGCCTGCTTTAAATCATAAATAGATCTCTGAAGTTTGCATACCATATGCTCACTTCCGATAGATGTAAACCCTCCAGGTTTAGACATGTAAATAACTTTCTTAAAATCCCCATTAAGAAAGTCTGTCTTGACATCCATCTGCCATATCTCATAGTCATACCATGCAGCTATGGCTAGCAAAATCCTTATGGTCTTGAACATTGCGACTGGGAAAAGGTTTCCTCAAAGTCAACTCTTTGTCTTTGAGTACATCATTTTTGCCACCAATCGCACCTTGAAGGTCAATACCTTCCCATCCGTCCCAAGTCCCTATGGGAACCTTTCCCTCAGGTGGATCTATAA
Source organism: Primulina eburnea (assembly GCF_022965805.1). NCBI lineage: Eukaryota > Viridiplantae > Streptophyta > Magnoliopsida > Lamiales > Gesneriaceae > Primulina > Primulina eburnea. The sequence goes on along the minus strand of NC_133111.1, from coordinate 18,076,814 downwards.
GATCTCACACTTGGTTCGAATGCATGGAATTCATCTCAGATTCCATAGCTTCCAGCCACTTGGATGAATCGGCATCAGATAACGCTTCCTTGAAGGTCCTTGGATCACATCCAAGATTAGGCTCATCATGGCCCTCTTCAAGTAGTAGACCATACCTTATAGGTGGTCTCGAGACTCTCTCGGATCTTCTAGGAGTTTGTATCTCCTCTCTTGGCTCTTCGAGTGTGGGTTCTATAATTGTGGGTGTCTCTCGAACCTCTTCGAGTTCTATCATCTCCCTTTTTCTATCCAATAGAAATTCCCTTTCCAAAAGGGTCGCATTCCTAGAAACAAACACTTTTGTTTCTTGGGGATGATAGAAGTAGTATCCAATCGAATTCATTGGATATCCCACAAAGTAGCATAAAATGGATCGACTATCCAATTTATCTCCCACTACCTGCTTCACATAAGCAGGGCTCCCATATTCTAAGATAAGAATATTTGGGAGGCTTACCCATCCATATCTTATATGGTGTTTGCCTTTTGAATGGACATTTAATGGAATATCTTTCAATTTTAAGTTATAGAGATCGTTTTCAAGTTCTCAAGTACCAATTAAACATTCATTTGTAAATGTTGCAAACATCTTTGCTAAATAAACAAGAATATCCATTTTTATCACAATAGAAATGGAAACAATGTTTTTCACCAAAATGGTACAAACAAAACATCTCTTAAAAATAACTTAAAATCATTGTTCAACAATAAGTAAACATTTCTTAAGGTCTTGGCAGCAACTCTTGCTCCATAGCCATTCTCAAGAAGGTCACACTTTCCTTAAGCATTCTACTTATTCCCATCACCTGTAACCCATTACAGAGATGTGAGTCATAACCGGTATCTAATACCAAAGAAGTAGAGTTAATTGAAATGTTTACTTCAATTTAGAACATACCGTTTCCAGAACTCTTCTGGGCCAGATATTCCTTGCAATTTCGCCTCTAATATCCAGGCTTCTTGCAGTGATGACAAACATCACTAGTCTTGTCAGCCCTAACTGGTGTGGCTGCCACAACGGGATTCGGAGATTGCCTCATCAAGGGCACGTTCTTCTTGGGACGTTGGAAAGAACTCTTCTTTCCCTTCCCATGTGGATCAATCTTCGTACCAGATGAAGAACCCACATAAAGAACCAACTTCTCTTTCTTGATGGTGGATTCAAACGTAACAAGCATATTCACCAACTCCTCAAGGGTCGGTTCAATCTTGTTCATGTTGAAGTTCACCACAAAAGGATCAAATGAGCTAGGCAACGATAAGAGCAACACGTCGGTGGTCAACTCCGAAGGCAAGATCAGATCCATGCCAACGAGCTTGTCCACGAGCCCGATCATCTTTAGGCCATGCTCATGGACCGAGGCCCCATCTTGCATGCGCAGAGTGATCAGCTCTTTGACGGTAGCATGCCTAAGAGGACGTGTTTGCTCACCAAAGAGCTCCTTGAGGTGCAAATGAATGTCAGCAGCACTCTTTGCACCCTCAAAACGCCTCTGCAGCTCATCATTCATAGAAGTCAGCATATAACACCTGGCTATCAAGTCATGGTCACACCATTCCTTGTAAGCCTGCAATTCCTCAGGATTGCAGTCAGTCGGAGCCTCAACAGGGGGCGACTCAGTCAGTGTATATGCTACCCTTTCCGAATTCAAGACGATTTTCAGGTTTCTTAGCCAAGTGAGGTAATTAGGTCCAGTTAATATGTGTTTGTCGAGTATTACGGATATCGGATTGCGAATCGAAGACATTGTCAATTTGTACTGAAAAGTAAAAACAGATAAATGTTGGTGACTATTTTAAAATATTTAGTAAGATATGATGTTTGGACTTTTACTTCATAAATATTTGCTCCCACTGTTTTGACATCTTTCACTACCCTCTAGTGAAAACGGGAAACTCCTTTCCTCAGTAGGTACGTAAGGTCCAATTAGCGAATTATGATCCCGATTATACAGCCAATCACAATTCCTAAAAGGTAGTTTCCCAATTGCATCACAATGCAACCCTTAACGTAAAATTTTGTCTCACGTTTGATTAGGACCCATTATAGACGTCGTTCATCTTTACGTGTCAAGCCTTACCCATCGATGTTGAACCTTAATGGACGGTCGCCATGAGTTCCATCAATTATCTGAGCCGAAGTCATGGGAGTTCCACGTAGTTCACATCACCATGTCAATAGATGTCACAGCTTTCCGGCACCCAAGGCCCCCCCAATAATATGAGCCGAGCCCCGAGTACGGGTAGCGTTCATCATGCACCCATTGTCGATGGAAGACAAGGAAATTATAACCAATTTTATAATTCCCCTTTTCGGGCTTGATATTAATTTTGAATCTTATTCAAAATGAGGGTTTTTAGTTTTGAAAGGTCTCATCATTAATTTTATTTTAAAAACTCGCCATGTTTGATCGTATGTTTGCCGGATTCATGCAACTTTGTTATTATCATAATAATAACGCACATACTCATTATTTATAACATATCATGCATATATTATAAACAGTAAACAAAACAAGGATGATCAATCGCCCCAATACTAACGGACCGTGTGAGCTAAACACGGGCCTAGGTCCAATCCTAGGGTAAATGCACGGGATGCAATGCAACTATTACATTAGCTTCCAATATTTACATGTCTTCGATCTTCATAATCATCATGGCCACCATCTTCCAATCTTGATCATCCACTATACTAATATTTACAAATAAATATCCATGGCAAATAGGGATACATCTCATGGGGGGTGGGAACTGGCCATAAACCAAGCCCACTTTAAATTTGATAATTATTACAATCATTCAACACAAAATATCCTAGCATACACCTAGCAAATTGGGCTTGGGCTTTTGATCATCCTTCATGCATAATATCACATATCATACACCATCAATTAATTATCACAATAATTAATTGATCCAATATTACATTTCTTGATCCAATCACTAACCGCCACGGTTATAAACTAAATTAACAAAGTATACAAACACCTTTGTCTACTTTCAAATTAATTTATTTATAACCGAATTTCGTGTAAATCACCATTTACTATAAATAATTAAAGTCCAACTTAAATTATTTATTTCATGAGAAAAATTTGCAACTTTTGTAATTTTAAACTTAAAGGCCCAAAAACTTATTTTTCACCAAAAACATTTTGGCCCATTTAAAATCACAAACATGTTAGCCATCCAATGGCCCAACAACTCAAGGCCCATGACACTTTGATAATCCAAAACACTTTTGGAAACCTTAGTCGTCATCGCCGTCGCCGGAGCTCCGTCGCCGGATTCCGGCCAACATGCAAAAAAAATTTTTTTATTAAAAATAGGTGGGCTGTTCGGGCAGCCCCTCGGGCTGCCCATGCTGCCCGAAATGGGCAGCCCCTCGGGCAGCCCGAGCTGCCCGAAATGGGCAGCCCCTCGGGCAGCCCGAGCTGCCCGAAACGGGCAGCAACATGCTGCCCGAAAAACGCCCCAACAAGCCTTGAGTTTCGTTGCAAATTTTCGGTCTCATGCGGTTAGAAATCAATCTCAACATAATATCTTGTAGTTGCTACACAAAATCGTAACCATAGCTCGGATACCACTTGAAAGGGGAACGGTTACGGTGACCGGAAGCGCAACGGAAGTTTTAAAAAATTTGATTTTTACAACAAAAATTCGGCCACCTTGATTAAAGTGTAGCAAATACAAAAACACAACTATGTCATACATAGGATGTAAGAAAATCGTTACCTATCAACCTCTTGAGGTTGATGATGGCTCCAACTAAGGTGTAAACACCTTAGCTCTTGAAGGTAGACAATCTACAAGCTTCACCTTTCTTTTGGACTCCTTTCTTCCAATCAAGCCTACCACCAACTAGGTAGATCCACCTTACACTTGCACTAGAAAATGTATGGCATTTTTCTTTGAGAAGTGAGTGTTTTTCTCCAACAATTGAAGAACACAAAATGAAAGAAAATTGGAGAGAAAATAGAAGCAAGTTTCGGCCATTGCATTGTGTGAATGAGGGAGGATGAGTTGTTTTGGGGGTAGCAAAAAGTTGATCCAAAAAGGTGCATGCCATACCATTATTTTATTCAAAAGTAATCCCCAACTCTTCACCTCCCTAGCATGCTTTTCTAAGTGGGCTTGTAACTTTTACAAGGCCCATGGACTATTTAAATTGTCTCAAACAAATTTGAGCCCAATTAGACTTTACTTGATTTTACTCAAGCCCACTAGTTAAATAATTATTTCCAATTGGGCTCTACAAGGCCCATATTATTTAATTAATTCAACACTTGAATTAATTTAATTATTTGGACTCTACTAGGTCCACTAGTGTTTAATTAATTCAACACTTGAATTAATTTAATTTAGTCCATAATAATGTTTATGAAAATCACAATTTTCAAATACATTATTCTCTTGGCCAAATTTTAATTTAGGAACACTTCCATAAATCAAAATTTACATTTCTCTCATAGAAGTCGTACTTCTATTTTTCTTTACACTTATAGACTCATTTATAAGTCGTTCAACACATTGAACTATTTTCTCCTTTATAGAAGTCATACTTCTAATTTTCCTTACGCTTATAAACTCCTTTATAAGCCGTTCAACACATTGAACTATTTTTACTTCTCAACGGGATCTAGAAAGCTAGTATTTGTGTGGCCCTCAATGGTTCATTGATACAACTAGCCGTGGGTTCACATCTCTATGTGATTCGGACTAAACATGTCCTTATATGAGCATACCCCAATTGCTCCATTCTTATTTATCAACAACTTGATAATAAGAACGTCAGAACTCAAGTCTGATAGTACCCAACCAATCATGTTAAACGCCTAGCAGCATCGCTTACATGATTCCCTAGGTATCAAATGATAGTGCCTGCAAGAACCATTCAATTATGGTTAGCTTACAGTACGGTCCCTTCAACTCATATATCCCGATCGATTCGACAACCATTGGTTTATCGAGAGTTGTCAATGAATCGATACTATTTGTCATGTCGTAGTTGCATCAATGGTGTAATCTATGAAACCCCTTTCATAATTACCACCATACTCTGGCCAAAGATTTCAACCTACATACACATGATAACACATAGGATATCCATACCCGAAGGTAAGCGGTGAATCCCCGACTACAATGCATCGACTCCTATGTGTTTCGATAGAACACCCAACCTTGCCACCTGATGACCCCATGAGAGTCGGTAAACAAGTCAAAGTGTAATTCTAGCACATAGAGTCTCAATGTTGTCCCGGGTCATAAGGACTAATTCTGTACAACCATAAACTAGGACATTTCCACTTGATAAGTGAGAACCACTTGGAAAGTCCTTTTATGGAGGGTTGTTCAGTGCACTCTACAAGGAGCACCTATCTGCATGTTCGGACATCACAATGTCCCCTACCAATGAAACATGGTAATCACATCGCAGATACTAGTCTCGAACTCTAGCGGCCTATATCCTTCTTAGTGGCGGCTGAATCGACTAGGAACCGTTTAGAATATACAGTATTACAAATATGAGTTTCATGATACTCATCATATGAGCATCTCATATTCTTTCTACTATTTGTATATTCAAGGGCTTTATCTATGCAACTAGCATGGGTATACAGATAAAGATGTGCCATAATAATAATTTCAAATATTATTAAAATAAAGATTGCTTATACATAGAGTTTCATTGTGAACACTCGGCCAACACTTGGCTCGACGGGCACCTACTCTAACATTTCAGCCTTTACTACCTCTTGCATCTTTGGATTTAATCGTCTTTGAGGTTGCACAAGAGGTGAGTACTTCTCTTCCATCAAGATCTTGTGCATGCAGACGGATGGATTTATTCCTTTGATATCTGCCACCTTCCACGCAAATGCGCCCTTGTGCGCTTTCAAAACTTCCAACAGCTTGTCCTCCATCACATCTGTCAAAGCAGCAGAGATAATGACAGGTAAAGTGTTATTCTCACCTAAGTATACGTACTTGAGGTGTGGAGGCAACGGCTTTAGCTCAAGCGTTGGTGGATCCTCGATGCTTGACCTTTGAGGGGTCAAATCTCTTCGTTCTCCTAGATCCTCCAGTCGCATCCTCATTGGCCTTCTCCATGGTTGGTTGGCATTAAAGTGTGCCACAATTTCAGCCCTTTCTTCGTCTAACTCCTCTTCTTCCAATTCAGTATTGATAGTGGCCTCCAAAGGGTCCCTAAGAGCATCCTGCACATAGTTGGATACAAGAGAGTCAAAAGCATCAATTCTAAAACAACTATCAGAATGCAGTGTGTGCTTAAGTGCATTAAAAACATCAAATGTAATCTCTTCTTCGCCCACTCTCAATCTCAACTTTCCCTCTTGCACATCAATAAGTGACTTGCCAGTCGCAAGGAATGGTTTCCCCAAAATGAGAGGCATCTCGGTATCCTCCTCCATGTCGAGAACCACGAAATCGGCAGGAAAAATGAATTTGTCCAATTTTACTAGCACATCCTCAATCACTCCGCGGGGGTACTTTACTGACCTGTCAGCCAGTTGCAAGGACATCCTCGTCGGCTTAGGCTCTCCTAATCCGAGTTTCCTGAAAACAGATAGAGGCATAAGATTAATACTTGCACCAAGGTCACACAATGCTTTACGAAAAACTACATCACCAATCATGCAAGGGATAGAAAAACTCCCTGGGTCTTTTAGTTTCGGTGGGATTTTGTTTTGCACCAAAGCAGAGCAACTTTCGGTCAAATTTACCGTAATGTGATCCTCCAATTTTCTCTTGTTGGCTAAGATGTCCTTCAAAAATTTAGCATAACTAGGCATTTGCATCAAAGCATCGGCAAAAGGAATATTAATATGCAATTTTTTAAATACCTCTAAGAACTTACCGAATTGTGCATCTAGTTTTGCCTTTTTTAATGCTGCAGGAAAAGGTGGAGGGATAACAATCTTAGGTTGTGCAGTGAGTGCTGGTGTAGAGTTAGATGACTTACCTTGAGATGTCGCAGCATGTTCATCCGGCAGTTGGCTTTTCTCTTTTTCTCTAGGCTCCAAAACTTTTCCGGTCTTCAACTCAATGGCCTTCACTTGCTCTTTTGGATTAGTCTCGGTATTACTTGGCAAGGTGCCCGGCTCTCTACTTGCTATCATCTTGGCCAACTGTCCAATTTGATTCTCGAGCCCCTTTATCGATGCATCTTGGTTATGGAGTCGAGTTTCAGTGGATGAGATAAACTGAGACATCATTTGTTCCAAGTTGGACTTTTCTTCTCTAGGAGGATCGGATCTGTATATCGGTTGTTTCCCATATTGTTGTCCTCCTTGCGGCCTATTCTGACTGTTTTGACCGCCCCATGAGAAGTTGGGATGTTGCCTCCACCCAGGATTATATGTGTTCGAGTAAGGGTCATTCCTTGGGCGGTTTTGGACTCCCATTTGATTCACCGGTGCCTCATCTTGCACATAGAAGGGATTTCCATCTTGACAGTCTTTCACATAGTGTTCCCCTCCACACTTCTCACAGAATATCTCTTGAAGACGCATAGCCATGCCACCCACGTTCAAGCCGTCTATTTTCCTGTTTAAAGCGTCAAGTTGTGCAGTAATAACAGAAAAATCAGTTACCTGGTGAACTCCGGCACTTCTCCGCTGGTTGCTCCTGTCAGATTGAGGATGATAGCTGCTAGCAGCCATCTCCTCCAACAACTCATATCCTTCTTCCGCAGTCTTCCTCAAAAGGTTCCCACATGCAGCAGCATCTATCATAGTACGGTTAGGAGTAAGCATACCGTAATAAAAGGTTTGAACGACTAACCCAAGTGGCAACTCGTGATGTGGGCATCTTCGTAATAGATCTTTGAAACGCTCCCACGCCTCATATAGTGACTCTTGATCGAACTGAGCAAATGTTGTGATGTCTGCCCGCAGCTTCATGGTCTTCGATGGAGGAAAGTATTTGATGAGAAACGCCTTTGCCTTGTCCTCCCATGTAGCTATCGAACCTACAGGTAAACAGTTCAACCAAGCTTTAGCTTTATCACGCAAAGAGAAAGGAAATAAACGCAGTCTAACAGCATCATCAGAAACTCCATTAAATTTAAAAGTATCGCAAATCTCAAGAAAATCTGCGATGTGTGTGTTTGGATCGTCCACAGCAGTTCCTCCAAATTGGACGGTGTTCTGAATCATCTGGATAATGGCTGGTTTGATTTCGAATTGGTTTGCCCGCACAATCGGCCTCACAATGCTGGGGCGTGCACCATCCAAAGAAGGCTGGGCATACTCTAACATGGGTATGCGTCGTGGCATCTCAATTCGTCTCTCGTTTTGGCGCTCCGCCTCCTGCTCTTGTTCGTGCCTCTCCATTAGTTCCTTAAGTCTTTGCTGTTGTCTTCGCCTGCGGAAAGTCCTTTCAATTTCAGGGTCACACTCAAGCTCCAAGTCAAGTGACTTTGGCATGCACCGGAAGAGATATCTGAATTAAAATATGGAGTGTTAGTTCAATAAAAATAAAATACACTAAAGGAAATAACTAAAAATATAATTGTAGATTAACAGTCCCCAGCAACGGCGCCAAAAACTTGATCGAGCAAAACTTGCACTGCGAAACCCCCAAATAAAATATGATTTTGTATGCTCAAAAAGTAATCGCAAGTGCACGATGTCAAGTAATAATATAGTGTATGTGAATACGAGTATCGTTCCGCTGAGGACTGTATTTAACAATTATTATTTTAGTTATTAAAACTTTAGCGACGAAAGGTGATTTGTTGTGTTATAACTACTAAAATGCAAGAAAATCAAATAAACAAGTTCAAAGATTAAATGATAAAATATGACTCTTAAATCGATTGATTAAATTTCAAATGATAAAAGAATTTGTTGGGAATTCTGGTTCACCTACCTCTTATTAATTAATTAATTCGTCCGATTGTGTTCTACGCTTCCGACAGGATTTCCTATTCAATTGAACACACTCTCTCGAGCTATGCCAAACTAATTCACTCAATGAAGTAATTAAATGTCTTTAATTATTTATCAAGAATGAATCGCATTTCGATTTATGAAACCCCCTAGTTTTCGACCCTAAGGACTATGACTATCGGCACGTATCCAATTTCATATATCTATGTAAATTGTAGATCCGCGAATTATACCAATCGATCCTATCACTAGTTATTCTCTAGAACTCACTCGTGATATAAAATTTTCGTTAAAGTTAGCTACGCTCAACGACACAATAAAAATCGTGGAATAATCAAGAATAAATCACAAACCGGAATATAAATTAACCAACTAAAAGTTTGGGGTAGGATCCCCTGTTATCCCAACAAATATTAAAGTTTAGCTACTAGAATTCATCATTAAAATAAGCAAAATAATATTTAAATACAGGAAAATAAACTGGAAATACGAGACGTGACGAAATCTGCGAAGAACGATGCCCGGAAACCGTAGAATCTTCAATCCAAGTGCAAAAGCTCTCCAAAACTCCTTATGGTCCCTTCAATAATGTCTGAATAAACCCCAAAAGTCGACCAATCCTCTTTCCATAGCAGCCATACTCCAAAATTAAGGTAAGAAATCGCGCACAATAATCTTCCAAAAATAGGCGGCGCTCGGGCGGTAGAAAAGTACCGCTCGAGCGCCACACTCTCTGTAATTCTCCTTGGCACATGCAGCATTCGCGATCGGGCGGTAGAAAACTACCGCTCGAGCGCCGACCTTTCTGTTAAAATCTTCAGCTTTTCATATATCGCGCCCGGCAGTAGAAATATACCGCTCAGGCGCCGCTTCTTCTGTCCCTTGACTTGTTGGCTTAGCAAAGTCGTCCCTTTTTCCATTTTTCCGGTCATTTTTCCTGCAATTTCGTCACGCCCGAGTGAGATATGATAAAATGCAAATGTTTATTCTAAAATGAACAAAATGTGATTGAAATAGACGCACGCACAATGCAAAACACACACAGACTAATGCAATAAAACACGTAAAAACGACACACATCACCGATCTTGTCCCACCTGTTGTCATGCACACATACAAAACAAGACAACAGCCGGATACTCCGGTGAGAATAAATTCCAGTATAAAACATGGTAAACATGCATGTACACAATTGTAGTAGCCCGAATTCCAAATTGGGTAATTAACGGAGTAATGGTGATTAAGAAGGTTTAAGGTATAATTTTGGCTATGGTCATGATCGGACGGACCGAAGAGGGTTCGGAAGCACCGAAGAGTTCGGACGATCCGAAGTGTAGTTCGGTGAATCCGATCATAGGTGTCAAGTGTTGATCGACACGTCATTTTTCCATGCATGTTCGGACGGTCCGAAGTGTATGATCGGAGGATCCGATCATGAGCTGTCAAGAGCCAATGGACACGTAGCGTTCGGACGTTCCGAAGTGTTGTTCGGAGGATCCGAACATGGCCTATAAATAGTGCTCGGATTTCTCATTTGTGACTTGCCAATTCATGATTTTGCCTCATAGTTGAGAGGATTTGGAAGGTTTCTAGGGTTAGTTGTTGGTCGAGCGATAGCCAAGAGCTGCCAGGAGTAGTAGCGTAGCGGCGCCTGAGTTTCGAGGCAATCGACATCAAAGGGCTGTCGACGGACGAAGGTAAACCCTAAACCTTTGGTAGTACTAGGGAGTACTGGTTTTGCTAGTCGAGCATGGTAGTATTGATTGAGTATGCTTTTGATGCGTAGGCTTGTGCTAGACCTGATTAGCGGTGTTGCGTAAGGCTAGGCTTGCTGTGATAGAGGTACGAAAGTACTATCCGAGATATCCTGGTTGAGTATACATTCATATATGTGTTGCATGAGTATTTGCTGCATTATTATATGTCATATGATGCATGCTATTATGTCACGAGTTATGATGCATATTGCATATCATGTTGAGCCGTATCTCCTTCGAGATAGCCTTTACTGTTGAGCTGTATCTCTTTCGAGATAAGCTATATCTTGGGGCCGCTCAGCCCTGTCTTGTGGACGCATGGACACCGAGAGTACACAGTGGCCGACGGGTCGGGAGGGCTTCGGTGGTCCGGGACATTTTAGGTCCACGTCTGTTCTTGCAGTGGATGCAGTGACCCAGAGGTAGGACCGCGCGGCACTATCCACTTGGCGCCTCTAGACTGAGCATTTTGAGATCCTTTGTGATTCCTGTTTCTTGACTACCCTGGTATCATATCATAGCATGTGCATTTCATATAGGTTTGTATACTCATGCTTTTGTACTGGGCGTTCTTATCGCTCACGTCCTCGGTTTTGTTTATCTTGGACACCCCATTCCCACGGGGCAGGCCTCAGGTTGGATGGCTCAGGAGGAGCAGGAGGAGGACGTTGAGTAGCTGGTTGGTTTAGTTTTCAGTGTTTTCCATTTGATTCGATATGGTTGTACTGGATATTTCATTTTGAGTTAGTCTAGACTTCGATTTCGATTGGATTGTATAACTATTGTTGTTGGCCATATTTCCGCTGTTACCTCTGATTATAATTAATTAGGTTAATTGCATGCTTAGTTTTTGATTAGTAGGTGATTCTGGAACGGGTCACTACATTTATGGTATCAGAGCATGCTTACGATTTTGGGATATAGATTCTGTTTTGGGATTTTCGTTGACCATTTTACCATTTTTCCCCATTCTATCTTGTAGCGATGGCTGACCACTTTGGTGATGAGAGTAGTCAGGGGAGTGTAGGTCGTTGGGGCGACCAGGATGATCATAGGCGTCATCGTGAGCATCGTCATCGTCGGGATGGTCCTAGGCGTTTTGATTTGCATCGTTTTATTCAGATGGGGCCTAAGCCTTTAGTTGGTGGTGAGACTCCCGATGATGCTGAGGACTGGTTAGAGCGCATGGAGAGTTGTTTCCGTGCATTTCAGTGCACCGAGGAGCAGAAGATAGAGACCCTTAGCTTTCTTCTCGAGGGCCGTGCGCGCAAGTGGTGGCGATCGACTTCTGCGCCGATAGTCCAGTCCCAGGGTAGGGTGACTTGGGCCGATTTCCGTGCAGCTTTCATGCAGCTGTACTTTCCTCCAGCCCTTCGCCAGGCCAAGACGATTGAGCTCTTGAACCTTAAGCAGGGGAGTATGTCTGTTGATGAGTATCAGCAGAAATTCTTCGAGTTGTTACCCTTCGCTCCTCATATCAGTGGCAGTTCTGAGGCCAAGTATGACCATTTCCTCCAGGGTCTTAACCAGGAGATCTTTGATCGAGTCACTGTCTGTGATAATCCTACTTCTTACGATGGGTTAGTGAACCGGTGTCGCCAGGCAGAGATCAGTCTCCAGCGTGGTAGGGCTATTTTTTTCTTCCAGACCTCCGAGTACTTTGAGCCCTAGGTCTCAGTCGTTCAAAAAATCTGGTTCTTCTTCTTCTGGATCTGGATCACGGTCTAGCGGTGTTTTCCGCTTTGGTGATAAGAAGGATGCTTGTGTGCATTGTGGAAAGAACCATCCCTCGGAGCAATGCCGATCAGTCGCGGGAGCTTGTTTTCAGTGCGGAGAGATGGGGCATATTAAGAAGTATTGTCCTCAGTTGCGAGGTGGAGCAGGATCTGGTTCCGGATCACAGACGACTGTTCAGCAGAGGAGGCAGGGTCAGGCAGTGGGTAGTTCGAATCTTCGACCTCGTGCCCAAGGTCAGGTATTTGCGCTGAACCAGGATCAGGCTGCAGATGACTGAGAGAGTCATAGCAGGTACTTTTCGTTTATGCGGTATTCCTGCTTTTGTTCTTATTGATACAGGAGCCTCTCATTCCTTCATTTCTGCACGATTTGTTAAGCGTCATAAGTTACTGTATGTTTCTCTTGATGTCATTCTTTCCGTTTCTACTCCGATGGGTCATTCGGTTTTAGCCAAGCGTCTAGTGATGGGTTGTCCCTTAGATTTTGAGGGTAACGATGTTGTTATTTTCGTTTTGTTCATCCTCTAAACTTGATTTCGAGGACGAAATCGTTTTAAGGGGGGGAGAATGTAGTAGCCCGAATTCCAAATTGGGTAATTAACGGAGTAATGGTGATTAAGAAGGTTTAAGGTATAATTTTGGCTATGGTCATGATCGGACGGACCGAAGAGGGTTCGGATGCACCGAAGAGTTCGGACGATCCGAAGTGTAGTTCGGTGAATCCGATCATAGGTGTCAAGTGTTGATCGACACGTCATTTTTCCATGCATGTTCGGACGGTCCGAAGTGTATGATCGGAGGATCCGATCATGAGCTGTCAAGAGCCAATGGACACGTAGCGTTCGGACGTTCCGAAGTGTTGTTCGGAGGATCCGAACATGGCCTATAAATAGTGCTCAGATTTCTCATTTGTGACTTGCCAATTCATGATTTTGCCTCATAGTTGAGAGGATTTGGAAGGTTTCTAGGGTTAGTTGTTGGTCGAGCGATAGCCAAGAGCTGCCAGGAGTAGTAGCGTAGCGGCGCCTGAGTTTCGAGGCAATCGACATCAAAGGGCTGTCGACGGACGAAGGTAAACCCTAAACCTTTGGTAGTACTAGGGAGTACTGGTTTTGCTAGTCGAGCATGGTAGTATTGATTGAGTATGCTTTTGATGCGTAGGCTTGTGCTAGACCTGATTAGCGGTGTTGCGTAAGGCTAGGCTTGCTGTGATAGAGGTACGAAAGTACTATCCGAGATATCCTGGTTGAGTATACATTCATATATGTGTTGCATGAGTATTTGCTGCATTATTATATGTCATATGATGCATGCTATTATGTCACGAGTTATGATGCATATTGCATATCATGTTGAGCCGTATCTCCTTCGAGATAGCCTTTACTGTTGAGCTGTATCTCTTTCGAGATAAGCTATATCTTGGGGCCGCTCAGCCCTGTCTTGTGGACGCATGGACACCGAGAGTACACAGTGGCCGACGGGTCGGGAGGGCTTCGGTGGTCCGGGACATTTTAGGTCCACGTCTGTTCTTGCAGTGGATGCAGTGACCCAGAGGTAGGACCGCGCGGCACTATCCACTTGGCGCCTCTAGACTGAGCATTTTGAGATCCTTTGTGATTCCTGTTTCTTGACTACCCTGGTATCATATCATAGCATGTGCATTTCATATAGGTTTGTATACTCATGCTTTTGTACTGGGCGTTCTTATCGCTCACGTCCTCGGTTTTGTTTATCTTGGACACCCCATTCCCACGGGGCAGGCCTCAGGTTGGATGGCTCAGGAGGAGCAGGAGGAGGACGTTGAGTAGCTGGTTGGTTTAGTTTTCAGTGTTTTCCATTTGATTCGATATGGTTGTACTGGATATTTCATTTTGAGTTAGTCTAGACTTCGATTTCGATTGGGTTGTATAACTATTGTTGTTGGCCATATTTCCGCTGTTATCTCTGATTATAATTAATTAGGTTAATTGCATGCTTAGTTTTTGATTAGTAGGTGATTCTGGAACGGGTCACTACAACAATATAATTCATAAAGCATACTATCATGCATAAATCAATAAAAATAAGTCTCATAGTCTATGAAACAATTCAGAATAGGCATGCAGTAACAATGGGTTCCATAATCACTGGAACCAGAATAAAATAAGCATGCAACTCAATTCAATTCATATCTGAATTCAACTCGACTCTAACTCTAGGGATCCCGGTGTGAATAAGACGTCAATGGCTGTCACCTACCCTCCCAATCGGGGTGACTGTACGTCTTATTCCTAGAATTCGGTCATATCTGTATCGAATGTCTGCAATCGGATTGAATCTGGTCCGAAGCGTCGATACCACCGAACATCTAGTTTTGACAACTCTGTCAATGACTCTCCTATCTCAATGCTTGATTATAAATCTATAAACATAGCGTTATCATATCAGGAGATTTTAATACAATTCTATACACAATTCAAAACATATCAAAAGATACAATAACAACTCTAGTATGTGATTTTGTCGGGAAACTCCAATCAAATCTGATTCGAGTCGTATCTTCCCTATAATTACATGAATTATACCTTTGTCATCCAGGTCTGACGAAGACGAAGTCTGGTATTCCAATCTGTCCATATCAATCTGATAATGGCAATTCATATAAATACCATATCAGTATATAACTCAATTCAAGACCTGTTCTGATCAATACTCAAATCGGTATATAATCTGATCCATATCTGAACAAGGTACAATCTAATTCATATCAATGACATCACGATACAATCTACATCATTACTGAATCTGGTCGATCACAATCAATACTGAATTTGATCAATATCAATCTGAAATGGCAATCACCAATGTACATTCTATCAATCTCTCATTCAATTCAATACATATATGACTTGATATTCAATCTGAATAACATTCAACGGCATATCAGCGTAATTTCTCAATACCGATCAACTCAAATCTCCACAATTCTTAAGTCTCAACTCATAAACATCATCATAAGCATATGATAGTACCCAAAATCTGCATATTTAACTCTAAATATGCTGGAAACTAGTAGCAATCGCATATGATATCTTTTCCTCGATCCGTTTACAATTCTATAACATTAATAATCTCAAGAACATATTTTAGAACTCAAATCATAATTCCTCTCATGTCTGAATTTCGAAACATGATGAAAATGAATCATACTTACATCCTTTCGAAGACTTTGAAGAGAGGAACTCAAAACTGCAATCGGATTAAAGTTTGGATGTGCAAATCTTTCAAAATCATAACCTTAAAGCATGAGGAATGAAGCTTCTCTCCACTCTCTCTCTCGTTCTCATCTGCTGGAAATGAAAGAAAGATGTAATCGACAACACATCATATTGCATGGCTAAGGGCAAGTGTCTTATTTTTCAAGTGGCACTTCTCACCGCGGGTGCGGTAGCTTCTACAGCGCGGGTGCGCTCATGCTTCGGCAGGTCTTCCATTTTTCAAAAAGTAACGACCGCAGGTGCGGTCTCCTCTGCACCGCGGGTGCAGTCACCCTACTGGAAAATTACTCAACTTCCTGTCCATGCACAGCGGGTGCGGTGGCTCCTGGACCGCGGGTGCGGTCCATCTTGTATTCAAACTCTTATTTTTCATGTCTTTCCTATTCTCATCTCATTTAGTGCTTTTGATTACATGTCATGCATTCTCATATCTTCGAATATTGTGTCAGTGAACATTAAACATCTCGGGCCTTACATTTCTCCCTCTCTAATAAATGATTTCGTCCTCTAAATCGCAGGCCATCATTCATATCATAAATGAAAAGCAATATAAACAAAAGCTGAATAAATACTCACATCATATAAAACAACTCGGGATATCTCTATCTCATATCTGCTTCTGTCTCCCCAGTCGCTTCTTCAATGTCATGACAACTCCACTGGACTGTCACAAGCGGAAAATCTTCATTTTGAATAATTTTCCTACCACCAATTCTGATTCCAATCTGGAATAATAATTCAAGAAGTATAATATCATAATACCCTGTGGAATAGTTCTGACAGAAGCAATCTCACAATAATGGCTATACAAAATCTGTATACACCAATCAACAGCTCATAGCAAATCAACATTATAAGCTGTTTTCAAAGTTTGTTTCTTCTGGTCAAGGATATACGAAATCTTCGGCTTCAAATTCCAACAGTCATCATCTGACTTTAGCATATTCAGTCTGTTCATTCGAAGCTGGTTTTCATTCTTTTCTGAATCAGCTTCATTTTCTTTATTCTATCTCTGACCGTAACAGATCTCATCTCATTACTCATCGGACTACTATCATTGTACTATAATTCATAAAATGACAATATGTCATATCCACTAGTGCTAGCATCCAGCACTACAGCTCCATAATTATCTTCCAATATCTGGAAAGTACGTTCTGACTATCTGTCAGTCGGTGGATAATATGTGAATGAGTTCATGGAATGTTCTGCCATAAATTTACAAAATCAATCAAAGTCACTTTCTGATATAGTCTACTTCTATATTCTGGTCAATCTGACCATTTCTCTGACATCGATCTTTGTCATCTGGTTATGTTTGTACGTCATCTTGTACAAACTAATAGATATAGATTGAACAATCTGTCAATCACAATCATATCATAGCACAATCTGGAAAATATTGCAGTGATCTTAATACGAAATTCATCGAAATATACTTTCCATGTCTAGTCAAGGATATACAAATTCTGTAATAAATCTTCCGATTTCTATCTTTCTATCTTCATTTATTGGCGATTCAGACATTTCAGTACAATTTCTTCCAACAGTTCAGCATAAATTCTGCCATAACTGATTTAATCTGTCTATATCAACACTGTCTGTTCGAATATTATAGATTCTCAGTCACCAACTGAAAACTGAATTCAATACTGTGTGTTTCTGACACTATCTGTCATTTCATATTCGAACTATTTGATACGAACAAATCAGTTAATAATATAAATGAAAGAAAAATACCTACCTGGTATTCAGTTCTGACTATCGATATCAAATTTTGTTGTACAATTCTGAAACATTTGACATCACAAGATAATCATTCTCATACCGTAAATCACATATCTGTAAAATCATATAGCTGTCATTCTGATCGATGCTCTGCTCTGATTATCGAAATCTAGTTCTGAACATTCTGATCACATTTTTGAATCACTGAAATTCTCAAATTCAACTCTGATTCGGAGTGAACTGTATCTAATATCAACGGTTCACAATGATCTATATCAAATACGGCTGTAGAAATATAACCATACTCGGCAAACACAAAACAACAATCGTATATGATAATCTGTCAATTCAGACCAAAATAAATT
Organism: Primulina eburnea; assembly: GCF_022965805.1. Taxonomy (NCBI): domain Eukaryota; kingdom Viridiplantae; phylum Streptophyta; class Magnoliopsida; order Lamiales; family Gesneriaceae; genus Primulina; species Primulina eburnea. Next base: position 18,059,017 of record NC_133111.1, on the reverse strand, counting down.
TCTGACATTTCTGACATTTTTTTTTATCTTTCTGATCTTTCTGCTATCGGTATCATTCTCAGCCACTGATCACAATCTCAACTGTGTCAAATTCAATCAGTATACTAACTTCAGACATCACATACTCTGAATACAATCTGTTTCAAGCAGGATTCTTATCTGAACAATTTATGTATACAATAATCACATTTCTCAGCATATTCAATACAATTTTCAATTGTCTGATTCAATCGATCAGATGTTGCGAATATATCAAGATATCATAGATATAATGAGCATGAAATCAACAGAATATCTCTGAACATACGGAAAAAAGCCAAAGAGAAACATTAAATCAGATGTAACTCCTGGTCGGTATTCTACTGATCTTTCAATTCTTTCAATTCATTCAGTATCATTCTGGACATTCAATATCATTCTGTACTGAATTCTAAAACAACAAACAGTACCTGGTCTCAATTCAATTCTGAAATCTATCTTTTTGATATAAAGCAAATCTGAAATCTCATCTGGCAACATCAGCCCACTCGTATATCACTGGCAAGTCTGTCAATGCTAGGCTCGATTTCAGTAGGTCTACTGAATACATAAGGATGTCATTTTCTCCTTTCTGTATTAATCGAGTCCCTAGACAACACAGATATAGATATCAAAGGAATTCTGAATCTAGAATCCTCACTGTGGAATCTCTACTCATCAGCCATATCTGGTCTGAATCTTATATTCTCCTAAAAGGAATCTATAACAGTTCTGTACTTGTTTAGCATATTAATATCAATCATGCATTCAGATCAGAAACACAAGTACATCAGAATCTAACTCGATCTCATTCTTCTCTTACCGTAGTATACAACCTTTCACAGAAGTCTCTGATGTCAATCTTTTCTCAAAAGGTAAAGAAATCAATACTACAGTACAAATAGACCCAACAGATAAAGCATATCTCCATGCAACTTAGTCAAAATAATCGTAGAGAATGCATTAGTATGTATCAATACATATGCAATATAATCATAAAAGAACAGTACCTGCCACTATATCATCAAGTGCCTCTTGGGTCTGTTCCTCGGTCACTACCACCAGATGGTCATGATCCCTGAGATCTTCGGGAATCTCTCTGTGGACAAACTCTAGCAAAATGTCCCCGCTGTTTGCAGATATTGCAACTACCAAGTACTCCTTGGCAGTACTCTGTAGGATGTCTTCCTCCACAATTTCTGCAATATACTCCAGTATAACTTGGGCTGGAAACACTGGAGCTAGATGAACCACTCGGTTCACTTCCCAACTTCTTAAACTGTTTCTTCTGAACTTTCAGCTGTTCTTTCTTTTCACCACTGCTACTGCCGATCTCAACTCTGGAAGGCAGTTGCTGTGAACTCATTGCTGCAAGAACATATGAAGCTTCTGTTTGTCTCATCAGAACTGTTTCTGCTCTTTTAGCTCTGTTCAAGGTATCAGCAAAATTACTCGAGCGTTTCACACTCACCAGGGTACGTATCTCTGGATTTAGTCCTTGAATGAACTGATTAGATATAGCTTCGTCATTTCTAGCCACATGAGGGGTAAAACGTAGTAATGCAAAGAACTGAGCCAAATACTCATCAATACTCAACTGACTCTGTCTCAAGTTTGCAAACTCTGCACTTTTGTCTTGTCTGTATGATAACGGGAGGAATCTTTGATAGAATTCAACTTTAAAAACTCCCCACGTAATTACTGGTTTACGCTGTTCTAAAAATTCTTTGGTTACCCGCCACCAATTCTTTGCACTCTCCTGTAGCTGGTTCTCCATCAGTATAACTCTACAATCATCTGGGGAACCAAGGAATTCAAATAGCATTTCTATGTCTTCTAGCCAATTCTCACAGTTGACTGGCATCTCAGTACCTTTCAGAATCGACGGTTGAAATGACTGAAACTTCTTCAACTCTGTCTCTATCAAATTTTCTGACATACCCATCTGGCTAGTCGAAGTACTACCTCTTTCTGGAATTCTTCGAGGCGGTATATCTGATTATCAAACAGATTAGTACACAATCTATACAATCTGTCTCAGCCCTCCTCTGATCATATACCTCTGATCCACAATCGGTTCTGATTCAGTCTTGATAAATACATGTTGTAATCAACTCAGATAGCAATACAACATGTAACAAGGAAGGCAATAACTCATGCTAGCACACATTATGTAGATCAACATTATAATAAATAACATACTAGCATACACATGCAAGGAAAGAAAAACTCAATGTACCCCGCTCATTCTCTTCTATCTCAGTCCAAAGGAACTATCGCTCTGATACCACCTGTTGTGGGGACCCGGAAGCTAATCATGTTCTTAATCATCTGTGGGATTTAATTATCAATTAAAATAAACAGGGTCTAAAAATTTTTCTTTTTAAATACAAGTGCGGAAGGTAATGGAATCAAATTATTATACAAACCAGTATAATAATACAAATCTTGTACAACATGCATCTAGTTCCAATTAGTCTAAGGTTCAATTACTAATTTCAAGTATTAAACCATGTCTACAATGAGTCCTGAATCACCACTCTAAACTCGTCTTCTCTTATCATCTTCTGACCTCGATCTTGTCCCACCTGTTGTCATGCACACATACAAAACAAGACAATAGCCGGATACTCCGGTGAGAATAAATCCCAGTATAAAACATGGTAAATATGCATGTACACAATATAATTCATAAAGCATACTATCATGCATAAATCAATAACAATAAGTCTCATAGTCTATGAAACAATTCAGAATAGGCATGCAGTAACAATGGGTTCCATAATCACTGGAACCAGAATAAAATAAGCATGCAACTCAATTCAATTCATATCTGAATTCAACTCGACTCTAACTCTAGGGATCCCGGTGTGAATAAGACGTCAATGGCTGTCACCTACCCTCCCAATCGGGGTGACTGTACGTCTTATTCCTAAACTTCGGTCATATCTGTATTGAATGTCTGCAATCGGATTGAATATGGTCCGAAGCGTCGATACCACCGAACATCTAGTTTTGACAACTCAGTCAATGACTCTCCTATTTCAATGCTTGATTATAAATCTATAAACATAGCATTATCATATCAGGAGATTTTAATACAATTCTATACACAATTCAAAACATATCAAAAGATACAATAACAACTCTAGTATGTGATTTTGTCGGGAAACTCCAATCAAATCTGATTCGAGTCGTATCTTCCCTATAATTACATGAATTATACCTTTGTCATCCAGATCTGACGAAGACGAAGTCTGGTATTCCAATCTGTCCATATCAATCTGATAATGGCAATTCATATAAATACCATATCAGTATATAACTCAATTCAAGACCTGTTCTGATCAATACTCAAATCGGTATATAATCTGATCCATATCTGAACAAGGTACAATCTAATTCATATCAATGACATCACGATACAATCTACATCATTACTGAATCTGGTCGATCTCAATCAATACTGAATTTGATCAATATCAATCTGAAATGGCAATCACCAATGTACATTCTATCAATCTCTCATTCAATTCAATACATATATGACTTGATATTCAATCTGAATAACATTCAACGGCATATCAGCGTAATTTCTCAATACCGATCAACTCAAATCTACACAATTCTTAAGTCTCAACTCATAAACATCATCATAAGCATATGATAGTACCCAAAATCTGCATATTTAACTCTAAATATGCTGGAAACTAGTAGCAATCGCATATGATATCTTTTCTTCGATCCGTTTACAATTCTATAACATTAATAATCTCAAGAACATATTTTAGAACTCAAATCATAATTCCTCTCATGTCTGAATTTCGAAACATGATGAAAATGAATCATACTTACATCCTTTCGAAGCCTTTGAAGAGAGGAACTCAAAACTGCAATCGGATTAAAGTTTGGATGTGCAAATCTTTCAAAATCATAACCTTAAAGCATGAGGAATGAAGCTTCTCTCCACTCTCTCTCTCGTTCTCATCTGCTGGAAATGAAAGAAAGATGTAATCGACAACACATCATATTGCATGGCTAAGGGCAAGTGTCTTATTTTTCAAGTGGCACTTCTCACCGCGGGTGTGGTAGCTTCTACAGCGCGGGTGCGCTCATGCTTCGGCAGGTCTTCCATTTTTCAAAAAGTAACGACCGCAGGTGCGGTCTCCTCTGCACCGTGGGTGCGGTCACCCTACTAGGAAAATTACTCAACTTCCTGTCCATGCACCGCGGGTGCGGTGGCTCCTAGACCGCGGGTGCGGTGTGGTTTCGGCCTCACCTTCATAATTTCATGTTTAATGACCGCGGGTGCACTACTTCTCTAGGCGCGGGTGCGGTCCATCTTGTATTCAAACTCTTATTTTTCATGTCTTTCCTATTCTCATCTCATTTAGTGCTTTTGATTACATGTCATGCATTCTCATATCTTCGAATATCGCGTCAGTGAAGATTAAATATCTCGGGCCTTGCATGTATCGAGTGTCTACAATAGACATCGATCTACATCTAAGCTCATCGATACACCGTAAGTCTAGGGTCTATGCAGTTCTGACAAAAACTTAGACTTGGGCATGCTATATCGAGTGTCTACAATAGACGTCGATCTACATCTAATCTCATCGATATACCGCAAGTGGGTCTGAGTAGTTCTGACAAAGACTTGGCGGTTCTGCCCTAGCTAGGTTGATCTGTCCTAGACTCAAACTCTGGCTCTGTTGTAATTCAATAAATTAAACATATCAATATGATAATTGCAAATATCAATGCAATAAAATAAAGTATGTGATTTTGGGAAACTCAAGTCAAACCTAACTTGAGTTGTGCAATCCCGAATCAACATTTATTTATACCTTTGTCTTCCCGGTCTGACGAAGACGAAGTCTTATATTCTGATCTGTCCATACCCAATCTGGCAATGACAATCGTATAATTACAATATCAGTATATATATATATCTGATCACTGTCAACGACATAATAATACAATTTCAATCAGTACTGAATCTGATCAATATTAATCAACTGATGTTTCGACGGCATAACTATACAATCTGAATAACCCCGTCAATCTGAACATCACAGATATAATACCAGAACTCATAATCAATACCGGTATAACTCATAATTTCAACGATAACACAAATCTGATATCGAATCTCAGTCAAATCAACACCAACAATCATAACAATTTCATACACAGTCTGTTCTTCTATCTGATTTCAATTATACGATATCTATTATATCAGAAACATCATATCTGATTCGTATTCAATTCTGACAATATCATAATTTCAAATCTTGTCTAAACGTAACAAAACTTACATCCAGTTGTAGCCTGCTTTGATAGGAACACAGTACTGAAGTCGGATTCAAAATCGAACAGACGAATTTCTCACAAAAGGCGTAGAGATTTTTCCCTCTTTTCCAGAAGCCTTTTCTCGATCCTTTATCTTCGTTTTTGAAGAAATCTCGAAGCATACATATATATATACGGCACTTTCTGTCCGGATGCTTAGCCTATTATCCCTTAGCGCTCGGGCGGTAACTTTCTACCGCTCGGGCGCCACAAGTTCTGTCCGAATCTCTTCTTATGATGCATTGGCGCTCGGGCGGTTCTTTTCTACCGCTCGGGCGCCAGAGGTTCTCTCAAAATTCTTGGCTCACAATGCAACGACGCCCGGCTTCTTCATTCAAGTTCGTATAACCTCAATCATGTTAATTTATCAACACCTGATTACAATAATTAAATCTCGGGCATTACATAATGTATGATATTTTTTCAAAAATTACTAAGATACAAACAATAAACATGGTTTTATTTTGAAATATTAATTTTATGATTATTTTTTTAAAAAAATTAATTATTAATTTTATTTTATAAGTTTGTTCTCCCCCCAATCAGAATATGACATTGTTCCTAATGTCAAAATACTATTAATTGTTTGAATCTTTAATTGGTAATTTTTTATTGTTCAAATTTTAATTTAAGTAGTTGAGATTAAAGAATCAAACCAAGAAATTAAAATTATGATATATTGATATATAATATATCAAAGCATCCACTTTAAATGGTTGATAATACCAAACAAACATTTAAATGGTACCAAGAAATTAATATTATGATATATTCATATATAATAAATCAATGCATCCACTTTAAATGGTTGGTAAAACTAAACTAACATTTAAATGGCTCCAAGAATTTAGTGTAACATATAACAACAATAAATCAAAACTCTCACTTATAATTAGGGTATAATAATGCTTAAAGAATAACATAAACAATAAATAATGATTAAATAACATAAAAAATAGATTCTTATCTTTTAATAATCTTATTATCATGCCAAGAGCTTCACCTTTTCATCTCAACTTTGGGAACTTAGCTGCTCATTATTCAAAGCGTAAAAATTTGAATATGAAATTAACATGCTAATTATATTTAAATGAAGAAATAAAAGAAAAACAAAGAGATAAATATTATGAATTCAAAAATTTGTTGATAAAATGAGGGATATCTCAATACATTACAATGCACCCCTATTTATAGCCAAATTTGGGGAGATAACCACAAATAAAATATTATTTTTTTACACATAAGTCTTCATTGGTGTTCCAAAAGGACATGTGAGTGTAATTTTTTCTTGATCTTCGAGTGCAATGAGAATTTGATAATAGCCTGAATATCTGTCAAGAAAACAGTAGTAGGGATGACCTGCTACTCTTTCTAAAACTTGATCCAAAAATGGTAATGGAAAATGATTTTTTCTAGTGGCGTCATTTAATTTTCTATAATCAATACACATCCGCCAACTAGATGGAACTCGACTTGTTAACAATTCACCTTTTTCATTTTTTATCACTGTGATTCCAGATTTTTTTTGGAATTACTTGTGTTGGACTTACCCACTTACTATCAGAAATAGGATAGATAATTCCAACATCAAATAGTTTGGGAACTTCAGTTTTCACAACATCTTTCATGTGTGGATTTAATCTCCTTTGTGGTTGTTGAGATGTTTTAGCATTTTATTCTAAATGAATTTTGTGTGTGAAAATTAGTGGATTAATGCCCTTGAGATCTTTTAGTGTCCAACCAATTGTATTTTTATATCAACTAATTTACCTTCTTAATCACTTGCTAATTTGGTAGAAATTACCTCCGGATATGTTTTATTTTCTCCAAAAAATACATACTTCAATTCTTCTGGCAAAGGTTTTAACTCCAATATGGGTGGTTCGTCTTTTTTATCATATTTTGCCTCAAATTCTTTCTCTGATCCTGGTAACGAGTGATACCAAATAAAATCATCAAGATCAATTTCAATATTTTCTTTAACAATATCAATTGAACAAATATCTAATTGGTCACGAGTACTCCTTCTTGAATGTTTTCTTCCACAAAAGTTTCAATTAGATTTTCATCTTCACTTTCATCTCCTTTTTTATTTAGTTGTTTACAAAGATTAAAAACATTAAGCTTCAAAGTCATGTTACCAAATGAAAACTTCATTATTCCATTCCTGTAATTTATTAGAGCATTAGAAGTTGCTAAAAATGGACGACCAATGAAATCGACATGTTATACAAAGTTATCAACTTGGACCAACACGTATTCTATCATACCTCTTGGCACTTTAACAGATCTATCGGCAAGTAAAAGTGTTACCAAAGTAGGTTTTAACTCGCCTAGATTGAGTTCTTGATAAACTGAATATGGAAGTAAATTCACACTAGCTCCAAGATCAAGCAAGGCTTTTTTAATCTTTCGTTCTCCAATAATACATGAAATAGTAGGACAACCAGGGTCTTTGTATTTCAAAGTATTATTATTTTGAATGATTGCACTTACTTGTTCGGCTAAAAATGCTTTCTTTTTCACATTCAATTTTTTTTCACAGTGCATAAGACTTTCAAAATTTTTGCATATGATGGTACCTGTTTTATTGCATCCAATAAATGAATATTAACTTTTACTTGTTTAAAAATATGATATATATCATAATTCAAATTTTATTTTTTGTATTTTTCAATGCATGAGAGAATGGTGGTGGCACTGTCTGTTGATCCTCCTCTTCGCAAATTATGGGTTCCACTTCCTTACCTTTTGGAGTTGATTTATCATCATCTTCACAAGATTCAAGAATGAATTTTTCTACTAATTTACCACGGCGAAGGGTAATAACAGATTTTACCTGATCCATCGGTTGAGTTCCAGAAGTTTCAGTTTGTGAATGATGATATTTGGGATTAGGCTGTGGTTGTGAAGGAAGTTTACCTTTTTCATGAACATTAAGTGCAGATGCAAATTTATCAAGAGTATCTTTCAGTCTGTCATGGTTTGAGTAGTTTGACTATTGATAGACTCTTGTTTTACAATGAAAGAATTCAATGTATCTTCCAAATTTCATTTACGTGCACGAACATAAGGTGCATAATTTTGAAAATTTTGTTGATTTTGGAATGTGGTTGTGAAAATTGTGCAGCATTATCATTCCTCCAACTAAAATTTGGATGATTTCGCCAACCTGGATTGTAATTTTGAGAAAATAGTTAAAAATTTGGCCTTTTGAAATTGTTCAAAATATTGGCTTGTTCATGGAGACATTCTTTAAAAGAGGGCAAAGTGGGACAATCTTTTGTAGAATGATCACTTTTATAACAGATGTGACACACAATTTCTTGAAAAGATTTTAATTGACCATTCTTTTTCAATTTAAGTGCCTCAACTTTTCTGGCCAAAGAGGTAAATCTAGCTTAAAGATCATGCTCATCTTTGAGGGCATACATAATTCCACCAGATATGGGAGATTGAATCTTGTTTGATAGTTTGATTGTACCTACAGTATCCCAATTTTGAGCATTTTCAGCTAATGAATCGAGATACTCAATTGCCTCGTTTGGATCTTTTTCTTCAAATGTTCCATTAAACATAAATTCAACTATTTGCCTATCTTTAGGTCTAAAGCCTTCATAAAATTGAGAAACAACTCTCCAAAATTCAAAACCATAATGTGGACAAAGATTAAACAATTCTTTATATATATCCCAACACTGATAAAAAGTTTTTCCTTGTTTTTGAGTTAAAGTGATTATTTGCCTTTTGAAAGAATTAGAATTATGAGATGGAAAAAACTTTTTCAAAAATTGTTGTTGCAATTCATCCCAAGTTCGAATGGATCCCGATCTAAGATTTTGTAGCAAATTTTTAGCTTTATCTTTTAAAGAAAAAGGAAAAAGCTTAAGTCGAATGGTGTTCATGCTACAATTTAGATCATTATATGTGTTGCACACTTCTTCAAACTCTCGTAAATGCATGTATGGATTTTCGGAATCTAAACCATGAAAGTTGGGTAAAAGTTGGATAATATCAGGCTTAAAATTGAAATGAGATGCATTAGGTGGAAAAACTAGACATGAAGGTGCACTATTACGTGTAGGATTCATGTGATCTCTAAGTGTTCTTCGTCTATCATGATCTTCTTGAGATTGAATTTCATCTTCATTTTCTTGGATGGGTTCTTCCGCCATGTTTTGTGAAAATAATGGGTTATTTCGAATGATTCGACCACTAATTGTACGTAACCAAATGCTCATGCAAATGCAAAATAAAAACACACAAAAACAATAAAATTTCAAAGAAAGAAAAACAAACTATAAATAAAATTAAATAGACTTGAAATTAAATTATACTTCCCCGACAACGGCGCCAAAAACTTGATGCGACTTTGATTGTTGCACTCCCAAGAGCAGGTTGTCCACAAGTAGTATAACTCGGTGAGTCCGAATATCGTATACACAGGAAAACTAAGGTAATTACAAGTCCACGAAAATGTCTTTTTGTTTGTGTTTTTTCCGTTTATTATTTTGAATCTTTAATTGGTAATTTTTAATTGTTCAAATTTTAATTTAAGTTGTTGAGATTAAAAGATCCACTCTTGGTATTTTAAAAGATCCAAGAAATTAATATTATGATATATGATATATAAGAAATCAAGACATCCAATTTAAATGGTTGATAGTACCAATAAACATTTAAATGATACCAAGAAATTAATATTGTGATATATTCATATATAATAAATCAAGGTATCCACTTTAAATGGTTGGTAATACCAAATTAACATTTAAATGGCTCCAAGAATTTAGTGTAATATATAGCAAAAATAAATCAAACTCCCACTTATAAGTAGGGTATATTAATGCTTAAAGAAATAAATATAACATAAACAATAAATAATGATTAAATAATATAAAACAGAGATTCTCACCTTTTAATAACCTTATTATCATGCCAAGAGTTTCATCTTTCAACTTTGGAAGTTAGCTACTCATTATTCAAAGTGTAAAACTTTGAATATAAAATTAACATGCTAATTATATTTAAATGAAGAAATAAAAGAAAAAAAAAAGAGAGAAATATTATGAATTCAAAAGTTTGTTCATAAAATGAGGGGTATCTCAATACATTACAATGCACCCCTATTTATAGCCAAATTTGAGGAGACAACCACAAATAAAATATTATTTTTTTACACAGAAGTCTTCATTGGTGCTCCAAGAAATTATATTTTAATACACATCACTTTTGAAAATCTTCTTATCTGAATTTTCTTTTTCACATAAAACAAAACATGTAGATAATTGAGTTGTTTGAATTGTGGTATTTTTTATTTCACCATTTGACCAATTAATTTGAGAGATATGGTCAAAATGCTAGAACATAGTAAAACTGCCACTCTTTTGGTAACTTTATTTGTTGCTTAATTTGATCCCAATTGTGAGAAGATTTTTATCTCATGCTTGTTACCAATATTGTATATATTATCATCAACTTTCTACAGGTCCAAGAATCATCTTAATACCATTTGCAACGCCAAGGTTATTCTTATTTTATCGAACCTGTAAAAATAGGTAAAAATTTATAATTACACAACAACTTATATTTTATGTAATTTATTATAAAACATATAATATTTGAACAAAAACTATAAATTTATATTATAAAACATTTAATTAATATATAATTTTTTATCTTTATCAGTTGCCTAGAGGTGAACATGTTGTGTCTAAGGAGATATGATGAAGGGATTCTAGGGAACACTCAGCTCTTGGTGAAAACCTATGGGGTCATGCATGTGGCTAAGGTTTAGTGTGGGGACCCGGGCTCTAACTCAATTCTTTTGGGACTTAATTGGATCTTTGTTAGAAAATGTGGGTCAAAAATTTGCTTTTAACATTAATTCAAATGTATAGTCACAGCATAACATTGTCTTTATAAGAAATAAACAACATAATGTACATACATGTCTGTCTAGTACAACCATACACTAGTGTTTACATACCAACTACAAACATAGGTGATACAAGTCTAAATAGAAACCACTAGAAATCTTCCATGCCCGAGATCTCCACGCTATCATCAACCTCTCATCTAGCTCGTGACCCAGATCCTGCCCCACCTGTTGCCATGCACACATACAGACACGACAACAGCCGGATAACTCCGGTGAGAACATATCCCAGTATAAAACATGGATGCATGCAATGTAATAATCATGTACAAGAGCATAGCATATATCAAGTAACATTAATGCAAATCTAAACATGTAGAAGAATACAAATCTGTATTCAACATTTAAATCTTGACTCGACTCATTTCTAATCTAGGGATCCCGTGTGAATAAGACGGTCTGTTACCTACCCAACCACTCGAGGCAACGGTACGTCTTATTCCTAGACTTCGGTCAACTCTGTATCGAAGGTCTACACATAGAGTAAATCTACTACCATGCGTCGATACACCGAAACGTCTAGTTTTGGCCAGTCTGCCAATATCTCCTATCTCAGGACTCGAATATAAATCAATAAACAAGGCATTACATAATGAAATGTAATAACAATCTAGTATGTGATTTAGGGAAACTCGTATCAAATCTGAATCGAGTTGTGCAATCCCGAGACCACATGAATTATACCTTTCTTGGCTAATAGTCGGTGTCGTAGTCGAAGTCTCGAATATCAAGTAGTCAATACAAATCTGAAATAGCATAATAAATGTGCACTCTATCAATATACATCTCAATGTACAATTCTGTAATCGCTTTCAATGTAATTCAACGGCGTAACGGCGTAGTCTCGCGTAACCGATAACTCAATCTCAACATAACAATAATCGATTAACCTCATTCAATTCAACATCAATAGCACAATCATTTCAACACTGAAAATCTGCATAATCTCTCATAATACATGCTGGAATTTCGAAACAACGTCATACGGTATCTGAAAATCAATCCGGTAACGTTTCTACGATGCTCATAATATCAAGAACACATATTATAACTCAAATCTGAATTCTTCCAACACACAAATATTGAAACATGCTGAAAATAACTGAAACTTACATCTTCTTGTAGTCTTCAAAGATAGGAGTTCAAATCTATGCTTGGATTTAAATTTGGAGGTATAAATCTTTCACAATACCAATTCTAATATGAAAAGCTTGAGGGAAAGCTTGTTCTCGGTTCTGCTGATGAAGAATGAAGAGAACTGAAGACAGCTCAACTCATATATATTGCATGAAATCTCATACGTGTCTTCTTAAAACATTAACACATTTCAGGCGGCGCTCGGGCGGTAAGAATGTACCGCTCGGGCGCGGCAGTTTCTGTCCAACACTTTTCGAATGATACTTTGGCGCTCGGGCGGTCAAAATGTACCGCTCGGGCGCGGAAGCTTCTGCCCAAAACATAATTTTGTTGGACAATGGCGCTCGAGCAGACTTTTTCTACCGCTCGGGCGCCACTGAATCTGTTCCAATATTATGCCCTTCACATTTTTAAACCAACTAATCTCGGGATGGTCCGTCTATAACTATATCAGTCCCGATTAACTTATAAAATTATAATTTATTAGATTTAACATTTCCGGGCATTACATTTAGGGTGACTTTGGTGTAGTGTTGAGGTGAGTTCGGTCGGGCAGGGGCTAAACCACACTGAGGCTCGATCCAAGAGGGTCCAACCGAGGCTAGGGGAGGTCCACCACCTACTAGTATTGGCCTTGGAACCGCTTGGGGTCGGGGGAAACGGGGTTGGCCGCGGGGGTGTTTGTTGGGTGGCTAGTTAGTGTGGACGCTTCTAGGTGAGCATGGGGCTGGAGCCGTAGGGTAGTTGGGTCCAGAGGGGTCCTAGGCTGGTCTAGGGAAGGCTGAGTCATAGCTAGTTCCATCAGTTTTAGACGAGAGTCGAATTAAGGAAAGAAGGTGACTAAGGCTTTCGGGTTAGCACATGCTGGAAATTCCAGCAGCTTGTGGCCTATTATTCAAGTGTCTAAAGGTCTGGTTTTGAGGTTTTAGTACCTTTTAGATGTTTTTAGGGTATGGTAAAAATTTGGGAAAGTTTTGGTTAAATGTTCGATTCGTGTTAAAACCAGGACCCTGGTCCAAGTTTTAAAACGAATTGGTTAAGTTTTGAATATGGCTTGAGTTTACGTCTAGGGATGTGATAAGTGCAAGATTTGCACTTAATTTATATTAAATTCCATTTTGAATTATGTTTGTTTCGAACAGAATTATGCGTTTTTGGTTTGTTTTGATTGCCTTTTCAGGAATGGAGGAAAAGAGGACACAAAGCCAAGTGAGCCAAGAAAACAAGTGCACAACCAACAATTATCGGACAGAACCTTAAGCTCACCCGCGCGAGATCACGCGCAGCCGCGCGCACACGGAAGCTGCAGAAACCCAAGAGATGCACGCCGCCGCACCACATCACGCGCAGGCGCGTGCACACCAATACAAGCGAATGACCAGAGACATACGCGCGGCCACGCGACTTCATGCACGATCGTGCGCACACATGCACGGGCCAAATGAGCAGCAGCGCACGCGCCACCGCGCGCACGGCGTTCCAGAAAGCCTTATATAACGCGCGAGCTAGGTCAGAAATGGGGAGAGCGGCCGTGGAGAGAAAACACACGAAAAAATACCATCTTGTCAAGAAAAAGACGCGAGAAACGGAGCGCATACATGAGACGAAGATTCAGAGTGCGAAGAACAACCACAAATACGAAGAAACGGATCTGGGGACGGAGACGACACTTCGGATTTGTTATCTTTTCCTTCGTTTCTTTAGTTTGTTGCGTAACGATGTCTAGAACTATGAATATGTCTTGTGTTCTCTTGGATTTCGTGATGGACTAAATTTCCATTCTAGAGGTTGACATAGCTTTGTCTATACGATGATTTGACCTGGATATTTTTATGATTGAATTCCGTGTTGTTTAATTGTGTTCTCTTTATTTTACTTCACTGCAATTTACTGGCCATAAATTGTGTGTTGTCGGATTAATTCTACAACTCAGGAGAAGGACTAGGATTATAGATCATTAGAGACGCATCGTTGAATGGTTATATCGTTCGGAAGGCATATAACTTTAGCGAGACTTAGGTAAGAAAATTGTTTGCCTTTACCAATTAAACGTAGATTTTTTTAGGAATAATTGAATCGAAGTTTAATTGGTACAATTTATTCGTCACTTGGGAAAGGGTGAATAAAATACGTAAGTGTTCTTGGCCATTAAATAATAGGAATTCAGGAATTTAAATACAACCAGGAATAATTATTGTAGAAACTTAGTGAAATCATTCCTCTAGATATTCTCATTGATATTTCTCAATTCGGTGATTTAATTAATTCATTGTTTTCAATTGATTCGTTCAAACAAACCAATCTTTTAATTGATTATTCTAAATAAAATTGAGACTATTTTAATTACAAGAACTGATATACATTTATATATACACTCCTCGTGGGATCGATATATGTACTCTAACCAGTACTAAAACTTGACACCGTACACTTGTGGTAGTGAAAATACGCAACAAGTTTTTGACGCCGTTGCCGGGGAGTGTCAAATTTTAATTTATATCAGTATTGTTACCAGTTAGTCTAGATTTTAATTTAGAGGTTTATTTAATTTATTTTATATTGATTGAATTTTTCATTTTTTTTCTGCTCGACAGTGCATGCTAAGATCACAAAGCCCTGACTTGCTTATTTTTGATCCGGAGATCGAAAGAACTGCGAGAAGATTAAGAAAAGAAAGAAGAGAAGAGATCCAAGCAATGGCTGAGAACAGAGAGAATGACAGACACGCCCAGCCAGAGGCTATTCCTATCAGAGATCACTTCCGACCAGTGATCAACAATCATTACTCTGGTATTGCTCGGGGGACCATAAATGCCAACAATTTTGAGCTGAAGCCTGCCTTGATCAATATGGTTCAACAAAACCAGTTTGCTGGAACTGCTACTTCAGATCCTCACGTTCACCTGAGAACTTTCTTGTAAATCACAGATACGGTAAAAATTAATAATTTTCCTGACGACATTATTAGATTGCATTTGTTTCCTTTCTCTCAGGGATCAAGCAAGAGGATGGCTCCAATCACTGCCGTTAGGGAGCATCACGACATGGCAGGAGCTGGCAAAGAAGTTCCTTTCTAAATATTTTCCACCTGCGAAGTCTTCACAATTAAAGATTTAGATCAACACTTTTAAACAGACAGACTTCGAGCAGTTGTATGAAGCTTGGGAAAGGTATAAAGATTTGTTGCGGAGGTGCCCGAATCATGGTTTCGAAGACTGGGTGCAGATTGAGTTGTTTTATAATGGATTGAATGGTCAAACACGGACAACAGTGGATGCAGCGACATGTGGCACGATCTTTGCCAAGTCCCCTGCTCAAGCCTACGACTTGCTTGAACAGATGACTATTAATAGCTACCAATGGTCGTCTGAGAGGTCAGGAGTAAAGGGGACTGCTGGAGTTTATGTCGTGGATCCTATCACATCACTCACTGCGCAAGTATCAGCATTAACTACACAGTTAGCAACCATGAATAAAGTGAGTACATCAAACACTGAGGGACAATCGTTTGTTGTTGAAGAATTGCAAGTTCCTGAAGAGGTGCAGTACGTCACCAACAAGAACTTTGGAGGCTATGGATGATATAGAGGTAACCCTCCCCATAACACTTATCATCCTGGTTTGAGAAACCAAGAAAATTTTTCTTACGCAAATAATAAGAATGTATTGAATCCTCCACCGAGGTTCAATACATCAAATAGGTAAGGGAAGCCATCATTTGAGGATTTAGTTGGGACTTTTGTTGCTGAATCTGGCAAGAGAATGGCTAGGACTGAGTCTAGACTTGACAACCTAGAAACCCACATGGCAAGTATTGGTGCTACCTTGAAAATCCTTGAATCGCAAGTGGGCAGATAACGAAGCAACTCACGTCTCAACCGTTAGGCGCAATGCAAAAGACCGCAGACCCAAATCTGATAGAAGTGAATGCCATTTTTATACATAATGAAGAGATTGGAGTAGTAAGCAGAGAAGCTAAAGTTGATCAGCCGACTCCAAGCAAAGGAAATCGAGGTAAGAAAGGTAAGAGTTATGATTTTGATCAATGCATTGATATTTCGTCACTTCCCTACCCCCAAAGATTTTTACAATTGAAAGCTGAGTTTCAAAATAAAAAAGGTCTTGAAGATTTCAAGAACCTGCACTCTAACATTCAGTCTGCAGAGCAGGAAGAAGTATCATTTACTGGAGGAGATGATAAGGGTAGGCCGGGAAGTCTTCCTCAGAAGCTGCAAGACCCCGGAGAATTTGTCGTACCATGTGAAATAGGGGGCCAGTTAGTGGAAAAAGCTATCTGTGATTCAGGAGCAAGTGTGAATATAATGCCAAGTTCTCTCTACGAGAAACTTGGATTGAGCAAGATGAAGCCCACGGTACTAAGTTTACAAATGACAGATAAATCGATCAGGACACCATTGGGCATTGTGGAAGATGTTGAACTCAAAATTGATAAATTGAAGCTTCCAGCAGATTTTTTGGTACTTGACATGAGGGACAGTCAGAAAGTTCGTACCATTTTAGGACGACCATTCTTGGCTATTGCTGGAGCCGTCATTGATTTGAGAGAAGAAAAATTGACCATGGAGGTTGATGGTCAAAGAATAGAACTCAAGGCATCTGGGATATCACACTACCCACCTTGATCAGCCTGGTGATAGTCGGGCTGATGACATTAAACCAAGCGCTGCGTGGGAGGCAACCCACGATTAATTTTTGCATTCATTTTGTTCATTTTATTTCATTTTTATTTTTTATTTTCATTGATTTTAATTATTCATTTCTAGTCATAATTTGATTTTCTTTAATGTTTGCAGGTGTGTTAAAAAAAAAAGTGGACAGACGCATTCGCGCCACAGCGCGACTTCTCGCGCAGCAGCGCGCTCAGGACCAGTGGGCAAGCACAGAAGCACGCGCGCCACCGCGCCAATTCTCGTGCGACCGCGCACCTGATTATCGAAGGAAATCAGAGGCGTGACGCGCGGCCGCGCGCGCTCAATTATTGGCAGAAGACAGAAGGGTGCGCGCGGCCGTGCAACTTCTCGCGCGACCGTGCGCGTCGCGTACAGCCCCACCCCTTTAAAACCCTATCTCACGATTTTACACACACAACTCCTCCCTCACAGCCGCCTCCTCCAAATAATCCTCTCAAAAATTTCATCTCCTTCACAAATCCTCTCCGAATTCACCCAACCCACAAACCTCCATCCCCAAAACTACTACAAAACTCCTTCAATCCAACTCTTTCTCTCACATACAAGCTTCACACAACTCATCTCTCCCACCACCAACCGCCGCCGCTTATCGCCGCCGCCACTTGCTACCGCCGAGCGTCATCTCCGGTTAATTTTCTACACTCAAGGGTACCGTTTCTTTTACGTGTTATCATTTGGGGATATTTTTCAGATTTCAAGCAATTTTTGGTGGAATTGTCTCTATAGTTGTTGATTATAAGTGTGGGTATTGTTGAAAATTATGCCGCCTAGAAAAGATCGAAGGATGGGGCGTCCTCTTCTCGTTCATTTGATCCTGAAAAATTTTGGAACGACGAAGCCTTTCGGGTATATGAGAGCACCATGTCTCGCTATTATTAATGAAAGAGGTCTAGATATGAGCAACATTGACTGTGATATAATTGAGGAAGTTGTGCGAAAGGGATGGGTAGATATAGCACAGTCTCCGCCAGACACCGTGATATCTATAGTCCGAGAGTTCTATGCTAATCTGAGAATTAAACACGAGGACTATGGAGTGTTGGTACGAGGGCAACTAGTCTATTTCGATTCGGCAACCATTAATGCAATCTACAATCTGCCGGATTTTGAAAATGACGAATATACGGCGTTGATTAATGGCAATGTTGATTACGATGAGATTATCAGGAGCTTATGCATCGAGGGTGCAGTGTGGCGCTTGAATCAGGGCTCCCCAATTACTCTGAAGAAATCTGATTTACGCCGTGACCCACGCAGTTGGGCATCTTTTATTCTCTCACGGATCATGCCCTCCTTACATCAGACTGAAATTACAAAGGATAAAGTGGCGTTGATTTACGCCATCATGACTGTGAAAACCGTGGATCTTGGGAAGCTCGTTCACAATTATATCATGCGTGCTGGTACGGGACTCATGACCGTCAGCCTCCCTTGTGCACATACTATCACTTCCCTATGTCTTCATGCCGGTGTGCAATGGGGCGCCGATGAACAGGTTTTGAAAGCCAAGGGCCCAATCACGGTATATGAAGCAGACCGTTTGCGCTTTGGGAGCGAAATAGAACGACAAGAAGCTAGGGAAGATTACAACCTGAGGGCCAGACAACACCAACCACCACCACCACCATCGATCCCTCGATCCAATTTGCGAGATAGGATGTTCCGAATGGAACATGATATGCAGGAGCAACGCAGAGAGCTGGCCGAACACCGACACACTACTGGTATTTTCATGTCCTTTATGATGGACTTTACATCGGTGCTCTCCCAAAGTTTTCCACCCATGGGACCCGAGGATGATCCCTTTCCACCACATCCAGTGTGGCCACCACAGTACCCACTACCAAATCTATCACTGCCACAGCCCATGGACGATGATGCTGACGATACCGAGAACGACGACTCGAGCCCCGAGTTCTGACACTCGGGAGCGAGGTATGTGTTTTCATGTTCTTTATTGTTATACATTGAGGACAATGCATACTTTAAGTTTGGGGGGGTAAAAAAAATTGCTTTGCTTGTTAGAATTTTTAGAATTTTTGTTTTAGTGCTCAGTAGTTAGTTTGTTTTTTTTATTGCATGCTAGATTTGTTAGGTAGAGTCATGGATAAGTAAAATGTGTGACCGATGATGAAAACCGAATTGCGATCCTGAAATATATATGTGTTCATAATAACTTAGGAGCCACAATTATTTTGCACTGTCGTGTTTGTTGATACTATCGTTGCTTAGGGACAAGTTGCATGCATATGATGCTAAATAGATGAGGAGGATCTGATTCTTGGTAATTCTTGCATGACATTGATTGACACTTTTGAAATCAGAGGAATGAGCTAGGCAATTTTTCACAATATCCTTGGGCCTATATTCTTTGCTTACTGTCAATTGCAGCCCTTTGAGCTTCAAGTTGATTGAGATGCTTAAATTTTCTTCGTGCACCTATTTAATCTATCATTTTATTGAAAATTACATGTGACTGGTTTGTATGAGTTGACTAATGGATTGACGGAAGTCTAGAACTTGTTTGAACACTTTTCGAGGCGAAATACGGATAATTTGTGACATAGGAATGATTTAGGCGATCTTTGGAGCCGTTTTGAGCCTTCGAGCCTACCAAACGAAAATGAAATATCCCTAGTGTCCCATTTTGAGCCTACAAAAAATCAAGTGGTGTATGTCAATGACATACAATTAGCCCCCACTTGTATTTATTCTACTTCCCACAAGTCAGAAGGACTAGAGAAGTATTATGACATTATGCTTAATGAATTCTTATTCCAGATTGGAATCAGATATTTGAGTTTTGATTTAACTCTATTATGCATTTCCTCTGATATCTCCGAAGTAATTGTTTATGAGTTCGAGGACGAACTCAGATCTAAGAGGGGGAGAAATGTAAGGCCCAAGAATTATGGAATTGATAAACCAAGATTATCAATCTTCATTAACGTAAGACTCGAAAGATATAAGAATGCATGACATGCAATGAGGGAAGAAAAGACCTGAGAAAATAGGGTATGCAAGACCGCACCCGCGCCCAGAACTGGAGTTGAAGCTTATACACTTACTGTCTTACCTAATTTTGAGAGAAATAAGTCATGGGTGTTGTAATGATTCAAATACTTCTTGAAAAGAAAAGAAAATGAATTGTCTTCCCTTTTTTCGTTTTCTTAAAAAGTACTAGAAATTTTTTTTTTAAACCTCACTTAGCATCGGCCGAACCACCAAATATTACATAAAATATTTTTGACATCATTTTAAAATAAATCAACCTTCTAACATTTGAAAAGTATAGCCCATACTATAACCTCTCAAAAACCACTCACAATTAAAACTTCGTAAAAATATATCTTTAACATCATTTAAAATCATAAATCATGACTAGTGTGGAAAACTAGCGTCGGTCCTCGGGTTATGTGCACCTTCAGTCCAGTCAGCTCAACCATCAAGACCTCCATTATCATATTCATAATCAATATAACCTGCATCAATCACACCTAGTGAGTCTAAGGACTCAACACGTCATATTCTTGATAACGAGTAATACGTAATACAGTTAACATATAACAGTGAAAAATACTTGTACTTAAAATATCGTTTTCATGAAGATGCATAAACTTTAAACATAAACGTTTTCGAAAACATTTTCATGATGCATAAAAACATTTTCAAAAGACATAAACATATCACTTAAACATATTCATATTCATGTCCATATTTGTATCCATATTCATATTCGTATTCATGTTCATGTTCGTGTTTGTTGAATTCAGATCGTGATTGTGACTCGTATTCTTAAACGTATTGGGCGATGAATCCATCTAAAGAAAACCACAATACTGCGCGGCAGGAGACACCAGCAACACTCTCACCGGTCAACTGGGCCCTGGCCTACGTATTAACATATCATGGCATTGGAAATACGATCGTCGGGGCTCCCTCTGGGGCCTTTTCCCATAAATGGGCTCCCTCTGGGGCCTTCTCCCCTCACGACATCTCCAATCATATTCATCGTATTCGTATTCGTATCAACGGAAACACGATCATCGGGCTCCCACTGGGACCATAACCCTCACGATATTTCCAACATATTCCGTAGTCACAATCCCTTCACATCCTTCAACACGTTATCATTACTTAATAAAAACATGCATATAATATCATTTTGTTTTTGAAACCAAGCATGCAACATGTCTTTAAATGCACATATTTATATCATAAAAATCATAGACATTTAAAAATCATAACTTAACATATTAAAAATCATAAACATCCATAAACATTATAAAATAAACATTTTAGCATATTAAAAATCCGCAAACATTTAAAATAAACGTTTTAACATATAAAAATCATAAAATGCCGTAAACGTTTTAAAATCAACATCATAAAAATTCATAAACATTTGAAATATACATATTAGCATATAAAAAAGCATTACGGGCACTGCCATGACGTTTACTAATTTTTAGGTGTAAAAAGACCGTTTAACCCCTAGACGTAAAATTTTCTGTTTTTGACTTTTTCTTAATTTCATTGACTATAACATGTCCCAAATAATTATTTAAGCTTACACGAATTTTCTCATATTTTTATTTAGCATAAATCGAGGACTTTTAAATTAATCTTTAAATGTGACGTATTAATGCGTTTTAATCGAATTAAACCAAACCTTAATATAAAATTCCCAAATTAAAAACTTAGACTTATAATAATTATTTAAGCTTAAACCTAATTTTTCATTATTTTATAAGGCTTAAACTAGGCTTTTAAATTAACTCGTTAATTAGCGTTTCATGCGGCGATTAAATCCCGAATAAATCCATAACTCGTTATTTTGATCCCAAACATTAAACATAGCATTTTTAAGATTTATTCTACCCTTCTATGTCATGAGCCACTCCCGTGGACCCACGAAATCAATTTTGGCTTAATTAATCTCGTTTTTGACCCTTCGACGAACACCCCGAGCCATCTCCTAATTTACCCGAGCCACCTTGAACCAAAACCTAGCCAACCCATCTAGGGACCCTACCATGCAAGCCCAGCCCGTAAAACAAGCCCTAGCCCACTCAAAATCTTCCTGAAACTTGACCCAAAATCTGTACATGTGTGTGTGAGGTGTTCTAGTAGTACTAGGACTCCTAGCTAGCTTAGGACACTTCCAACCAAGCCCCCACCGAGCCAACCTCACCCTAACCAATCTCGGACCACGCCTAGACCCGACCCAAGCCTAGCCCAGCCCCTGACCCAAGCAACAAAGCTTCTGAATCAGGAACATCAGCCTGCGCGTGCCTAGCTCCTCTTCATGTTGCTGCTGCCATCTAAGCGTGGAGGCTTCTACCCCAGCCACCACCAAGCCCAGCCCTTCCTAACCCTCCCTGGACTACCCTGAGCCACTTCCTGACCCATCCCAGGCCGTAGACGTGAGCAGCGAGCCACTGGTTTCCACAACCAGTAGCCGCGCCCCCTCTCCTCTTCCATCTCATGTTTCCTCTCGTGTTACTGCTCGGCCCTCTATGAACCAAGCCACCCCTGAATACAGACCTTCCTAACCCTCCCTGGACTATCCTAAGCCATCGTCTAGACCACCTTGCCCCGCCCTTGAACGAGCCGCAGCCCCTGAAATTCTCGACAGTACCTGCACGTGCCTTGGGGGAGAGTCCCACTTCCCGTGGACTCTTCCCCAGCCCAAGGCTCGAGCCCTAGCCCTCCTAGGACCCTTCCTAGGACCTAACCATGACTCCTAGGTGCCAACCACCATGCCTGATCGAGCCACTCACCCCCATGCATCAATTTTCCTTCCACTGATCACAAATGCTACAATAAGAAACAGTTGGTTCCAGCTTTGTTCTAATCACGTGTGCAGCTTATTGGTGTGGTTTAGAACTCTCTAAAACATGTAAAAACATCCCTTTTTAATTCCTAATCATGGCAGCCCCTTAGATACAAGAAATTCATGGTTTTTGGATCAAAATACATGTTTTAAAATTCATGTTCGCATAAAAACGAAAATATAACCAAGTGCAACTTATTTTCATGCAATCCAATTTTAAATAAATACTATGGTGTGAATGATGAGTAAAAGGGAGAATATGGCGTGCCTTTGCGTTTTAAACACACGAAAAACCGTTTGACGGATCGAGAACGACGGCTAGAAAACCTTTGCAAAAACTTGAAGCTTCTCCCTTGAAAATTATTATGTGGGTGCCGTGTAATTTACTGCTGGTGGGGAAGAGTTTTAAAACTCTAGGGGTGTGGGGCGTGTAGAATAGGTTATGGGGTAGGATTTCGTACTTTAAATACTTAAATTAACTCTTCAAACAAGCTTAGGGCCATGAAAAGATAATTAGGCCCATTAGTCTTAATTAAGACTTAATTAAAATAATAAAAATAATTTTGGTACAATAAGTTTGTGAATTTATTAGCCGGGTTGCGAAAACGTTCGCATTTTCATTGAAAAACCAACACCGATAAAATTTACGTCCCGGCGTATAAAATCACCTCAAAACCCCTTATTTTCAAAAATAATAAAAAGCATCACCCATATTTTTAAATAATAAAAACAACTATTTAATAAAAATCATTTTGGCAATTTTGGGATGGGTGACCTCCTGGGAAGTTTCCTAGGGTGCGTGTGAGTGAGGACATAAGCACGTTGGAAAGACTTGTCTTGGTACAGTGAGGACAGTCGTCGAATCTGGGTCGTTACAGAAAAAGTTAAATGTGCTAAAAGTAGTTAAAAAAAATGTGAATCAAAAGTGGTGAAAAAGAAAATATATGGGAGATGAAGGATATGAATGAGAAGAAACCAATAAAGTGATAGTGAATGAAATGATAGTGAAAATGAGGAAGATTTGATTATTTCTCTCAAATTTTGATGTCCATACCCTTTATTGTAGCCATGAGCCGTGGCCTGACGTTACAAGCTTACAAGACCTATTAACCTTGTCACATTTATCTAATATACTAGTGGATAAAAGTTGTTCAAATCAAGCCTATGGATACCTGAAAAACATTGTCAACAAGTATAGACTTTAATCACTTGCTGCAAGCATCTCATTTTGTGATTTCATCTTTAGCATACTTGTGTTGACCATCTTTCGAGCCAAATAATCACCGATAAAGTCCTATGTAATAAGTGAATGTAAATTTATATTTTGTTGAAGTGTGAATTGAACTGAACTGAGGATTTCTTTACTCTGTAAGGCGAATGGGCATTACAACTCTATTTGAGCATTCGATGGGGTAAACGAACACTGACATATCACCCACACACGTGACTCTTGGGAAATCGTGAATTACATGAAATTAGATGTGTCGGAGGTCAATATCACTTTTCGCATATCCATGACTTTAGTAGTGGCGTTAATCTTTTCCTTAGTTATTAGCTTCTATCCTATTTTGCTCGGGACTAGCAAAAGTTCAAGTTTGGGGGGTTTGATAAGTGCAAGATTTGCACTTAATTTATATTAAATTCTATTTTGAATTATGCTTGTTACGAACAGAATTATGCGTTTTTGGTTTGTTTTGATTGCCTTTTCAGGAATAGAGGAAAAGAGGACACGAAGCCAAGTGAGCCAAGAAAACAAGTGCACAACCAACAATTATCGGACAGAACCTTGCGCGCTCCCGCGCGAGATCACGCGCAGCCGCGCGCACACGGAAGCAGCAGAAAACCCTAGAGGTGCGCGCGGCCGCGCCATATCACGCGCAGGCGTGCGCGCACCCATACAAGAGAATGACCAGAGACATACGCGCGGCCGCGCGACTACATGCGCGACCGTGCGCACACATGCACCGGCCAGATGAGCTGCAGCGCACGCGTGTCCGCGCCAGAACTCGCGCCACCGTGCGCACGGCGTTCCAGAAATCCTTATATAACACGCGAGCTAGGTCAGAAATGGGAGAGCGATCGTGGAGAGAAAACGCACGAAAAAATACCATCTTGGGAAGAAAAAGACGCGAGAAACGGAGCGCATACACGAGACGAAGATTCAGAGTGCGAAGAACAACCACAAATACGAAGAAACAGATCTGGGGATTGAGACGACACTTCGGATTTGTTATCTTTTCCTTCGTTTCTTTAGTTTGTTGCGTAACGATGTCTAGAACTATGAATATGTCTTGTGTTCTCTTGGATTTCGTGATGGACTAAATTTCCATTCTAGAGGTTGACATAGCTTTGTCTATACGATGATTTGACCTGGATATTTTTATGATGGAATTCCGTGTTGTTTAATTGTGTTCTCTTTATTTTATTTCACTGCAATTTACTGGCCATAAATTGTGTGTTGTCGGATTAATTCTACAACTCGGGAGAGGGAATATGATTATAGATCATTAGAGACGCATCGTTGAATGGTTATATCATTCGGAAGGCGTATAATTTAGCGAGGCTTAGTTAAGAACATTGTTTTCCTTTACCAATTAAACGTAGATTTTATTAGGAATAATTGAATCGAAGTTTAACTGGTACAATTTATTTGTCACTTGGAAAAGGGTGAATAAAATACGTAAGTGTTCTTGGCCATTAAATAATAGGAATTCAGGAATTTAAATACAACCAGGAAGAATTATTGTAGAAACTTAGTGAAATCATTCCTCTAGATATTCTCTCTCATTGATATTTCTCAATTCGGTGATTTAATTAATTCATTGTTTTCAATTAATTCGTTCAAACAAACCAATCTTTTAATTGATTATTCTAAATAAAATTGAGACTATTTTAATTACAAGAACTGATATACATTTATATATACACTCATCGTGGGATCGATATATGTACTCTAACCAGTACTAAAACTTGACATTGTACACTTGCGGTAGTGAAAATACGCAACATGATGCTTTTAAATATGTTTTGGGACATTTTCAAGAGTTTGGTAAGTTTTGGATCAAAATAATGAGTTTTGGATTCATCCGGGATTTAATCGCTATACGAAACTTAATTAAAGAACTAATTGAAACGCCTAGATTTAAGCTTAATAAAATTATGGAAAATTATTTTTAAAATCAAATAATTACTAGAAGTCTAAGTTTTTAATTTGGGAATTTTATGCAAGGTTTGGTTTAATTCGGGATTAGAACGCATTAATATGTTATATTTAAATATTAATTTAAAAGTCATCGATTTAAACCAAATAAAAATATGAGAAAATTGATGTAGGCTTAAATAATTATTTGGGACATGTTAGAGTCAATAGAATTAATAAAATTTCAAAAACGTGAAATTTTAGAGGTCAAGGGTAAAACATTAATTTTTGGGTTTCAAGGAGCAAAATGGTCATTTTGCACCCGGGGTGAGATTTTGGTCCTGACAGCACCCTGAGCACATTTTATCATGTTTTAATTGTTTATGCATCATGTTTACGATTTTTATGAAATTATGAGAAATGCGGTACATGCTTGTTTTAAGGAAAAAGTTACGTATATGCATGTTTTTATTAAGTGATGAATATGATGATATTTTTTGAAGGATGGGAGTTGGTTGTGACTGACGATATATGTATATGATGACATAAGATATGATGAGCTGAGGCCCGAGCTCAATGGATGGGTAATGCTGTCGCTAATGTCCCCCGTCGCCTGGTACTGTGGTTATACGTAGATGGATCCATCAATAGAGCTGATATGAAAGTCACAACTAATGAATTGAATTCAATTAAAATAATATGTATATGTATACGATGACACGAGATGACATGTTTGACACATGATGATTTTACACGACACGTTTATGTTATGCTTTTAAGTTCATTAAAGATATGTTGAGTATGGTATTTTTCACTGCTGTGTCATGTATATGTACTTGTTATTCCTGGTACAGGTGTGTTGAGTATTTAGATTCACTAGGCGTGTGTGGAAGAGGTTGGGTTACCAATGACCAGGTCGAGTGGGTGATCCTTTTTTCCACCGGAGACTTGGTCCATATAGATTGGGCTCATTTGGTTGAGCCTTTACATCTTCTTGTTCCACCATTTCCTCTTCTGACTGATCATTTTCCTGCGGGTGATTGTTCACCCGTTCAACATTTCGATTAAGTTGTTCTTGGACGGTTGGACTTTGTTTAAAGATGTTCTCAACTGTTCTTCTTAAATCTATCTCGACATCACTGCTAGATTCAAGGTTAGTAGCATCACGGCTAATAAAATCATGTATGATGTTGTTAGTATTGTCATGACATATGGATGATTCATGAAATACAATATGTATGGATTTTTCAACCGTGAGAGTTCTTTGATTACATACTCTGTATGCTTTTCTCACTGTTGAATATCCCAGAAGACACCATCATCAGATTTAATATCAAATGCAGTTAAATGTATCTTGCTAATGTTATGTATAAAACACTTACAGCCGAATATACGTAAGTATCCAATTTTGGGCTACTTGCTGATCTCATATGGAGTGTTTTCATGATTTTTGTTGATCATGTACTGGTTCTGATTATGACAAGCAGTGTTAACTGCCTCTACCCATAATTTATGAGAGATTCTAGATTATGCTATCATGGTTCTAGCTACTTCCATAAGAGTGTGGTTTCTTCTTTCTGTAAATCCATTCCGTTGAGGTGATCTGGCAGCTGAGAGTTCATGTTTGATGTCATGATCTTCAAGATAGGATGACAAGAATTGGTTTATAAATTCAGTTCCTCTCACTCCTGCTCCTGTCTACTGCTATAGATTTCTCATTTTGGAGTCTCTTAAGAAGTTTGATGAGATGAGCAGCGATTTGATCTTTGGAACTAAGGAATATTACCCATCCGGGAGAAGTTATCAATTACCACAAGGGTGTATTTTTCTCCCTGAGCTCATTCCCGGTATGGGTCCAAACAAATCCATGTGAAATAGTTCTAGGCATCTAGCTGGTGAGTTTTTTCCTTTATTCTTAAATGTTGAGCGAACTTGTTTACCTAGCTGATAGGCAATACAGATTCTATCTGTTGCAAAATCAATGTTAGGTAAATCAGATGCAAATTTAAGCTTGCTAAGAGTGGCAATGAATTTGAAATTAAGATAATTAAAAGAAATATGTGCATTCAAACTGTCATCATTCCATTTTAACTTATACATATTCTGCTCTCTAGTCCCAATCAACACAATATTCCCTTCAGCAGATTTAACAGTGGATGTGAGTTTGTGAAAGTCAACGGCATACCGTTGTCATATAATTGGCTTATGTAGATCAGATTATAGCACAAATTTTCAACTAATATCATATCTTTAATAATAATTTTACCATGGATAACATTACATTTAGCCACGGTTTTACTTTTAGAGTTTTCATCAAACATTCGAAATTTAGTTTCCAACAAAGGTTTAGTCATCTGAGATTTATTTTTATGCATAAATCTACTGAACTTTCTTACAAATAAGGACACAGCTTCATTGCTCAGTTGCTCAGTCGATTTCTTACTTGTGGACTCTTTGACCGGAAGAGCCAATGTGGTAGCTGCCAGAGCCTTTATTTTTGTATGCCAAGCTCGAACTCGTATGCTTTAAGATCGACAAATAGATTGTGGAGCTTCAGCTTGTTCAAATCTTTGGATTCTTGCATTGCTATTGTCTTCATATCATATTCTCTCAGAAGAGCTCTCATCACCTTTAAAGCAATTTCACGGTTAGAGTAATTTTTTCCCTAGTGAAGTCAATTTAATAATAATAGCACTAAACCGTTAATCAAATTCAGTGAGAGTTTCTCCTGGTCATTTTTGTCTTATCAAATTTTTGGATGGTAAATGTCAGTTTTTTTTCTTTGGTCTGATCGTTGCCCTCACATATTTGTATGAGTTTTTCCCATATCTCTTTTTCTGTGGTGCACGTCTTGATCTTGGCAAACATGTTCTTATCCAGAGTTTTATAGAGAATGTCTTTTGTGACATTGTCAAGATTTGCTTTCTTCGTATCTTCAGCTGTCCATTCAGATCGTTGCTTTTCCACCATTTGAGGAGCACCTTCAGTTGTAATCGCAGCTGTATTTACTTTCAAGATCTTCTTAAGTCCGTCAGTGATGACATACCACATATCGTCATCCTGAGCTGCTAGATGTACCTGCATACAAATCTTCCAATCATCATAATCTTCTTTAAAAACATAGGAATTTTGTTGAAAGATGGCATGTGTAAATTTTAGATATCGATGTTTGAGAAAACCACGCTTTAATGTCACTTGTTAGGATCGAGAAAGAGTTTAGAGGGGAGGTGAATAAACTCTTTAAAAATATTTTCTTTTAAATTTGTTATAAACTATTTTTTCGCGGTTGAAAGTATTTCTCAAACGGTTGAAATAGAACCACTTGACAAGTGAGGAAACCAGTTCAATATTTCAAATGATGATTTCAGCAGTTGGCGATCTAATCAACAAGATACGGTTAAAACTGTAAGAACTTGCGGAAAGTAAAGACACGAAATTTTTATGGATGTCCTGTTTTGGACCTCTTTGCGATCATTTTATACTTCTAGATTTTAAGAACCCTCGGTTCACCAGACACAACTATTAATCAAATAACCAAAAGGTTATTGATATAAGTAAACAATCTTGTTTTGGTAGCACGAATAATATCCTTGAAAGATCATATATCTTTCTGTTGAGTGCGTTATTGAATGAGCGATTGAGGTATGTAATCTTTGATTGCGCTCAGATTCTTGAAGTATGCAAGCTTGGAATAATTTCTGTAGAAAGCTTGATGATTGTGTATCTCGTTTTTCGCGTCTATCTGTTGCATACTTCCAGTTCTGCTTATATAATATGTCATTCCAAAGGTCGGAAAGAGATGAGCAACGTTAACATGTAACATTGGAATGATTGTCACTATCAGCCGTAAATACATTAATTGTTCTTTAGCAAAGCATTTAATGTTCTCTTGCTAGCACAACTTTGAATCTCGTTCCTTGAAGAGTTACTTTCGAGTATCCTTTTATGGCAACTGTTTTTACCATCAGAACTTGTAGGACAAAAACAAACTTATGTTTTGGGATAATGACTTAAATGCAGAATGATATAAGGATTTGTGCAAAACGTGGTTGACTTGTGGTGATGCATACCCATTTGAATGTTCTGAACCATTCAGAGAAAACCATCAAAACTTGTAGAACAAGAAGTAATCTTTCAATTCTGGGATAGTGACTTAAATGCATATTGATATAGGGACTTGTGCAAAACGCCGTTGACTTGTGGCAATGCATACCCATTTGAAAGTTCTGAACCGTTCAGAAAATGTATTTCATTAGGTGAGCAATAATGGCTCTTTAATGACTTCGACATCATGTTTTTTGAACAGCCGATTTGAACTTCTTCTTCTTTAAACGGTTGAACTGAAATGCGGTCTAAATTCTTGTAGCTGTTGGAAATCAAACGGTTGAACTGGTACATGTTATACATAAGACTTTGCAGCTGTTCTTGAAACAGTCAAGTGTTGTTTTAATTTTATCGATCTTTACAACTCTTTGGGTAATAATAATTTCTTATATATGCTATGAATGACTTCTCTCTCATAAAAAAAATAGAATTTTTTTTAAAAAAATAGAGAAAATGAAAAATATTTTACAAATTGAATAAATATGTTGTTGATAAGCGTAACATCAATATAACTAAGTTAAAAAAAAAAACTCAAAGGAAAATCAAGAAAAAATTAGAATGACTAGATTATGAATTAATGAATTTCCTATCTTTTGATTAATTTAGCTCGTTTCTTTGTATGCATTTCGAAAACCATTTTCTTGTGTGCTTATTATGTATTCCAACTCCACAAGATAAATTGTTCCCATCAAAACATTTATTAACCTGTGAGAACATGAAGTTGATACTTTTACTAGGAATTTTTCGATGGCTATATATATTTAATTAAAAAAATATTCTTTGGATTGATCACTCACTTTATTTCAAAAATTATAATTATAGTAATTTTTATATAACTTTGAAATTCACTAAATTTATTTTAAATACCTAGATAGTTTTTATTACATTTCTGTTTAGATTAATCAATGTGTTTTGTTTTGTTTTGTTATTAACGCTTAAATTGCTAGGGAATAAAAATAAGCTGCTTCGGAGTGTGATTAATACTAAAAAATGTATATTTATTAAATTTTTTGAATAATATTTTATATTTTAAAGTGCATTAAATATTTAAATTTTATAAGTTTTATAAGAATTTATATAAAAAATATATGTGTTGTATAGTTGTATTATTTTTGTTATTTTTACATGTTCGGAAAAACAATAACTTTGGATAGAAAAATGAGAAAGAGATGATACTTAAACCTGTATATTTGATTTCAATGTCCACAATATTGATGAAAAGATTGAGATAAAATTCTTCTAACAATTGAGGTCAAATTGAGCAACAAGTGAAAGTAGTACAAATAGAATTACAGTATTATCAAATTAGAGTATTTTAACCATATCTATCAAAATACTTGGTAAAAAATATAAAAATTTACCACAATTCAAAAAACTCAATTATGAAAAACATTTGTTTTATGTAGAATCAAATCCGTTGGCAGTATTGACAAATATGGAATGCATGATGCAATAAAGACTAAGGTCGTTCATGAAGAAAAAATTGCACCAATTATAGGTAGAAAATAATATTCTATTTTCTTTAGTCTCAACACATTGACATTTAAATAGAAGTGTATTGTGATAAAGGAAATCATCTCTCATTTTATTAACAAAACTTTGAGTTCATAATTTTTCTCTCTTTAGTTCTTTACTTAATAAAATTATCATGCTAAATATATATTCCAAGTTCATCATTCAATCATGAGTAGCTAATCTTCCAAAATCGAGATGAAAAGATAACACTTTTGACATGATAATAAAGTAATAATCTTTAATCATTTAATCATTATTTATTATTTATATTATATTTAGTTTATTTTATTTAAGCATTTTTATACCTTACTTATAAGTAAATTTTTTTATTTATAAATGTTATATGTTATACTTAATTCTTGGTATTACCAAAAATTTAAAGTGATTATTTTGATTTACTATTTATGAATATTATCATAATATTGAATTTTCTGGTAGTATTAAATGACTATTTTGATTTGGTGTTTACAAATATATAGCTCAATAAATATTTGACAACATTTATAAGTTTTGGTATAAATAATATATTAATAAGAGAATAATATATAACAATAATATAAATAGTGATTATTTATTATATTGAAAATGTTTTATTAAGTGGATTCTAATTATGTTCATTTATTTCAACTTTATTTAAATGCCAAGAGTAGATCCTTTCATCTCGGCTATTTAATTTGAATATATAAAATCATCACCTAAGGTTAAAATAATTAAAAACACAAAACAAAAATACATTATGGTGGACTTGTAATTACCTTAGATTCCCTGTGGATATGGCATTCAGACTCACTGAATTATACTACTTGTGGATAACCGGCTCTTGAGAGTGAAACAATCAAAGTTGTGGCATTATCTCTTGGAAGAGTTCCAAGTAAGACACCACGGCGCATTCAATTACTGAGACTTAATACATAGCTGCATCAGCTACAACAATAGAGGCTGTTTGGATAAGGAAATTTCGTTCAAGAGTTGAGTGTAATTCCTCAAGAAGTTGATTCAGTCTCGATCTACTGCAACAACACCGGTAACATGGCGCAAGCAAAGGAACCAAGTTCTCTTCAACAATCCAAACATATACTGAGGAAGTTCCACAAAATCTGGAGATTGTAAGAAAAATTGACATATTAGTAGAGAGAGTCGCCTTGGCATAAAACATTGTTGATCCACTAATGAAGCCCCTGCCATGACCATTGTTTGAGAAGCATCGTGAATCAATGAGTTTAAGATCTATGTGTAGTTGACTATATGGCAAGTGGGGGATTATTAGAAGAGGCGCCCAGTGAGCTAACTTGTGTTTTGAGCTTTATTGACTGTTATGTAAAAAATATCTTTATTTTAATATTAAGTTATGGTTTTATCTAATTATAACATTACTTTATATATATACTCATGCAAGTTGCATAAATAAAGTCATGGAATATATCATAGGTACCATGAGGTCAGCCTCTTAACATAAGATTATGGAACTCATTAGAAAGCATAATGTATATTCTAAACTGGTTCATAGTCGATTCATCCGCCCAAAACAAAGATAAATGTCATTCTAGTTTGAGACTAGCATTTGTAATGTAAACGTTGTATTTCATAGGGAAATGTATGTAGATGTCTTTCCATTCATATAGATGAGTGGTCATTTGATAATGTACTAAACAACCCTCCCTCGGACTTTCCAAGTTGTTATCACTTATCGAATGGAATAGTCTGCAGTTATGGTTGTATACAATTAGTCCTTTGACACGGGGACAATGTGAGGCTCGTTTACCGACCTTAGGAGGTTCATCGGGTGGCGAGATTGGGTATATTTTTGAATACATAGGAGTCAATATATTGTAATCGGGTATTCATTTTTTGCCAACAGTTGAAGATATCTTATGTGATCTGATGAGTTAATAGTGTAAAAAGTCTCTGGCCAGAGCAAAACATATGCTTTAGGAAAATATGTTTCCCTAGTTGCACATACAAAGTCAATATTTTTACTCAAAGATATATCATATCTTTATTGAATTTAGTTGCAACTCTCGATATACCAATGGTTGCAAATTCGATCGAGATATATAAGTTTAAGGGACTGTACTTTACATTAACCATAACTTATTGTTTTTGCAAACACTAACCGTGATATCTAGGGGATCATGTGACGATGCTACTAGACGATCCTATTATTATCCGATGGGTGCAATCAGACTTCAGTTCTGACATTAACTATCAAGGACTGATGAAAAGAATGAGGAAAATTAGGGTAAACTCGAATAAGAATAAATGTTATTCTGAATTACAATGAACTTGTGAACCCAAACTATCTGTATCTTTGAACTAGTGAGGGTCACACAGTATCATATTTTGTGTTTCCGTTGAGAGAGTAAAATTCAAATAGTTGAATTTGGCGATTGTAGTTTGACGGTGATCAAACAAATAGATTATAAAAGAGTTTATAAGTGAACTTCATAATTGGAAGTTGCGAAAGTTAGTTTAACAACTAATTAAATTATGAGAGTGAAACTACATATTTTATTTATTAAATAATGGTTATTTAATTTTATATATGTCTATATATGTGTGTATACGTGTGTGTGTGTGTGTGTCATGCATTGTCAAGAGTTGACATTGGATGATATTTTCAAGAAAATAAAATACCACACTAGAATTTTAAATAACAAAAATAAAGAATAAATTAGAATTCTAGAAAAATTGAGATATTATATATATATATATATATATATATATATATATATATATATATATATATATATATATATATATATATATATATATATTATCCTATGTTTATAACATTACAACACAATAACAAATACACAGTACAATCGAAGGAGTAAGATCTGTTCGTAGGAAATTAAAAAGAAATATATATCCGTTTAAAACCCAGAATAATTGGATCTGACGTTAAATACGCAAAAGTAAATAATATCTAAACACCCTATGAATTATTTATATCCTATTTTATATCAAACGACGCCTAAGGAATGTTTTGAACGTCAAAACTAAAAATTTTAAACTTACGCTGCGTCTTGGATGCGAAAAATTGTACACCAACAAAACCAATATAGATCAAATAGGTTTCAAGCTAAAAAGTAGACAAATCATGGGAGAAGTTGGGCACAGATCATGCACGTACCCTTTTAACTTGGTTTTTAACTGATAAATTAACGTGAAAGAAAAAAAAACCTCCAAAAAAATTAAAAAGTCAATAAACCTTTTTTAGCACATGGCAAACAAGAAAAAATAACACTTTTGGTACAAAATAATATAGACTAAAGTTGTATTCATCCCATAGAACAAATAAAACAAATTCAATAACTCAGCTCACTTCTACATACAAAAACTCTACACATGCTTCTCAAGGGACAAATCAAATTAATTTTAGAAAACGAGGAATTATAAACACCAACCATGCAAAAATTATCATTTCAAGTGTCCCAAAGTCTGGATATTTACCAGCTTGAAACGATAGATATCACATATCACTCGAAAATGAGTGCTGCTCACGATGTGGAGTGGGTTTCAGAAACGATTGACCCTGGTTGTCTGGTCACTGCAGCTAAGATATCAGCATATCCAATCACGCCAACTAAACTATCTTCTATTTCAGCCTCCATTACCCACACATGGGTGGCACGGTGTGACAACATTTGTGCCATGACAGCGGCCAATGAGCTCGTCACCTTACAGGTTAAAGGAGCAGTTCTACCATGATACATGCTCCTACCAACTCCAAAATTTGAATTGGACGAATTACAAACAAAGCCCATACTTCTACTACTGAATGTTGTTGACCTAGTTGCCTCACCACCATTCGTTAAATCGGTCTGAGCAGCCATTTCATTAAGCGCAGTATCAGAAAAATTTTCAACTCCCATAACAAATTGTCCAGCTGATAAATTAGCCAGTGCCCAAGCAGCAGCCAAGTAGTCACATTTCCATAGTCTAGATGACGAAATTTCACCGATGATCTTACTTTGGCCGTCTTGTGTTTGCTCCACAACTACCACAGCACAAGGTTCACGGGGAAGCTTTCTGGTGGAATCGATTGCTGGGCATGATGCTTCGACGCTGCTATAATTTGGGTTGACTGCTTTGAGTGTTGAAATAGAAGAAAGAGGTTGTAGCGCCCTTACCCGAGCCACTACTAAACAGACTAATAAACATGCAACATTAAACTTAATACCAACAATTAAACAGCGGAAACCAAATACTTAATCATCTTACAACCCAAATGAAAACAAAACAATAAATGCAGTCTTAAACATTAATACAACCATAACAAATACATGATTCTGAACGAGAAAACTATAAACCACAGAAAACCTCCACTGGATCACCACCGAAAACCCAACTGCTCTAGCCACTGCCCTGGTCGTCCGAACCGTCCAACCTAAGACCTGCCCCGTGGAATAGGGTGCCCAAGATGAAAACAAGGACGGGAGCGACAATCGCCCAATACGAGAATGTACGAGTATAAAAACTGATATGATGGCATGCAAAATGCAATATGCTCGGATATCAAGGATCAAGTCAAAAATCTCATGCTCAGTCTAGAGGCGCCTGAGTCTGTAGTCTCTGATCTGCCCTAGGCATGTTTTGGCTCCCACACTCATCATCAAGACGTGGACCTGCAATGTCCAGGTCATCAGAGCCCGCGGGTCCCGTCGGACACTGTAGCTCTCGATGCCCCATCGTCCACAATACAGAATAGGGCTGAGCGGCCCAACAAATGAGGTATATCTCAAAAGATATCAGGCTCAACATGATATGTCATGCATAATATGCCAAAGCAGTAAAACATCTATCATGCAACAGATAAATATTCAGCATATAAGTGTGTATACTACGCTTGGATATCTCAGTCAGTACATCACGTACCTCACTAAAACAATCTGACAGAAAGCTCTGAACCTAAACAATACCAACATAAAGAAATCACTAACAAACCAGAACAAACATGCTACAAGTTCTCCCTAATGATCCTTAAATCACTATCTAAGGATTTAGGATTATACATGCGTCCGTCGTCAACCCGCTGATGATGTCTCGATCTCAGTACACCGACCCTCCTCGAGTTGACACTAGCTCCGAAACTTCCCGACACCAAAGTGCCCTAGAAACTGGCTAGAAAACCTAAGGTACAACTAGAACTCTCTCTGAAGAATGTGGTGAAGGAAACAAAAGAATCGGCTTCCATTTATAGACTGCATCCGGACTATTTCAGAAAATCTGAACCAATCTTATCTGCCACGTGTCAGAATCTCATTGGTCTAGTTGGATTTCTCGAGATAATGTAATCCGAAGTAGGTCGGGTTATCCATTTAAAATTCGGTGGATACCAACAGCTTAATCCCGAATTATCAATTCCTTAATAATACTTAATTAACAACTCATTAATTATCTCTTAATT
Organism: Primulina eburnea; assembly: GCF_022965805.1. Classification (NCBI taxonomy): domain Eukaryota; kingdom Viridiplantae; phylum Streptophyta; class Magnoliopsida; order Lamiales; family Gesneriaceae; genus Primulina; species Primulina eburnea. The sequence goes on along the minus strand of NC_133111.1, from coordinate 18,021,853 downwards.
AATACTTCATTCAAAACAAATATTCGGGTCATTACAGAGGTAAAGGGGCCAAGGCACCAAGGCAACCAATGAGGAGGCGAAGTACATCTTCTCTTGATAGGCAGCAAAATTTGTCCTGGATGAAGGACGTTGAAGACGATGATGGTCGAGTAGCAATAACAACAGTGTTCAAACTGTTGCATGAAGAAGGATCTACATTTTTTAGCCACTTTCCATTGTAAAGAATTGAAAAGCGCTTGCTCATTCCTCTCCATACTAAACTCCTGGGGACAAGGACTCGCTTCACACCTTGTTTCATCATCTCCAAAGCATCTATCAATCTGCAACAAGAAGGAACCACCGGAGATTTTCTCACTTTTGGACACCTTCGTGAAGTTTTACAGGGAATAAAGTCTACGTCTAATTTTTTATGATGTGATTAAAAATAATGTGCAACATTTGGATTCATGTATGTGTACCCTTTTGATGTGCGAAGCAATGAAGAAATATGGCACAACATGAAAACCCAAAAAAAATTGACTCGTGGATTCAAAGCAACTAAAAATTTTCAATTTTTACACATGACATAATAACCTTACATTTGGAAACCACAAGGTTTCGCACAGTAATAAAGGAAGATATTTAATCCTTATGGTCACATTTGAACGGGGAAACTAAGAATATGAATAAAAACAGACATCATATCTTTTAAATCACTGGAATTTTGAAAAATTAGAAAAGAAAAGCTGATGGGACAGGAAGTTGATTATAAAAAGAAACTGGGAAGGAATGGGACATGTTACCAACCTTGTGCCAGGATCAACAACCTTGAGAGCGGCATTGTTGGGGACCACAACCTCGGAAACATGGGTTTAAATGGCTTTATCCTGATTAGACAAAGAATCTTCTCTGGACAAGAATGCCACTATATCCAGGGCATTGAGGATGCCAACAAACCTTTGTTGCCTTGTTTCAGCATTCTCCATCACACTCTTTTGTGATTTCTTCTTCCACACCAGAATGCCTCCTTCTGAGGATTCCCCAATAGCGCCGATGGCAGCTTCCAGTGTCTCCGTATCAGCAAACTCGCATAGCTCAGACTTTCCCACTGTAAGATCTCCCACCACATGGTACAGAAACACCGATGCCATCCTCTCTACAGTAATCCAAAAACTAGCTATTTTCATTCTTGTGGCCTGATTTAATCTTTAAATTGCTCGAATGATTTGGGAAACGATGATTAAAAATTCTTCCTGTCCAATCAGTTTTACTCCAGATCAGATAAGAGCATAAATGTTTATGTTGATCTGGGTTTATATCAGTTTCAACTCATAATATTAAAAAGGCTTTGGCAGTATTTTGTGTAATACCATTGAAATTGTTATCAGATATGGATTTTGAAAGTTGATATGTTGTGAAACAATGAAAAGGATGAAGAAGTATGATGATTAATTGAAAAACAGGGGCATGAAAATTCTTTATGCAACAGTCCTTTCTTAAATTATTTATTTGAAATATGAAATTATGTATGTTGCAGTTCAGAAATCAGTTCAACAAGGAAAGTTTTCAAAATAGTTAAGTTTAAATTAAGTTCATTAATTTAGTAACTTTAGTCGTGCGTATTATTTGTTGAAATATGGAATTTAATATTGAAGAATATGTTTTATTTCATTTCCGGAAACTCGTCACCGAAAATGAAACTAAACATTACAATCTCATTTTCTTTTTCTTCCTCAAAATATAAATTTTGTTACGTTTTCACATCACTTGACAACAAAAGTGATCTTTGATAGAGTAGGTGGTCCAGCAAGCCAACTTGTGGCTTGTGCTTTTATTGACTCTAATGTAAAACGATCTTTATTTTTAATAAAGTTTACGATTTTATTCAAATATGGCATTATGCTTTATCTGTACAACCATGCAAGCTGCATAAATAAAGTTGTTATATATACAATAGGTACCATGAGGTCTGCCTCGCAACGCAAAATCATGAAACTCATTAGGAAGTGTACTGTATATTCTAAACAAGTTCCTAGTCAAATCAGTCGCCTAAAATAAGGATAAAGATCGCTTGAGTTCGAAATTAGCATATGTGATGTAAACGCCATGTTTCATTGGCAAAGGCATAGAGATGTTCATTCATACAATTGGGTGATCATATGATGATGCACTGAACAGCCTTCCCTCGGACTGTCCAAGTGGTTCTCACTTATCGAGTGGAATAGTCTGCGGTTATGATTGTACACCATTAGTCTTTTGGCCTGGGACAATGTAGGGCTATACGTAATAGAATGTACTTTGATACGTTTAGCGACTCCCTTGAGGGTAATCAGATGGCGAGTTTGGGTGTAGTTTCGAAATACATAGGAGCAAATACATTTTAGTCGGGATTCACTGTTTGCCTACGGGTGAAGATATCATATGTGATCTAATGAGTTAATACTGCAAGAGTCTCTGGCCAGAGCAAGAAATATGTTTTAGGGAAGTGTTATCCTCGTTACACATACCAAACCACAATTACTACTCAAAAATAAATCACATCGTTATCGAATTCATAAGCAACTTTTGATATACCAATGTCTGCAGATTCGATCGGGATATATGTTTTGAAGGGACCATACTGTACGCTAACCATGACTTAAGATTCTTGCGGGCACTATTAGTGATACGAATAGTATCATGAGAAGATGCTACCAGACGCTCTTATCATGATCCTGATTAGAAACGAGTCAGGACATTCTTGCTCATTAGGGTAAGCTCGGATAAGAATAAATGTTATTTTGAATCACATGGAGATGTGAACCCACAGCTAGCTATATCCCCGAACCATTGTGGGTCACACAAGAATCGAATTATGTGTTCTCGTTGAGAAAGTCGAAGTTCAAGGAGTTGAATTAGGCGACTATAGTTTGATGGAGATCAAACAGGATGGTTATAAAGGAGTATATAAGTTGATTCTATAGGATGGAAGAAAATCAAGTTAGCTTAATTGCTAATTAAGTCAAGAGAGTGGAACTGTCTGTTTTGGTGAAGGAGTTCACTAAACTGGCAACTGTATAATATGGTAAATGAAAATTTTGTTCTTCGAAATTTTCGTTTTTCATTATATGAACAAGCCGGATCGTCGATTGGGTTATAATAAGTTCAGAATCATTTATTTAAAGAATTTTAAAATTTACAAATTAAATGTTAGAACTAGTAGTGGTAACTACTAATATGTACAAATTCTCATAAAATATTCTAGACGAGTCTAAAATTAACTTAACTAATGAGTTAATTACATAGATTAAATATGGGTTATTTAATTTAATTAATATGTCTATGCATGTATTAAAAATGCATGTGTAAATATATTAATTTATATATACATTTTTTATTGAAATATAAAGATGTGTATATATATTGTTAATATATCATGCATTATCAAAAGCTGATAAATATATAATATAATAATAATAATATGAAAATTTTATTATAATAGAATAATAGAGTCCTGGTAGACAAAGATTAGGAATTCTTGTAAGAGAGGGACTCCTGATGAGATCAGGAGTTGCACCCTATAAATATACCATAAAGGGTCATAATTCATATTGGAATTTTTGCATACCACACAAGCACAAAGTTCACAAAACTGTCCCTTTTCGTCAATAAAAGTTTCGGCCACCTCCAATAAAAATTGGAAAAAAATTCCGGCGCCTCCATCGCTGCACAGACTCCGGATTTTGGAAATTCGGACGTCACAGTCTCCACGCACAAATCTCTTTTGATTTCTAGTGCAATCCAAGAGAGGAATATATATTCTGATCGTGGACCTAATTAGACGATCAAAATGTGCAAATCTGTGCGTAGGGATATACAAGAAGAACTACCTCCACTTAAAACCGGAATAGTTTGGAGCCAAGCGTTGTATACGCACAGGTATATCATCTATACGCCCTATGAATGTATTTAAACATACGTCGCTCAAGGACTGTTTCGAATGACGGAAAAAAATTAAACTTCCGCTGCGCCTTGGGCGTGAAAAAAAGGTACCCCAACAATCTACACTTTTAATTCAAAATTACAAAAGGATCAAAAATACTTTTCTATGTTATATACCGATCAAATGCATTGAATTTTAAAATTTTTAAAAAATTCACATAGCATTAAATTATTTAAAATATGCGACGTAATATTACTAATCCAATTATATAATTACATGATATCGATGGGAACAGAACTTTTGTTATATATACGGTCCAGATATTAGGCTTTCCAACATTCAAATTCAAGCATTGAACCCACAGAGGTGTCTCATTCGAGACGTTCAAACATTGTTCAAAAGCTAAGGCCTATTGCTCAAACGTCATGGATGTTCACCCCAGAATCCCAAATGTCCAATTCATAAATTTAAAAATTATTACCCATCCGTTCATGTAAGTCAAGGATGTTGGAAAGTGTTATCGTGACGATGACAAACAACTAATTTCAAATTTATGGTATTTGGAGGAGCGAATATTGATATTTTAGAGGTCATAATCTTACGAATAGAGGCCTTTATGCTTAAGAAAAATGAAAAAAAAACAATAATTACAATATATATAATTTATTAAAAGGTCAATACGATGAAGCTCATGGCTCTTCTATGTCAATTTTCTTGTATTAAGTTTTTTAATTGTTTGAGACTTAATTTTGCATGTCCATTTCATTCTTTTGAGAGAGATTTCATTTAAATTAAGGGTGTAAATTAAAAAATCGAGCCGTATACAAAGAAAATTTTAAGCCACAAATTCAGCTCAAATTAAATATATTCGAGATCGAGTTTGATTCGAAACTCAAATATTTTAAAAATTTTGATCGAATTCAGCTTAAATCAGAAGTTGAGTTCAAATTCGGCTCACAATGTTTAAACATGTTCGCGAGCTGTTCAAAATATTGTTGAACACAAGTACTAGAGAGGCTCAAAATATATTTATATAATATATAATTATACTATAATAATAAATTATTTTAACGAACCATCAAACTAAATAATTTGAACTTGAATTCTAAAATTTCTAATAGGAATCAAATGTTTTTCGAGTTTAAAACTCGCAAGCTGGCTGTACAAAGAGAACTGTATCTTTTGGGTTCTCACAAATTGTGTTGTAGGGTCTTCCAACAAGATGCAAGTTGGAAACTTGTTCAAATCACCAAAATGTTAAAGATACAATTGCACATGGCAATCCTTGAAGCCACAAAGCCAAAAAGATGCCCTTAGCGTGTATAGCTAGAGTCCTTAAGGCCAAGAAGATATAGTGAAATCCTTCGGTTAAAAAGTTATAATCGGGAGTTGAAGACGTAATCGTTTATCATTGAACCTCTATAACAAATTCTCTTGTTGTTTATTACTTCAATTAAATTTGTTACTCCTAATTGCTGAGTCAAAGTCTGAAACAGATCAGCTCAAAATCGGAATGCTTCTTCATTTCAAATCAACAATCACTCGAGAATCCGACGGATTCTATACTAGCTACCAGCAAGAAGTGTTAGAGTAGATCCCTTGCAAGCCAACGGTTGGCTAGGGAATTTATTGACTCAAGTGAAATAAACAATCTTTATTTTAATATAATTTAACTTTTTATAGTCTTGTTATACTTTATCTGTATACCCATGCATACAGCATAGATAAAGTCCTTGTAGTGACCCGTTCCAGAATCACCTACTAATCAAAAACTAAGCATGCAATTAACCTAATTAACAGTAATCAGAGATAACAGCGGAAAAGTCAACAACAATACCGATTAACTAAACCAACCAGATACTCAACGTCCTCCTCCTGCTCCTCCTGAGCTGTCCAACCTGAGGCCTGCCCCGAGGGAATGGGGTGTCCAAGAATAAACAAAACCGAGGACGTGAGCGATAAGAACGCCCAGTACAAAAGTATGAGTATACAGACCTATATGAAATGCACATGCTATGATCATGATACCGGGGTAGTCAAGAAACAGGAATCACAAAAGGATCTCAACAATGCTCAGTCTAGAGGCGCCAAGTGGATAGTGCCGCGCGGTCCAACCTCTGGGTCACTGCATCCACTACAAGACAGACGTGGACCTAAAATGTCCCGGACCACCGAAGCCCTCCCGACCCGTCGGCCACTGTGTACTCTCGGTGTCCATGCGTCCACAAGACAGGGCTGAGCGGCCCCAAGATATAGCTTATCTCGAAGGAGATACAGCTCAACAGTAAAGGCTATCTCGAAGAAGATACGGCTCAACATGAAATGCAACGTGCAGTAATAACCGTGACATAATAGCATGCATCATATGACATATATCAATGCACCACATAATCATGCAACACATATATGAATGTATACTCAACCAGGATATCTCGGATAGTACTTTCGTACCTCTATCACAGCAATCCTAATCCACTGGAACCACCAGACAACAGGTCTAATCCAAGCCTATTCATCAAGTGAAAACCATCACTAAACTTATCTACCAGACTTGACTAGATAATCCTGAGATAAATACTGATAAAATTCCAAACCTTCGTCCGTCGTTAGCCCGCTGATGCCGCTAGCTCCCAACTAGAGCACAGCTCTGCTACAAGACCAGCAGCTCCCCGCTAGTGCCCAAATCTCGGAACAAGACTAGAACCTGTCAGAAACGACTGAAATGCTATGGAATTCTCTGAATTGGCGAGTCAAAATGAGGAAATCCGACCACTATTTATAGGCCATGTTCGGATCCTCCGAACACCACTTCGGAACGTCCGAACGCTACGTGTCCATTGGCTCTTGACAGCTCATGATCGGATCCTCCGATCATACACTTCGGACCGTCCGAACTTGCACGTGTCCAGCTGCTCTTGACACCTCATGATCGGATCCACCGAACCCACTTCGGACCTTCCGAACTCCCACGTGTCGATCAACACTTGACACCTAATGATCGGATCCACCGAACTCACTTCGGACCTTACGAACTCTTCGGTGCTTCCGAACCATCTTCGGTCCGTCCGATCATGACTCGGTCAAAATTACACCTTAAACCTTCTTAATCACCAATACTCCGTTAATTACCCAATTTGGAATTCGGGCTACTACATTCTCCCCCCCTTAAAAACGATTTCGTCCTCGAAATCAGGCTTAGAGGATGAACAAAATGAAATAACAATCATTGTTATTACATCTCAATTGTTGCTAAACACAACTGATATTTGGTTTACAACGGAAAAACATACATCCATAGTACAACTTACAGTACTTACTCAAAAGAGCTCTGGATGCTCTGAACGCATACGATTCCTTAACTCCCAAGTGGCTTCTTCAGTACCTCGACTCTGCCACTGCACTAAGACAAGTTAGTCAGTCGGTCCACAACAGCCCCAATTGCATTACAATTCTTAGAAGGCAACGGCAATTGGTGACCAAATCCATCGTTACATGCTCCCACTTCCACTCAGGAATAGGGAGATTCTAAAGTAATCCTCCTGATCTTCGATGTTCAGCTTTTACTTGCTGACACACCAAACACTTGGCTACAAACTGGTAAACACTTCTCTTCATACCTTTCCACCAAAACTTGGTTTTCAAATCCTTATACATTTCCATACTTCCAGGGTGGATACTCAACTTACTCCTATGAGCTTGAGATAAAATCTCGTCTCTCAATTTAGAATCTTCTGGAACTACAATTCTTCCTGACAGACACAAGGTTCCATCTGTATGGAATGCAAAACCAGATGTGTGGTCTCCGTTAGCTAACCTTGCTAACTGTTGTTTCAACTCTTTCATCTCTGTTGGTGCCAATCTTCATTAAATCTATACTGTTGACACGGTTCCTACGTCTCCTTTCATCATGATCTTGGTGACGTCCTCCATCACGATCTCTACGACGATGTTCTCGGCCAGCCTCATCGTCGCCATAACGGCCATGTCCCACACTACCGTGACTGCTTCCATCTCCTGACATCTGAAAGGAAACTAAAATCAACTCCTAAATCCTCAAAACAGAATTACTAATGTCCCAAAAATCTTTGCATGCTCTGATACCATAAATGTAGTGACCCGTTCCAGAATCACCTACTAATCAAAAACTAAGCATGCAATTAACCTAATTAACAGTAATCAGAGATAACAGCGGAAAAGTCAACAACAATACCGATTAACTAAACCAACCAGATACTCAACGTCCTCCTCCTGCTCCTCCTGAGCTGTCCAACCTGAGGCCTGCCCCGAGGGAATGGGGTGTCCAAGAATAAACAAAACCGAGGACGTGAGCGATAAGAACGCCCAGTACAAAAGTATGAGTATACAGACCTATATGAAATGCACATGCTATGATCATGATACCGGGGTAGTCAAGAAACAGGAATCACAAAAGGATCTCAACAATGCTCAGTCTAGAGGCGCCAAGTGGATAGTGCCGCGCGGTCCAACCTCTGGGTCACTGCATCCACTACAAGACAGACGTGGACCTAAAATGTCCCGGACCACCGAAGCCCTCCCGACCCGTCGGCCACTGTGTACTCTCGGTGTCCATGCGTCCACAAGACAGGGCTGAGCGGCCCCAAGATATAGCTTATCTCGAAGGAGATACAGCTCAACAGTAAAGGCTATCTCGAAGAAGATACGGCTCAACATGAAATGCAACGTGCAGTAATAACCGTGACATAATAGCATGCATCATATGACATATATCAATGCACCACATAATCATGCAACACATATATGAATGTATACTCAACCAGGATATCTCGGATAGTACTTTCGTACCTCTATCACAGCAATCCTAATCCACTGGAACCACCAGACAACAGGTCTAATCCAAGCCTATTCATCAAGTGAAAACCATCACTAAACTTATCTACCAGACTTGACTAGATAATCCTGAGATAAATACTGATAAAATTCCAAACCTTCGTCCGTCGTTAGCCCGCTGATGCCGCTAGCTCCCAACTAGAGCACAGCTCTGCTACAAGACCAGCAGCTCCCCGCTAGTGCCCAAATCTCGGAACAAGACTAGAACCTGTCAGAAACGACTGAAATGCTATGGAATTCTCTGAATTGGCGAGTCAAAATGAGGAAATCCGACCACTATTTATAGGCCATGTTCGGATCCTCCGAACACCACTTCGGAACGTCCGAACGCTACGTGTCCATTGGCTCTTGACAGCTCATGATCGGATCCTCCGATCATACACTTCGGACCGTCCGAACTTGCACGTGTCCAGCTGCTCTTGACACCTCATGATCGGATCCACCGAACCCACTTCGGACCTTCCGAACTCCCACGTGTCGATCAACACTTGACACCTAATGATCGGATCCACCGAACTCACTTCGGACCTTACGAACTCTTCGGTGCTTCCGAACCATCTTCGGTCCGTCCGATCATGACTCGGTCAAAATTACACCTTAAACCTTCTTAATCACCAATACTTCGTTAATTACCCAATTTGGAATTCGGGCTACTACAGTCCTTGATTATGCTTTAATACAAATGAATCGTAATTCGATGTTGAAACTCATTTGTAAACACTGCATATTCTAAATTCGTTCCTAGTCGATTCAGCCGCCTAAAACAGGGATAAAGGCCGTTTGAGCTCGAGACTAGCATCTGTGATGTTGTGTACTGCGTTTTTTGGTAAGGGTATAGAGATGTCCAAACATGCAGATGGGTAGTCATATGATGATTATACCGAACAACCCTCCCTCGGACTTTCCAAGTGGTTATCATTCATCGAGAGGATAAGTCTATGGTTATTATTGTACACCATTAGTCCTTACGACCCGAGACAACACTGAGGCTCTATATGCTAGGGTTGTGCTTTGACTCGTTTACCGGCTCCAGGAGAGTCATCAGGTGGCGAGGTTGGGTACAGTTGCGACACATATAGGAGCCAGTGCATTGTAGTCGGGGATTCACCGCTCACCTACGGGTGTGGATATCCTATGTGATCTAATGTAATAATAGTGCATGGAATCTCTGGCCAGAGTACGAGATGTACGTTGGAGAAGGAGTTCTCCAAATAGTACACGCGATGCCACTATTATAGTTATCACATAGTTATCGAATTAATATGCAACCCTCGATGAACCAATGGTTGTAGATTCGATCGGGATATATGAGATGAAGGGACCGTACTGTACGTTAATCATAATCGACTGGTTCTTGCAGGCACTATCAGTGATACCTAGGGGATCATGGGGCGATGCTACTAAACGCTCTTACCATGATCCGATGGGTGCTATCAGAAATGAGTTCTGACATTCTTAATCAAGGTGTTGATGAAAAGAATGGGGCTAACTAGGGTAAGCCCGAATAAAGGATTATGTCCTGAATCACAAAGAGTTGTGAACCCACGGCTAGCTGTATCCCTGAACCATTGAGGGTCACACAAGTACTGGATCGTTTGTTCCCGTTGAGAGAATAAATTCAAGGAGTTGAATTTATATTATGATATAGTAAATTCAAGGAGTTGAATTTATGATAATTAAATTTTGAGAAAATAAATTCAAAGAGTTGAATTTATGAGATAGTAAATTCAAGAAGTTGAATTTATGAAATTTGGAGAAAATAAATTCAAGGAGTTGAATTTATAAAATTTGATAATTTAATTTATTAAACTCAAAAGTTGGGTTTATTAAATATTAAATTTTGGAGGTGATAAAAATTCAAGGAGTTGAATTTGCAATTTAAATAATAAATTCAAATGTTGAATTTATAATGTATTTAATTTATTAAACTCAAAAGTTGAGTTTATTAATTAATGAATTAAATGTGGTGGGAAGTATATTTATGGGCTTGTTGGAGTACAAGTCCAATATACTTGATGATTAAAGTTTAATGGACTTGGATTAAATAATTAAACTAGTTGGACTAGTCTAATAAATTAATCAAGCCCATTAATGTTAATTATATATTTTAGGTCATGGCTTATATATCAATAAGTTTTTGCAAGTCAAAAACCTAGCCTCCACTACATTTTCAAAAGGTGATTCACGTGAATCACAAAATATTCCTCCAAAATTCTTGGCAATTTTTCAAGCAAAGGAATTTTGATTCCTCTCTCAAATATTAGATCTCTACGTAAAAACTTCTTTCAAATATTCTAGTGCTATTTGAAAGAGGAACAAATCTTCTGGTCGTGGACCTGATTAGAAGAAAGGAGTCTCTTGAAGAAAGTTCGTAGGGATTCATCAAGAGCTAGATCCGTCTTACCGTATCAATTGGTGCCATGTGATTTATTCACAAAAGGTATAAATAATTCTAACGCCCTATGTTTGATTATGAAAACCATACGAGTGTCCAAATATTATTTTGTTTTCAAAAAAAAAAAATTTTAAACTTCCGCTGCGTTTGGGCACGTAGAAAACCGAGATCCAACAGTGGTATCAGAGCCAGGTTTTTCTAAATCGTATGGTTTTGATATTGAATAATTTTTTTTTCTAACCACACAAGAAAATTTTTCAGAAAATTTAGCACCACGAAAATTTATTTTTTTTCCTGATTTTCGAAATAAAAAAAAAATTAAATTTGCCCGGAACTTTTCCGGGCAGTCGTGGGCGCAGGGACGCGCACGGCAGCGCGCAGAGTGCGCGCGCGCGCTGCGTCAGCACGCGAGCGCGCGGCGTGGGGACGCCAGCGCGCAACGCGCACGGCGTCCTGCCCGCCAGCGCGCAGGGCGCGCACAGGGGCTGCCGCCACTGCCCGAAACGTTCGGGCAGCGTGGGCGGCTGCCCGGGATCGTCTCGGGAAGCGTGCTGGATGATGGGCCTGAATTGTTTGGGCCTATGGTGCAATTTTCGGATTTTTCAAATTTTTGGGTAAAATTGATATTTTTGAAAAATTGGTTCAATTTTTATTTTGGAAATTAATTTTTGGAAAATTAATAATTTTCTTGTGAAATAAATAATTAGAATATGATTTTAATTATTTATGGTAAAAATAAGTTTTTACAAGAAATCAATTATTATTGATTTAATTGGAAATTAAATAAAGGAGTTTATTTAATTTATTAAATCTTTTAATAATTGTGGTGGTTATTGATAAAATTATTAGATATATGATTTATAAATTAATTAAATTGTTTAATTAAATTGATGTTAATATTTGATATTAAATGCATGAAGGATGATCGAGAGCCTTGACCAATGTGTTAGGTGTATGTTAGGATATTTTACTGTTTTATTCGTTTTTAATATTTGATATTATTAAAGTGAGCCTGGTTTATGGCCCGTTCCCACCCCATGAGATGTATCCCTTATGTGCCATGGCTATTTAAATGTAATATTAGAAATAGTGGGAGATCAAGACTGGAAGATGGTGGGCCCGATGAACGAGATGAAGACATGTAAAATATTGGAAGCTCTTGTAATAGTTGCATTTGCATCCCTGCATTCACCTAGGTTTTGGACCTGGATCCATGTCTGGCTCACATGGATCTAATAGTGTTGGCGATCGATCATCCTTATTTATTGTTGAATGTCATATTATGATATATGTGATATATAGTAGTATGCATGTATGTATATTATTATATAATATAGTTGCATGAATCCGGCAAACATACAAACTCGTGGCACGCGATTTTTAAATTAAAATGATGAGACAATTTTTAAAATTAAAATCCCTCATTTTGAATAAGATTCAAAATTTATATCAAACCGAAAAAGTGAAAATTAAAGGAGTTTAATTTTTCCTTGCCTTCCATCAACCGTGGTTGCATGTTGATCGTTACCCGCGGACAGTGTCTGGCTCATATTATTGGGGAGGCCTGTACGCCGGAAAGCTGTGACTTCCACCGGACATATGATGTGAATTGAGTGGAACTCCCATGACTTCGGCTCATATTATTGGGGGAACTCATGGCGACCGTCTACTACAATTCAATATTGATGGGTTGGTTTGACACGCGAAAATAAACGACGTCATATTATTGGGTCCTTATTAAACGTGAGGCAAAACACGCGGAGGTTGCATAGGGATGCAATTGGACTCTACCTTTTAGAAATTATAATTGGATGATATTATTCGGGATTATAATTGGCTAATTGGACTCTACGTGCCTACTAAGGGAATACGATTTCCCTTTTTTCATCAGAGGGTGGTGAAAATGTCAAAATAGTAGGAGGGAGATTTATAAAATAAAATCCATATTTTATATCTTAAAATTATTTTAAAATAATCAGCAACTATTATTCTGTTTCCGTATTAGTATATTTTCGATTTCGTCACGTAATCAATTGTTTATTAACAAGCTAATCGAATCTAATTTTCAAGACTGGTTTGGAAAATTGTTCTGAATTCAGAGAAAATGGCAGACACACTAATGTCAGTCCTGTTGAACTGACAAAACATGCAAGATGGTAGGACCATAGTATGCAAGCTAAAGTGTAACATGCTCGCTTTTACGTCAAACGAGCTGTAGGGACAGTTTGAGGAAAATTTGAATGATGCTGACATTCGAATGCTCGTGCAAGAGTTGCATGGTGCATGAAACTATGCACACCACTTTCAATGAGCTCATGACTACATACACGCAAGACAGGGCTTTGGCCCATGAGCATGGTGTACGTATGACTGGGCTTGCTAAGAATGTGGTGTGTCTGGAATATGTGATTCCTAACGAGTTCCTAGATAACATCAATTTGTTATATTTCTCTTCCTCATTTGACGGGGTTATGGTGAATTGAATAAGATAGATGATAGCCTTGAAGAGCTATTCAATACGCTTATAACTTATGAGATCACCATAAAAAAGGGAATTGTTGTTTTTTCTAATGGGCCTCTCGTCAGACGAAAAATAGCCCACAAGGTAAGGGAAAGAAATGTTCCGCCCCTCACAAGAAAAACAATCTCAATAAGAGGCAAACTCTGAAAGACACTTAAAAGGCCTACAAAGCCCGATAAGTTAGAATATATTTATTTCGCTGCAAGAAGTCCGGACATAAGAAATTATATGTGCCAGAAATGTTCTGGAAATGATAAGTGAATGTCCAAGTAAACATTATTTCAACAACAAACAAAAGAAAGTTAGATGATCCAAATCCCACACAAATATGGCACGCTAGACTAGGTCATATTTCCCAAAGAAGGATGCACAAACTAGTGGGAGAAGGCATGTTTGACTTGTCAAACATAAATTCTCTACCTACTTGTAAATCCTGTCTAAAAGGAAAAACGACTAAGACTCCATTCGATGGAAACGTGGAACGTGTGCATGGTCTACTGGATTTGATCCACACAGACGTTTGTGGCCCGCTAAGTGTTAGCACAAAATATGGGCAATCATACTTCATTATCCTTACTGATGACCATTCGAGGTATGGGTATGTTTATTTGATGAAACACAAATCTGAAGCATTTGAAAAGTTCACAGAGTTCAGATCTGAAGTATAAAATCAGCTGGAAAGAAGTAATAAGGCATTTCGATCTGATCGAAGTGGAGAATACTTGAGTGCTGATTTTTTGGGATTATCTAAAAGAGAATGTGATTCTCACAGTGGACTCCACCAGCAACACCACAATTGAACGGTGTTTCTGAACATTGTAAGCGAACCTTGTTGGACATGGTTCGATCAATGATGAGATTCATTGAATTGCCTACATCGTTTTGGGGTTTTGCGCGTGAAACTGCGGCAATGTTGTTGAATAATGTCTATACTAAAGCAGTGGATAAAACACCATATGAGATATGGATGGAAAAAACTCACAAATATTCTTACGAGAGAATATGGAGATGTCTTGCTTACGTGAAGCAGACAGTGGGAGACAAATTGGATAGTAGATCCACTTTGTGCTACTTTGTAGGATATCCAAAGAATTTTGTTGGGTATTATTTCTATCGTCCCAATGAATCAAAAGTGTTTGTTTCAAGAAATGCCGATTAATAAAAAAAAAGGCAAGATGATAGAACTTGAAGAAATTCAAGATACTCCCTCAACTATAGTAGTTGAACCTAATCTCCAACAACCAGTAGTTGATGTACAAGCTCTTAGAAGGTCTGATAGGGTTATTAGACCACCTGCTAGATATACACTTCTTCATGAACAAGACCATGATGCGTCTTTTGTTGGATATGATCCAATGAACTTTAAGGAAGCAATATCTGATACTGATTCAAACAAATGGCTTGAAGCCATGCAGTCAGAAATGGACTCTATATATTCAAACCGAGTCTGGACATTGGTGGATCAACCTGAGGGAATCGTTCCTATAGGGTGCAAATGGATCTACAAAAGAAAGCTTGGGGCGAATGGGAAGGTAGTGACCTTCAAAGCAAGGCTGGTTGCAAAATATTATACTCAAAGGCAAGGAGTTGACTATGAGGAAACATTTTCACCAGTTGCTATGTTTAAGTCCATTATAATACTACTAGCCATAGCATCATGGTATGACTATGAGATATGACAAATGGATGTAAAGACTGCATTTCTCAATGGAGACATCAAAAAGGAAATTTATATGTCTCCACATGAGGGATACACATCAGTAGGAAGTGAGCATAAGGTATGCAAACTTCAGAGATCAATATATGGTCTCAAGCAGGAGTCAAGAAGTTGGAACCTCAGATTTGATAGCACTATCAAAGAGTTTGGTTTTGCTAAGAATCCTGAGGAATTATGTGTGTACAAGAAAATTAGTGGGAGTGCAGTAACATTCCTAGTACTTTACGTTGATGATATCCTGCTCATTGGGAATGATGTAGGATTATTGCAATCAACTAAAGTATGGTTAGCCAGTAAATTCTCCATGAAAGACATGGGTGAAGCATCCTAC
Source organism: Primulina eburnea (assembly GCF_022965805.1). NCBI lineage: Eukaryota > Viridiplantae > Streptophyta > Magnoliopsida > Lamiales > Gesneriaceae > Primulina > Primulina eburnea. Next base: position 18,006,119 of record NC_133111.1, on the reverse strand, counting down.
GTATTGGGAATACAAATCTATAGAGATAGATCAAAGAGGATGCTCGGACTCACCCAAGCCACCTATATCGATACCATTATAAAATGATTCTCTATGGAAGAGTCCAAGAGAAGATACTTACCAATGTGTCATGGTATTATTCTATCTAAAGCTATGTGTCCCAAAACTGATGAAGAGATAGAGATGATGAAATGTATTCCATATGCGTCAGCTATTGGTAGTATCAGGTATGGTATGATATCGACACGTCCTGATGTTGCTTACGCTTTGAGTGTTACAAGCAGATATCAGGCGAACCCTGGTCCAATGTATTGGAAGGCCGTGAAAGATATTCTTAAGTACTTGAGAAGGACTAAAAACTTGTTCATGGTCTATGGGGTGGAGAATTGAAATTAGAAGGCTACACTGATTCTAGCTTCCAATGTGACGTAGATGATTCGAAATCGACCTCTGGCTTTGTATTCATGCTTAATGGTGCGGCTCTCTCTTGGAAAAGTTCCAAGTAAGACACCGTTGCGGATTCCACCACTGAAGCTGAATATATTGCAGCATCTGATGCAGTCAAAGAGGTAGTTTGGATGAGGAATTTTGTCCAAGAGTTGGGCGTTATTCCTAATGGAGTTGATCAAGCCCCGTTGTACTGTGACAACACTGGTGTCGTTGCGCAAGCAAAGGAACCAAGGTCTCATCAGTGATCCGAACATTTACTGAGGAAGTTCCACATCATACGGGTGATTGTGGGAAGAGGAGACATATCAGTCGAAAGACTCCCCTCTACAGATAATGTTGCTGATCCACTTACAAAGCCCTTGCCAGGACCATTGTTTGAAAAGCATCGCGAAGCAATGGGATTAAGGGTAGTTGGCTCTAGGGCAAGTGGGAGATTGTTAGAGTAGATGCCCTGCAAGCCAACGGTTGGCTAGGGAATTTATTGACTCAAGTGAAACAAACAATCTTTATTTTAATATAATTTAACTTTTTATGGTCTTGTTATACTTTATCTGTATACCCATGCATACAGCATAGATAAAGTCCTTGATTATGCTTTAATACAAATGAATCGTAATTCGATGTTGAAACTCATTTGTAAACACTGCATATTCTAAATTCGTTCCTAGTCGATTCAGCCGCCTAAAACAAGGATAAAGGCCGCTTGAGCTCGAGACTAGCATCTGTGATGTTGTGTACTGCGTTTTTTGGTAACGGCATAGAGATGTCCAAACATGCAGATGGGTAGTCATATGATGATTATACCGAACCCTCCCTCGGACTTTCTAAGTGGTTATCATTCATCGAGAGGATAAGTCCGTAGTTATGATTGTACACCATTAGTCCTTACGACCCGGGACAACACTGAGGCTCTATATGCTAGGGCTGTGCTTTGACTCGTTTACCGGCTCCAGGAGAGTCATCAGGTGGTGAGGTTGGGTACAGTTGCGACACATATAGGAGCCAGTGCATTGTAGTCGGGGATTCACCGCTCACCTATGGGTGTGGATATCCTATGTGATCTAATGTAATAATAGTGCATAGAATCTCTGGCCCAGAGTACGAGATGTACGTTGGAGAAGGAGTTCTCCAAATAGTTCACGCGATGCCACTATTATAGTTATCACATAGTTATCGAATTAATATGCAACCCTCGATGAACCAATGGTTGTAGATTCGATCGGGATATATGAGATGAAGGGACCGTACTGTACGTTAATCATAATCGACTGGTTCTTGCAGGCATTATCAGTGATACCTAGGGGATCATGGGGCGATGCTACTAGACGCTCTTACCATGATCCGATGGGTGCTATCAGAAATGAGTTCTGACATTCTTGATCAAGGTGTTGATGAAAAGAATGGGGCTAACTAGGGTAAGCCCGAATAAAGGATTATGTCCTGAATCACAAAGAGTTGTGAACCCACGACTAGCTGTATCCCTGAACCATTGAGGGTCACACAAGTACTGGATCGTTTGTTCCCGTTGAGAGAATAAATTCAAGGAGTTGAATTTATATTATGATATAGTAAATTCAAGGAGTTGAATTTATGATAATTAAATTTTGAGAAAATAAATTCAAAGAGTTGAATTTATGAGATAGTAAATTCAAGAAGTTGAATTTATGAAATTTGGAGAAAATAAATTCAAGGAGTTGAATTTATAAAATTTGATAATTTAATTCATTAAACTCAAAAGTTGGGTTTATTAAATATTAAATTTTGGAGGTGATAAAAATTCAAGGAGTTGAATTTGCAATTTAAATAATAAATTCAAATGTTGAATTTATAATGTATTTAATTTATTAAACTCAAAAGTTGAGTTTATTAATTAATGAATTAAAATTGGTGGGAAGTATAATTATGGGTATGTAGGACTACAAGTCCAATATAGTTAATGATTAAATTTTAATGGACTTGGATTAAATAATTAAACTAGTTGGACTACTCTAATAAATTAATCAAGCCCATTAATGTTAATTATATATTTTATGTCATGGCTTATATATAAATAAGTTTTTGCAAGTCAAAAACCTAGCCTCCACTACATTTTCAAAAGGTGATTCACGTGAATCACAAAATATTCCTCCAAAATTCTTGGCCATTTTTCAAGCAAAGGAATTTTGATTTCTCTCTCAAATATTAGATCTCTACGTAAAAACTTTTTCAAATATTCTAGTGCTATTTGAAAGAGGAACAAATCTTCTGGTCGTGGACCTGATTAGAAGAAAGGAGTCTCTTGAAGAAAGTTCGTAGGGATTCATCAAGAGCTAGATCCGTCTTACCGAATCAGTTGGTGCCATGTGATTTATTCACAAAAGGTATAAATAATTCTAACGCCCTATGTTTGATTATGAAAACCATACGAGTGTCCAAATATTATTTTGTTTTCAAAATAAAATAAAAATTTTAAACTTCCGCTGCGTTTGGGCACGTAGAAAACCGAGATCCAACAAGAAGTCCAGGAACTACCGGCGATTAAAGGCCCACAAATAATTTCAGGATGGGATTCAGAAATCAGAAAAATTTAAACGCAATCCAACATAAACTCAGCGATAAACTCAGCGAAATCTATCAAAATCAGAAACCCAAATCAATCATAGTTTCGCAAATCCGGAGTAATATAGAACCAGATCCTACCTATACGCGAAGGACCCGGTGAGGAGCTCGGCGAGCACCGGACAAGCGACAGAACAAACGTGCTGAATCTGAAAATCCAGCGGTGGAATCCGAAGAGATGGGCAGAAATCTGATCGTTCTGAGGTCGAAATGAAAGAAGAATAAGAGAAGAAAATCTGAAATGCAAGAAAAAATGGATGAAGTGATTGAAACGCTGTTCTTGCTTGCTGTTCCACTGGTTATATAAGTTATTTAAGGAAATAAATAATTCTTATTTTGTAATAATAACACGAGGAAATTAATGATATTCTATGTTTGACTATCCAAGATCTAGTGGGGTGTATTCAATTCAGAGTTTTGATGACTTTTAATGACTTTTTTAAATGATAGACTTTTATGGATTTGATAAATTTTTATTAACTTTTATGGAATCTCACAGATTTATAAACAGATTTATGTGGATTTATGTAGACTTTTTTGCAAGATTTTTATAGACTTTTGTAGATTTTTTTTAATAGTTTGTACTTAACTATAACATGTGATTTTTTATTAATTTGTTTGAACCAATAATTAATTGACATATATAACATATTCAATTTGAAATTATTTTTAATATTTATATTAATAAATAAATTTACTTATTTAAAAGTTAAATCGTTTAATCCTTACATGTATATATATATGTGGGTTTATATGCATGTTTGTAAATTTTTTAAAATACATCAATTGATTAACATGTAATCTTATTTTTAAATTGTTAATATAAATGTAAAAATAATTATTTATTATTGTGTGAATATAATTTTGTATAAAAATATCATAGCTTACATATTAATTAAAAATACGAAAATGAATTTAAAAAATCATTGTTGTTACGAAACTATTCAATTATTAAGAATTAAACAATATTTTTTTGATCATCTTTTATTATTATTGAATATTACATTAATTTGTATAAATCATAAATTTAAAATCACAAAATCAATTATATAATTCAAAATTTCCCTGTGTTATTAAAATAAAAAATTATTAAATGAACAATCAGCCAAAAAATGAAAAATTTGAAAAAGAAAGATGAAAATATATATAGAGATACACTTCGAAAATTTGAGAGAGTAATAGAAATAGATGAGAGGAGAGAAGATATGAAGATATGTCATGTGAAGCGACAGAGAGAGAGTTAGAAGTTTTAAAAATCTATTCAAATCTTTGGGGTGAACCAAATACAATTTTTTACAATTTGTAGTTGTACCTTAGGCTTTAATGTTTGTATGTCAATGAATTCCATGAAGTTATTAAAAATCCATGGAAAATTTGAATACCTGTAGACTTTTGTAAAGTTTATAAAAGTCAATGTTGAATACCACTTGACTTTTTAAAACTCCATGAAAGTCTATTTTGAATACCAGAAGACTTCTATAGAGTATGCAAAAGTCTTGATTGAATACCTTTAGATTTTTAAAATCTACAAAAGTCATTAAAAGTCAATAAATTTCCCACGTTGAATACACCCCCAGATTATTTCATTTCAAAAAAGATCTAAAATATTTATGTTATATGATAATAATGTATTGTGTAGAATAAATGTTTTTTTCTTATATTGTAGGGTTCTCATCATCGAACTATGACACATTTTTTTTATTGAGAGAGATTTATGAAAACAAATAAGGTAGCATAATAAATATTTCAGTATCAATGTGTAACGCTTGAAAATCATGGAAATTATTTAATTACTAAAATATTTTTATAAAATGATTTTGAATTCATGAATGATATATTTTGAGTGACTAAATGATTAATTGTGTAATTTTGTTTGATTTATAATTTAAAGATTTTCATATGAATATCGGTGGTTGGCAAGACGGAGGACCGGAGACGATTAAGGTGTTAAAGATTTAAATGCTAAATTTTTATTTTTAGTTAAGAAAATATTTATTTAAATAATTTAAGAATTATGGCATTTCTTAGATCGAATTTAAATTAATTTGTGGGTGCAAGGAATTTTAAGTAATTTATAAGGGATTTTTTTGGAAATAGATATTTTTAAATCTTTTATTTTGAGGTTTAATGACTTTGTTAATCTTAATGAACCAAATTTAATAATTAAAAACTAAGGTTAATTAAGCTCATTAATTAAGTGTTTAGGAAACTTTTTTTAAATTTATTTAAAAAGAGTCCCCCACACACACCCCAAAACATCTAAACATATGCACATACTCAAACAGACACACACAATTACGTGAAGTGAAGGAATCGGCCGAAACAAGGGAGTCTTGGGCAAGGAAGGTACGATTTTTTTCTCCTTCATTCTCCGATTTTTTTCTTCATTCTTCCTTCCAACAACGATCACTCGACTCCCTGGCATCCCAGGTGGCTTTTTGGTATGGTAGAAAAAGGGTAGTGTAATGCCCGAGAATTTAATTACCGTAATCTGAAATGATTGGGATATGATTACAGTAATCGGAGATTAATCCGGAATGATTTATTGAATTAATCGCGATAAATATGGACGGGACGGATCGGACTAGAACACATGAGAAAGGTGTAAATGTGTGTGCCAAGAAAGAGCCTCGCGCACATGCGCTGTATGGATTGGCGCACATGCGCGGAGCTGGCCGAAGCTTGCGCGCACATGCGCGAGATAATGCGCGCACATGCGCAGCAAGGCCAGAACCAGTGGCGCATATGCGCGAAGATGCTGGCGCATATGCGCGGGAGGTCCAGTAGGTTGGGCGCATATGCGCGGAGGTGTGTCGCGCATATGCGCTAGCCAACGAGTGCCGAGCAGAAAGTCTCGCGCACATGCGCGATGGGGGTGCGCGCACATGCGCGGAGCGTCCAGAGGCTGTGGCGCACATGCGCGAAAGATGGCGCGTATATGCGCGGAAGATGCTGCCGAGACACGCGCCACAGATTTGTGTCTCGCGCATATGCGCCGATGATTGTCGCGCATATGCGCGAGACGTGTTGCGTGAGGGACGAGCCATGTGCTTTGCTGCATGTGAGTGTAAGTATATATATATAGAGCTCGTTTTCCTTCAGATTTCAGAGGAAAAATCGAGAGAAAGGGGAAAGCTTTGGTCCTTTCTTTAGAAATTGATTTATGAGTAAATCGTTTATCTGAATTGGAATCCGACTTCAGTTCTGAACTCCTCTCGCTACGAGCTACACAAGGACGTAAGTTTTATTACGTTTAGACAAGATTTGAATTTCTGATGTTGTTAGAATTGAATATGATTCAGATACGGTGTTTCTGCTACTGTAGACATCGTATAATTGAAGTCAGATTGAAGAACATATTGTTTATGTATTTGTTATGATTTTCAGAGTTGATTTGATTGAGATTTTATATCAGATTCGTATTGTTATTGAGATTATCATTTGTATCAGTATTGATTTCGAAGTCTGGTATTATAGTTGTGATGTTTAGACTGACGGGGTTATCGAGACAGTATTGGTATGCCGTCGAAACATCAGTTGGTACAGATTGATCAAATCCAGTATTGGTTTCTGTTATCTTGTGATATGGTTGATATGAATCAGATTGTAGATTATTCAGATATTGACCAGACAGATTGTGAATTGGATTACACATTGATACAGTGTATTGGTTATTGTCATTTCAGATCAGATATGGACAGATCAGATATGGACAAATTCGACTTCGAGACGTCTTCTTCATCAGATCAGGAAGACAAAGGTATAATTCATGTGATATTCGGGAAGCATAACCTCAAATTAGATTAATTTGAGTTTCCCAATAAAATCACATATTAGATTATTATTTATATTGTTACCTGATTATGCTTTGATTTTAGAATTGTATTCAAGCAGGTAAGATAATTGTGATATTCAGTTATGAATATGATTATGCTTGTTTACAGATTGTTATTCATTGCATTTAAGATAGGACAGTCTTGACAGTCATTGTCAGACTTCTAGACGTTCGGTGTATCTCAACTTAGGAGTAGTCATTACTCCTATTGCCAGCCGTCGATACAGCTCGGACCGAAGTCTAGGAATAAGACGTACAGTCGCCCCGAGTGGTTGGGTAGGTGACAGCCAGTGACGTCTTATTCACCCCGGGATCCCTAGAGTTATAGTTGAGTCGAGTCTAGACATGATTTGATTAGGACTGCATGCTCATATGGATGTGGCTCCTAGATCATGGGACCCATCGTTATTGCTTCCAGTTGTGCTAGCATGTCTTTATGATTTAGATTGGTTATATGCATGTTTAGCTGATTTGAAGTGCATGCTTGTTGTGATTAGATTTCATAGCTTATGAAATCTAATGTTTTGATGTTATTCATGACAGCATGTTTCATGAACTAGTTTATGTATATACATGTTTACCATGTTTTATACTGGGATTTATTCTCACCGGAGTTATCCGGCTGTTGTCTTGTTTTGTATGTGTGCATGGCAACAGGTGGGGCTGGATCAGGGTCAAGATGATGATGAGAGAAGACGAGTGTAGCGTGGTGATTCCGGACTTACAGTAGACTTGGTTTTATTACTGGACTTTAGTAGTTGAACCTTAGATTAGCTTGTTGTACTTTAATACTGAAATGTATTTATACAGACATGTATAGTATTTAGATTCCATTACCTTCCGCAGTCATATCTTAAAACGAAAAAAATTTTTAGACCCTGTTTTATCTTAATTGATAATTAAATCCCAAAGATGATTAGCGTCTGGGTCCCCACAGGTAGAAATCTTCTTTCGTTCGTCACCGATGTTCCACCGCTTCGATATTCATATTTCGAGCGTTTTAAACACAAAGGCACGTTTGGCACCATTAACATCATAATATATATATGTGTTTTATTTTTTAAAGCATCAAAATTATTTGACGGTTGGATGAATGTTTTTCAATGTTTTGACGTTTTTGCTCTAGTTTGAGATAGGTTATGATTTCTAAAGGACATGCTGCCGTTAACGGACATTAAAGGATTTTAAAAATTCTCGTTTAAGGGTTAAACAAAGGCTGGACAGTAGCGAAGAAAGTGTATGGTGAAAGCTTGAAAGTTAGGGTTTTCCTTGCATGTTTTGGGATGTTTCCATTGGCTAGGTTGTACGTTGTGTAGGGGCTGGTGCGGCTGGTTAAGGGCTGTTCCACTAGGGTCAGTAGGGTCCAGGAGGGTTGCTAGTGGTCTGGAAGTGGTCTGGTCCAAGGTGGCTCGAGGATTTTACGTGCGTGGCTTGGTTTGGGAGAAATATGTTAGAAAATGACTAGGAAAATAGACGGGGCTCGAACCATGGTTCATGGAGGATGGTGGTACATGACTCGCGGGGGTATTTTAGGGATGAAAAGTCTAAGTTTAAAATTTGAAAAGAAAATATTAAGTTTTGAATTTATTCGGGCTTAAAACGCTTCACGATTTAGCTATTAAGTTGAATAAATTGAGAGGCACTGGTTTATGTCTAAAAAAATATTATAAGTAAAAAATAAGATTATATGATGCTATGGGATAGGCTTGTGTCAAGAAAAGTAAGAAAAAGTTAAAATTGAGAAGTTCGAGGTCCAGGAGTTAAATGGTTATTTTACGTGCAGTGTCGCAAAGAATCATAATACATGTTAAATGTTATTTTAAAATATTTATGTTGAAAATATGATATTTTTATGATATATGAAAATGTTGTACGATTTTTTCCCGAAAAATTCTATTTTTGAAGGACACGATATTTTATAATAAAATGAAAGGAAAATATTTTAATGGATGTGAATTGACTACGAGAATTGACTACGATATAAATGATAAAATGGGGATATCGTGAGGAAAAAGACCCCAGAGGGAGTCCGGTTACGGAAGAAGGCCATAGAGGGAGTCGATGATCGTATTTCCATATTTGGCCATGGCCAGTGACGAGAGTTGCTGGCGCCGCGCCCCCAAGTATTTTGGTATAGCTAGACTGATCAGTCGACCACATGATGATATGATATATGATAGTCACTTTCAATGATCAAACTTTACCCAAAATGATACACGATGATGAATGAAATGCTTTATGATTTAATGATTTATATAAAAGTATGATTTTTAAATGCATGTGCATGTATACTTTTTATTTGTTATTTATGGTTAGAACGTGCTAAGTCATTAGACTCACTAAGTTTGGATGGTCATAGGTGAGGATGATTTTGAGAGAGAAGTTGACGCTTGAGTGGATCGTGTCCGGCTGTACGCTCCCGAGGGACTTTTGTCTTCCACATTAGCTTGGTATTTAAAGTTTTGAAGATAATATTTTGAGAATTATTTTATTAAAGGTTTTACGCTTTATTTTGAAGTTTAGTTTTTGGTTGCATTTAAGATTTTTAAATAATAGTTTTTATGTTGGATGATTTTGAAATTAGAAGAAAATGTTTATAAAAAAATTAAAAAGTATATAGTATTTATTTACATTTTAAAGTTAAAAGTAAAGGAAGTTTCAGTTGGTAACAGAGCCAAGGATCCCGTAAGGGTTGTGTTACTGCCACTCCGAGAAGCTCAAGAAGTCAAGCATCAAATCTGTGAGTTTTATTGCTTAAATTTTTTTTTTACTGCTTTTATGATAAAAAAAAATTGATGGTTGCACTTTTTCTAAACTAAATGCATGTTGGTTACGTGGTTTGAACGGTGTGTACAACCATGTCTCCTTTATTCACTGTGCATGGGGAATATGAGAGATTTGAGGAGACTTCGGTTTTAGCGTATCTCGAATTTTGCACTACCTAAGATTAAGTTGAGGGGAACTGAACTTGGTATTTAGGACTCATGTTTCGAATTCTACACTGTGTAGGAAAAGAATTTCGAAGTTGATGGTGTGGGATGAATTTTAAGGAATCGTGAACTTAGAGACTGAATTATAATAATTTAAAATTTTGAGGGACTTAATTGCAAGTTTAGAAGAATTATGGGGTCATTGTAGCTGTTGGGTCAATTCACTCACCAGAGCACTTTGTTGTTGTCGTCTGATATATATGGTTGACAAAGAGCATACACACTTATATATATCTGTATATATATTTAAAGAAACACAACATGTTTACGTGGTTCAGCCAGAATGGCCTTTGTCCACGGGAGAGCAGCAATCTTTATTTAATAACCAAGGAAGAGGAGTCAATTACATATGCATATCAAAGATGAAGAGTTTACAGAATAGGTTTCTTCCTTTCAATCTATCTTCTAGTTCCTCACGCTTTTCTTGCTGCAATCTTCCTTCCTCTTTGTATCTTGTATACTTTTAGAGAGAATTCTTCCGAGTTCTTCCGGGGTGAGTGATTCCTTCTACAGCTGAACTTCTAAAGCATGCCTTGCAAACCAGCTACCGGAAGCTCCCATCTCCTAACTGCCATTCAACGGTTTTAACATAGTTATGAGAGTATCTTCCTATCCCTTTTCTACTGGTGATAGCCTGTCACTTAGTTATGGCCAATAACAAAAGTGCTCAATTACTCTTCCCCTATCCGTTGACTAGCCAGCTTGAAGACACCAAGTCAACAATTCTCCACCTTATCTTCAATATGGCTGCTCTCCATTTCCTGTACTATGTTTAACTCCATTCCACAGCTTGCACCAAGTCCAGGCAATGCTTGAACTTGGCCTGTGGTAATGTCTTAGTCAACATATCTGCTGGATTTTCTTCAGTTGGGATTTTTTCTACCTTCACCTTTCTGTTTGAGATGATGTCTCTAACAAAATGTAATTTTACATCGATATGCTTTGATCTCTCATGATACACTTGATGTTTAGTCAAGTGTATTGCACTCTGGTTGTCACAATACACCACAACCTGCTCTTGAGTTATCCCAAATTCCTTTGTGATTCCTTTGAACCATAAAGCTTCCTTGATGGCTTCTATCACGGCCATGTATTCAGCTTCTGTTGTGGATAATGCAACCACAGGTTGGAGTGTTGCTTTCCAGCTTATAGCTGTTCCAAATACCGTGAATACAAAACCAGTAAGTGATTTCCTCGTATCCAAATTCCCTGTAAAGTCCGAGTCCACAAAGCCTACTACTGGATTGCTTGCACTTTCTTGTTTCCTGAACATCAGCCCCAAGTTTATTTCTCCTTTAACATATCTTAGGATCCATTTTAGAGCCTCCCAGTGCTTGTGTCGAGGGTTTGACATGAATCTGGAGACCATGCTTATGGCATAGGCGAGATCTGGACGACTACATATCATTCCATACATAATGCTACCTACTGCACTTGCATACGGTATCTTGTTCATTTGTTTACTTTCTTCTTCATCTGATGGAGACTGTGTACTTGAGAGTTTGTGGTGCTGTCCAAGTGGGGTAGTCACTGGTTTTGATTGGTGTATATTAAATCTTTGAAGTACCTTCTGCAGGTAAGATCTTTGGCTAAGAAACAGAATTCCTTTCTTTCTGCACCTTTTTATTTCCATGCCAAAGATTTTCTTTGCCTCCCCTAGATCCTTCATTTCAAATTCAGAGTTCAGTTGATCCTTTAATGCTTGAATCTCCTTCTTGCTGTTACTTGCGATGAGCATATCATCAACATACAATAGTAAGAAGGTTCTGGCTTGTCCCCCTCCATTTCTGAAATATACACAGCTATCAAAGTTGCTCCTGGAGAATTCTAACTTCATCATGTAGTCGTCAAATCGTTTATACCACTGTCTAGGGCTCTGTTTCAATCCATAGAGTGACCTCTTTAATAAACACACTTTGTGTTTGTTTTCCTTTGTCACAAAACCCTCAGGTTGGTCCATGTAGATGACTTCTTCCAATTCTCCATGAAGGAAAGCGGTTTTGACGTCTAGTTGTTCTAATTATAAATCCAACTGAGTTACTACAGCAAGCATCAACCTGATTGAAGGATGTTTCACCACAGGAGAGTAAATTTCATTGAAGTCTATTCCATCCCTTTGTAAATATCCTTTGGCAACCAACCTAGCTTTGTATTTCATATTTTTTGTCCCAACAGTTCTTTCTTTTAGTTTGTAAATCCACTTACAACCCAGCGTTCTTTGTCCTTCTGGCTTGGGAACTAATTTCCATGTGTGGTTCTTTTTAAGTGAATTTATCTCTTCATTCATAGCTTCTGCCCAGTAGTCTTTTCTTCTACAAGTCACAGCTTTCTTGTATGATGATGGCTCATAGGTATCTATTTGTTCAGCAACATGCAACGCATACCATGTCAAGTCAGCATACCCTAGCCTCTCAGGGGGTTTGATATCTCTTCTCTTTCTGTCTCGGGCTAAGGCATAGTCCCTTAGATCATCTTCAGATTGTTTATGATCCACAGAGTTTTCTGAGTGTTCGAATGGATGATTCAAGTCTTCAGTTTCTGATTGTAAGTTTGATTGTGGCAGCTCCACCTCAACTTGAGAATTATCTTGTTGTTCTAATCTCATGTTCAGTCTCTCCCCTGTTTGGTTATATCCCATTTCGGTTTCCACAAAGGTGACATCTCTAGTATTAAAGCACCTAGGTCCATTTGGTTCCATATTCCATAATTTGTACCCTTTTATCCCTTCGGGATAACCCACAAAGATGCATTTTAGTGCTCTTGGTTCCAGTTTGTCTTGCTTTATATGACCATAAGCTAAGCATCCAAAATTCTCAGTCCTGAGTAATCTGATGGAACTCCTTTCCACATCTCCATTGGTGTCTTGAAATTAATAGCACTTGAGGGACAAAGGTTAATCAAATAGCAGACTGTAGTTACAGCTTCTCCCCCAAAATGTTTTAGGTAACTTAGCATTCAGAATCATGCACCGGATCCTTTCCAACAGAGTGCGATTTAATCTTTCTGCCACACCATTCTGCTGTGGAGTTCCAGCAACGGTTTTATGTCGTGTAATGCCACGTGACCTGCAAAGTTCTTGAAACTGCTCTGAAAGATATTCCAGGCCATTGTCTGTCCGTAAATACTTAAGTTTTGTACCTTGCTTGTTATCATTTGCCAACAGCCATGCTTTGAACTTTATTAAGGCTTCATCCTTAGTTTTTAAGACATATACCCAGGACCTTCTAGAGTAATCATCTATGATGGATATGAAATATCTTCCTCCCCCTGTGAGTTGCTGTTTTTGAGGGACCCCATAGATCAGAGTGAACATATTCTAAAGTCTTGCTTGTGTTATGTTGGCCTGCTCCGAAATGAGCTCTTTTTGACTTCCCTAAAACACAATATTAACAAAAGTCTATATTCTGTATTTTATCTCCATATAGTAGGTTTTGTTTTGTTAGTTCTATCAAGCCTTTTTCACTTACGTGGCCTAGTCTCTGATGCCATAGGTTAGATTTATCTAAGTTTTTCAACACAACATCAGAACCTCCCACAATAGTTTTGCCTAGAAGAAAATACAATGATTGTTTTTTCTTGGCTTTCATTATTACCATAGAACCTTTGCACACCTTTAAAATGCCATTTTCGGATTTAAATGAATAGCCATTGGAGTCATATGTACCAAGGGAGATTAAATTTCGTTTGAGTTCTGGTACATACCTGACTTGGCGAAGCACAAGTTCCTGTCCATCGTGTGTCCTAAGTGAGATGCTTCCAATGCCTTGAACTTTGCATGTTTTGTTGTTTCCCAAGACGACTAATCCATCATCAGCTTCTGTAAAATCCTGGAACCATGCTTTTGTAGGGCACATGTGAAATGAACATCCGGTGTCTAAAATCCATTCACTGCATGGTTCCAGATCTGCTATCACCAAAGCTTCTGCTGTATCATATCCTTCAGAGGCAACATCTGCTTCTGCTTCGTATCTTGGTTTATCTTGGGGCCTAAATTTTCTCTCTGGGCAGTTTCTTTGTTGCGACTCTGATTGTTGCACTCCCAAGAGCAGGTTGTCCACAAGTAGTATAATTCGGTGAGTCCGATATCGTATCCACAGGGAAGCTAAGGTAATTACAAGTCCACTACAATGTCTTTTTATTTATTTTTTCTTTTAATTGTTTGAATCTTTAATTGATAATTTTTAATTGTTCAAATTTTAATTTAAGTAGTTGAGATTAAAGGATTCACTCTTGGTATTTTAATAAAGTTAACATTAACGAACAATATTGAAATCCACTTAATAAAATGGTTCCAATATATTAAATAATCATATTTATATTATGTTATATATTATTATCTTATAAGTATATAATATATGCCTAAAACTTATAAACGTTGTCAAGTATTTATTGTGCTATATATATATTTGTAAACACTAAATCAAGGTTCCCACGTTAAATGGTTGGTAAAACCAAACTAACATTTAAATGGTACCAAGAAATTAATATTATGATATATTTATATATAGTAAATCAAGGTTCCCACTTTAAATGGTTGGTAAAACCAAACAAACATTTAAATGGTTCCACGAATTTAATATTATAATATATTCATATATAATAAATCAAGGCATCCACTTTAAATGGTTGGTAATACCAAACTAACATTTAAATGGTTCCAAGAATTTAGTGTAACATATAGCAACAATAAATCAAAACTCCCACTTATAAGTAGGGTATAAAAATGCTTAAAGAAATAAATATAACATAAACAATAAATAATGATTAAATAATATAAAACATAGATTCTTACCTTTTAGTAACTTTATTATCATGCCAAGAGTTCACCTTTTCATCTCAACTTTAGGAAGTTGGCTATTCATTATTCAAAGTGTAAAACTTTGAATATGAAATTAACATGCTAATTATATTTAAATGAAGAAATAAAAGAAAAATATAGAGAGAAATATTATGAACTCAAAGGTTTGTTCATAGAATGAGGGATATCTCAATACATTACAATGCACCCCTATTTATAGCCAAATTTGGGGAGACAACCACAAATAAAATATTATTTTTTTACACAAAAGTCTTCATTGGTGTTCCAAGATATTATATTATATTACACATCACTTTTGAAAATCTTCTTCTCCGAATTTGCTTCTTCACATAAAAAGAAACATGTGGATAATTGAGTTGTCTAGTTGTGGTATTTTTTTCAAACCATTTGACCAAGTAATTTGAGAGATATGGTCAAAATACTAGAGCATGGTAAAACTGCCACTCCTTTGGTAACTTTATTTGTTGCTTAATTTGATCCCACTTGTGAGAATATTTTTATCTCATGCTTGCCATCAATTTTGTAGATATTAACATCAACTTTCTACAGGTCCAAGAATCATCTTAATCCCATTTGAAACTCCAAGTTTATTCTTGTTTTATCGAACCTGTAAAAAATAGTAAAAACTTGTAATTACACAACAACTTATATTTTATAAAATTTATTATAAAACATATAATATTTAAAAATTTAATAAAACAAAAAATATATATTTATATTATAAAACATTTAATTAATGTACAATTTTTATGTTTATCATCCTTCTCCAGTGACCTTCCTTGTGACATTGAAAACACTTGAATCTTGATTTGCTCTTCGACCTTGATTTATTTCTTGGTCCCTTGTAAGTTCTCTTTTCAGGTCTGCCACGAGCCACAAGAGCATCCCCTGTTTGTTCACTTGGGTTGCTTTGTTTTCTTTGTAGTTCTTTGGCTTGCACAGCAGATTGTACTTCTTCCAAGGTGATGATTTGTTCTCTCCCATATAACATGGCGTCCCTGAAGTTCTCATATGATTATGGAAGAGCGTTCAAGAGAATGAGTGCTTTATCTTCTTCTTGTAGTTTTATCTCAATGTTTTCTAGATCATCGAGAATCTTCACAAAATCATCAATCTGATCACCTATGCATCTCCCTTCCCCAATCTTGAATGAATATAGACGTTGTTTCATATAGAGTCGGTTTGCCAAAGACTTAGTCATATATAGTTTTTCCAACTTTAGCCACATTGCAGATGCTGACTTCTCCTTGGCTACTTCTCGTAGTGGTTTATCACCTAGACAAAGGATGATGGAACTTTGTGCTTTCAGAGTCTCTTCGTCATGTGCCTTTCCTATCTCAGAACTTGACGATTCATCTCCCCCGATAAGTGCGCCAATCAATCCTTGTTGAATCAAGATTGCACGCATCTTGATCCGCCACAAACCAAAATCATTTTTCCCGGTGAATTTCTCGATATCATACTTCATTGAACTCATCTCGTGGTTTTGTTTCCCACAGAAGGCGCCAGTTGTTGTGTCAATTCACTCACCAGAGCACTTCATTGTTGTCGTCTGATATATATGGTTGACAAAGAGCATACACACTTATATATATCTGTATATATATTTAAAGAAACACAACACGTTTACGTGGTTCAGCCAGAATGGCCTACGTCCACGGGAGAGCAGCAATCTTTATTTAATAACCAAGGAAGAGGAGTCAATTACAGATGCATATCAAAGAGGAAGAGTTTACAGAATAGATTTCTTCCTTTCAATCTATCTTCTAGTTCCTGACGCTTTTCTTGCTGCGATCTTCCTTCCTCTTTGTATCTTGTATACTTTTAGAGAGAATTCTTCCGAGTTCTTCCAGGTTGAGTGATTCCTTCTACAGCTGAACTTCTAAAGCATGCCTTGCAAACCAGCTACCGGAAGCTCCGATCTCCTAACTGCCATTCAACGGTTTTAATATAGTTATGAGAGTATCTTCCTATCCCTTTTCTACTGGTGATAGCTTGTCACTTAGTTATGGCCAATAACAAAAGTGCTCAATTACTCTTCCCCTATCCGTTGACTAGCCAGCTTGAAGACACCAAGTCAACAGTAGCAATTTTTGAAACCTGTGAAAGTTGTTTTGCATTAAATTCAATAGTTTGAGGGGCTAGGAATGTTATAATTTAGGTTTAATCGAATAATTCGAGAAATTTGGGATTTAGATTGCAATTTCAAGAAAAAATAAGACGTTCTAATTGAATGTAGTCGGCAAGTAAATTACCAATTAAGGGTTACATAAGGAATTGTTATTGAGGAAGTAAGATATGTAAGTATGAAGATGTCCTAGGAGGAACGAGAAAATTTGGTATTAGCAATTTTGATAAGAAATTAAGATTTATCAAATTAATAATTTTTGGGTATTATAGTAGATTATAGAGAATTACAATTGTATTACAAGTGTTATAAAGTATGTCATGAAACACAAAGAATATATATATTAAAAATAAGATTTAATCAATAATATTTTTATTTTTGGTTTTATCGTAAGTCACAAATACTTTTTGACACAATTGCTATTGTATCGGAAATTTTGGGAGTTTGTACTTTAGATTTCAGAATTTTATTTAGATTTCAGAATTTTAGTAAGATATTTGAGAGGACAAATGACTGAAGGAGACAATCAGTAAATTAAATTCGTTTATATTAGGATATTAAACATAAAATTATTTAAGTAATGTTATGAAGAAATCGAGGAATACAAACTAAGAATATCGGAGTTCGTATAATTTTTGTAAGCTTCAATTTATAGGATTCGAGAAAGATATCATTGGAGACTATACGAGGCAACTGCGAAATTTGAGGTAGTAACTTAAAAGAAAGAAATTTATTTTGAGGTTGACACTATGATTGCTATGATTTCTAAGGCCAAAAACTTGTATTTTTGAATTTGTCGCTAAACCTTGTAAGGATGAAGACATTTGGGGAATTGTTTAAAGTTATTAAGGAAAAAGTTATAAGGTCATAAAATATTTATTTTTGGAGATTATGAAAATTTTGAATCCATGTTCTAATCGGCGATCAAGAGTATAGTTGTTGTCTGGAGAATTTATTGCATATGTTGGGATTTTAAGAACGCTAAACACTTAAATTGGATACGTAGGACCTTGAATTATCTTGACTACAATAAATTAAGGAATGAAATTTCCAGATTAAAGAAATTATTCTAATTTTAGGGATAATAAATAGATAACTACCTTACCTAACATAAGTCTCAGAACATAGATAGACATCGAGGAAATACTAGCATAATAAGTTTTGCATTTATACGATACTAAGAGTAAGTTATATTGGAAGGTGGATAAAAGTTTTATTCCCTATGGTGTTAAGATTTTTGTGCGTGTAAGGTCATTTGACATAATCTTGAGTTCCGAGATTACATATAAGTGTTTGATTTTATTGCGGGATTTAGAATGAAATCATAATGTGAGATGGTGAATTGATAGACTTGAATCATTCAAGTACTTTGAATGCTTGTGATTTAAACAAAAAAAAAAAAAATTGATGATAGTGTTAAGGACAATATGTTTGGCATATACATGAATCAAGTTTTAGTAAGTACTAGTCATTAAGGTGTTTTATAATCATGGATACTAAATGATTTGTAAGGTCCAGGAATTTAATTTACGTAACTGAATGCATGCAATCTGGAGTTTTATTTAAATTATGCGTTTATTTATTTTTATGCATTTAATGTATAATTATTGCATGTTAGGGGATAATTTCACGATAATTTTAAAAGTTCACGCATTAGGGTTTCTAGATGCATTTCGCGCTCGATCGAGGAACGGAGACCAGTGAATTATCAGGAAAATTATTTTTATTACATGTTTAATTTTTATTTATTAGGGTTTTTTATAATTAATTTAAAAATTAAAATTTATTTCAAAATAATTCAAAAAAATATATTTTCACATATACTGCAATCCGTGCTTACGAAGCACGAATAATGCTCTATGTTGGAGCATCTGTGCTTAGTAAGCACAGACAATTCGTACAATATTTTGTATTTTTCTTGAATCTTCACGGGATTTCTGAATTTGCTTCAATAACTGAATGTGATTCTGAATTTCCTTTATATTCACGTGTTTTATGAATTTTATTCAGTAATTTCTTGCTATATAATGCTGTGAACTTCGATGAATGAGTTATAATTATTCTCTTTTATTTTGCATAAATTTTCTCTCAAATTTCATCGACAAAATGTCTAACATCGATGTACTCTTATATTTTGGTGGTCATGTAGTTATCGATAATGGATCATTTGAATATTTTTGTAGAACCCGTTAAAACAGACTACGTATAAGCCATGCATAATTACTATTATTTAAATTAAAATGATTTTTATGCATGAGGATTTAATTTTTTTTCTTAAATTTGATTATTTTACGCAGTAGTTTAGTTACTATCTTTTCAATTAAATAAGTGAGGTCAGACTGGAATTGGAGTATGAAAATAAAATCTAATATTAAGAAAACATTCCTAGAATTTATTTAAAATAAATAATAAGTTAATTTAATGTAAAAGAATGTTTAAAGGATTTATTTAAGTAATTTGAGATAAGTAGTAAATAAATTCCTTTAGATTCAATAATTAATTTATTAATTCACTAAAATATTTAATGGGTAGATAAAACTCTAAAGATTTAAAATACATTATTTAAGCAATATTTCCCTCCATTTTTAATAAGCAAAAATCGGCCACCTCCTTGGTAGATTTAAATTGTTTTGACAACTCACCATTTTGATTCATTTTCTTATTCCCCTCTTGGTAAGATAATTCCTTTCTTTTTAATTCTCAATAATTATTAAATAAGCAATTTTCTACCACATTTTGAAAGATAAAATCAGCCATTCACCCCTCTAATATCCCTCAAATCAAATCATATCAAACCATTTCCTTATCACTCAAACTCTACGATAGAAAAGAATTGATCTTGCCATTTAATATCCCATCTATTTTGCAACCTTCCCATTCATTTCCTAGACATTTTCTCCCTCACCATTCTCAAAATTTCAGTGCATTTTCAGAGAGGAAAAATCGTGAGAGGGTAGAGGAAAAACAAGAGAGAAAACTAGTAAGAAAAGTAACTCCGTCTCCGCCACGCCGCGTTGTTGTATTGATTTGTTTTCGCTTCAAACAAATCAAAGGCATGTTTATATTTTCTTTTGCTCTTCAATCAAGTCATATAATTATTTTAAAACATTTCGTGTGCATGATTAAGAAGGCAAAACCAAAACTTTACAGTGACAAGAACAAAAAAATCCTGCACAGATTTTTGGTTCCCTTCATGCTTCACGTTTGGTATTGTTTCTTCTGATTTCAGGGGTTGGCTCGTTCCAGGCATTCAAGGCTGCTTATGGTCATGTTATAGGGTGTGTTAGGAATGGATTAGTCCACTGGTTGTGTGCCATTCCCCCAGAAAAACGAGTTTTACAGCAACTCCCCATCATGGCATTTTTGTGTCACAAATTGCATGGTTTATGCACTAAGGTGAGGGTTCAGATCTTGGCTGTCCTAGGGACTGTAGCCATGGTTAGGACCCTTCCTTATCATTTCTAGGACGTGACCAAGATGACCTTTCATGGCTTTGTTCATGGTCCCCTCGGTTTTTAAAACAAACAACACAAGCCCCTCGGTTTCTCATTTTCTGATTTGGTTGTGTGAGTTGCTTTCGATTTCTAAGGTGTTGTGTGGATCTTGGTTGGCTTCTATCCCTTATCCATGTTTCACACGATACCTCAAGATGTCTAGATCAAGCCATGGTCGATCATATGGCCATTGGAGTGACCAAGACAGCAAGCAAGCGTTGCACCCCACGAGTGTGCAGTATGCGTTCTCGGGTTGAAGCGCAGGTTGTTTCGGGTGTGGCTTGGATTGTGATTGGCCTAGAGCCCTTAGCCATGGTTCAAACCATACCTTAGGATTTTGGTAAGAGGATCTGGTCGGTGGTTCAAGCCCCAATGGCCATTAGCCTTGCAAACGACACAAGGAAGCGCAACAGCCGCCGCTGTATTTTCTTGACAACAACTTTGTGCTTCGGTTCAGAGGCTTGTTTCAGTTCTTGGCTGGCTTTTAGCCTATAGCCTTGGATTTGAAAGTGCCTTATTGAGTTAGGAAGGTCATGTTTTGGCCGTTCCTGATTTGGTTAAGTTTAGAGGTCATACGAGAAATTACGATGCAATG
Source organism: Primulina eburnea (assembly GCF_022965805.1). Classification (NCBI taxonomy): domain Eukaryota; kingdom Viridiplantae; phylum Streptophyta; class Magnoliopsida; order Lamiales; family Gesneriaceae; genus Primulina; species Primulina eburnea. Next base: position 17,985,210 of record NC_133111.1, on the reverse strand, counting down.
TGCCAAAGTGACTCTCGAAGGAGAGTTTCACGATTTTGGCCTCCATTCACCAAATTTCGAGTTTTACAATTTTTAGGAGCATTATTTCATTATGTTAGGCGTATTTTGACCATGACTAAACGATGGTTCAGTGTTGGTACGGAGTCATGGTTAGAAATCTAGTTGTCGGTCTAGTTGGCCCGTTTTTGGGATCAATGACTATGTTATTCTCAAGGAAAAATCATTTGCATATTTTCATGTTAAAATTAGGTCGCACCGAGCCTGGGAACGATTCAACTCCACTGGTAAAATAAAACAGGATAATAATTATATTACGTCCATAAAAAATGTAAAAGTTTATTTTTGATATATATGTGATATGTCTTGTGGCCACTTCACACTCATGGGATTGCAGCTTATGGGATTATTACTTCATCCGGTGGCTACTGACCGGTTCATGTTCATGTATGGGTACCGATATCCAGTCCAAGGGCTGTGATGATCTCTACCGCCCAGTATACTGTGGTTTAGTCTGATCAGACGATTCAGTTCATGTTATGGGCCACTTGTGTAGAACATATTCTCAACAGAAAATTATGATATGCTATTTCATGACAGGGCTCTATTGAGCAAACATTTTACATACGATTTTCAGTTATGCACGTATTTATAATTATTCATGACACGATTTTCACTTTACACTTTACGATATGATATCTTTACCTGGCATGAAATTTTATGATATATTTTACTGGTTATTCACGATATATGCATGCTGAGTATTTAGACTCACTAGACTTGATTGTTGTAGGTACAGATGAGGTCGGGGCCGAGGAAGGGGACCAGTGAGCCATCTTGGGTAGGCAGTAGTAGGAACTCGAGGACATCATTTTCAGCACTTATTATTTTTATTCCTAACTCAGTTTTATTTTGTTGAATTATTTTAAGTTGTTATTTTGAAAACATTATTTACTTCCGCTGATACTTTAAACATTGAATCTTTTTATCAGTATATTTTATGAATGATGCATTTTAATTATTTAAAGAGAAAATTTTAAATTATTCCGTATATTTTAAAATCCGAATTTCGGGCCTCTATAGTTGGTATCACAGCCTATGTTCTTGTAAAGGGTTGTACTACTACTGACCTCGAGAAGCTAACAAAGTCACGTCTTCGGTCTGTAAGTTTTACGTTTACGCATTTCTTTTAAAGCATGAAATATTTTAACAGCATGTTTTCATTAAATATTTTACGTTCAAATTTTGATTACGCAGTATTTATTTAAATATAAAGAAATAATAGAGATTATGCATGTTAGTTACGTATGGGTTATGTATGGAACAGTATACCTCCTAGAAGAATTCTTTAGCGCATGAGAGATGATGAGCCTCGCCAGGAGGATGGTGAGAATCAGAGGCAGGAGAGAGATTTACCAAATCCACCTCCACCGAACATGAATGCCCAGATGTTAGCTGGGATGACTCATTTCTTCGCACAATTTGTGGGGAACAATGCTGTGGCAACCAGGCTGGCAGGGCCTGAGGCTACCTAGGAGCGGTACATGAAGATGAGACCGAAGGAGTTTTCAGGGACTGTAGATCTCATGATCGCCGAGGGCTGGATTAAGTCACTCGAGGTTATCTTCGAGTTCATGGAGCATAGAGACGAGGATAGGGTCCGTTGTGCGACCTATCTATTTAGAGGAGATGCCCGCTTATGGTGGGAAGGAGCATCCGTAGCCCTGAACTTGGCTACTCTGAGCTGGACGCGCTTTACCGAGGTATTCTACTCGAAATATTTAACTGACGAGGTGCGTTCCAGGTTGACCAGGGAGTTCATGACCCTGAGGAAGGGAGATATGACCGTTACCGAGTTCATCCGTAAGTTGGAGAGGGGCTGCCATTTTGTGCCCCTGATTGCAAACGATGCCGGAGCAAAGTTGAGACACTTTCTAGATGGTCTGCGGCCGATCTTGCGCCGTGATGTTAGGGTGGCTGGCCCTAATAATTATGATGTCACCGTCTCCAGAGCTCTAGCTACAGAGCAGGATCTGAATGACATTGAGAGAGACCGCCAGGCATGCGACCAGTCCAAGTGCCACACCGCCCTCCTCCTCAGCAGCACCCCCAGAACAAGAGGCCTTTCCACGGCCCACCCAAAAACAGAGGACATCAGTAGCAGGACTTTTGAGCACCCATTCTGTCCTAGATTCACACGCCGCCATGCTGGATCGTGTATGTATGGTTCAGGGAAGTGTTACAAGTGTGGTAGTCCAGACCACTTGCTGCAGCATTGCCCACAGGGGAGTCCTCCTACCCAAGGCAGAGGTTTTGCACTCCATGCAGCGGAGACGAACCCAGACACGATGCTCATGACAGGTATCTTAAAACTTTAAGTTAATATTTGAAATTCAATATTTTGGGAATATAGATTAAGATTTTGAACTTAGAATTTGATAGGATTGCATGCTCCAATCAGTGATACTTTCGGGAATTAGGTTAGAAGAACTTTGACCTTCGCATGTCTATAGGTTATTTCTTGTGATTATTGGGTTCATCTTGACGTTCCAACCTTTCTGGGAGAATTTTTATAGCGGGTTCAGCTACGAAAGCCTTGATAGATTCAGGGGCTATTCATTCGTTCATTTCGGAGACCTTTGCTAAAAAGGTCAAGACCATTGGGCTAGATATAGCCTATTCAGTAGTACTGCCTTTGGGAGAGGAGATGGCAGCTACTAATGTGATCCAAGACATAGACCTCGAGCTTCATGGAAATCTTGTTTATGCGGATCTTATCTTTTTTCCGATGTCGAAGTTTGATATCATTCTAGGTATGGATTGGCTACTAAGGAACAGAGTTTTGATCGACTTTCAGCGAAGATCCGTTCTAGTCCGACCGCCTGGGATGGAGCAGTTCTTATTCGAACCAGACAGGTACTTTCATTTACCGCGTTTGATATCTTGTGTCCAGGCTAGGAAGCTCATACATAGAGGGTGTCGAGCGTTTTTGGAAACTTTTGTATCCATTCCCGAGATACCCAGTCAATCAGCCTCCGATGTCCCAATTGTTACGGATTTCTAGACGTTTTCTCTAACGATGTCTCTGGTATGCCACCCGAGCGAGAGGTGAAGTTTTCTATTGAGCTTATGCCAGGTACGGCTCCGATCTCAAAATCACCGTACCGATTAGCACCGACAGAGATGGCAGAACTTAAGAAGCAGATTCAGGAACTTCTTGACAAGGAGTTCATTCGCCCGAGTTTTTCCCCATGGGGCGCGTCAGTCTTGTTTGTGAAGAAGAAGGAAGGTTCTATGAGGCTTTGCATTGATTCCCGGGAGTTGAACAGGGTTACAGTGAAGAACAAATACCCACTTCCGAGGATTGAGGATTTATTTGATCAGTTGCAGGGAGCTTCAGTATTCTCTAAGACCGATCTGCGTTCTGGCTATCACCAGTTGAGGGTGAAAGATGCCAATGTTTCCAAGATTGCTTTTAGGACTCGTTATGGCCACTTCGAGTTCCTTGTGATGCCGTTCGGTTTGACGAATGCGCCAGCGATCTTCATGGATCTCATGAATCGGGTAATTCAACCATATCTTGATCGGTTTCCGATAGTATTCATAGACGACATTCTCATCTGCTCAAAGAATCAAGAGGATCACAACAGACATCTGACCACAGTTTTCCAGACCCTACAGAAGCATAAGCTATTCACGAAGTTCGGTAAATGCGAATTTTGGTTAGAGAAGGTGGCGTTCTTAGGCCACATCGTTTCTAGTAGCAGTATTGAGGTAGACCCAGCGAAAGTTGCAGCAGTCAGAGATTGAGTTGTGTCGTAGAATGCATCAGAGATCCATAGTTTCCTTGGGCTAGCAGGATATTAACGGAAGTTTATTCAGGGATTCTCCTCTATCGCAGTTCCACTCACGTCGTTGACAAAGAAGAATGCGAAATTTGTGTGGAGCGATGAGTGTCAGAAGAGCTTCGATACTTTGAAGCAAGCTCTTATCTCAGCGCCAGTATTGGCCATGCCGTCAGGGCCTGGAGACTTTGTTTTGTATACCGATGCTTCGAAGCTCGGTCTAGGCGCAGTATTGATGCAGCATGGGAAGGTGATAGCATATGCTTCTCGACAGTTGAAGATCCATGAGAAGAATTACCCTTCCCATTATTTAGAGCTGGCCGCCGTAGTTTTTGCCATTAAAAATTTGGAAGCATTATTTGTACGGAGAGAAGTGCCAGATCTTTATCGATCATAAGAGCCTCAAGTACTTTTTTACGCAGAAAGAGCTGAATATTCGTTAGAGGCGTTGGTTGGAGCTAGTGAAGGACTATGACTGTGACTTTAGCTACCACCTGGGTAAAGCTAATGTAGTTTCGGATGCACTGAGTAGAAAAGTCGCAGTGATGGCTCATCTAGCGATTTCGAGGTCTCTTCAGTCTGAGATGCAGAGGTTCGATCTAGAGACTTATCCTCGAGGTAGAGTTCCCCATCTATCTACTTTGACGATTCAATCTTATCTTCTAGACCGTATTCGTAGTGATCAGTCAACAGATGATCAGTTGGCAAAGTGGAAGCAGATAAATGAGGCCAAGGGTAGTATCTTGTATACAGTTAGCGACGGTATTGTGAGATACCGAGACAGAACGTGGGTCCCTAGCAGTGATTCTACTCGAGCAGATATTATACCATAGGCCCATATGTCGCCGTACTCTATTCATCCTGGGAGTACGGAGATGTACAAAGATATGCAATTATTGTATTGGTGGCCATGAATGAAGAAGGATATCAGACGTTTTGTATCCAAGTGTCTGACGTGCCAACTAGTGAAAGCGGGGCATCAGTTACCAGCAGGCTTGCTCAAGCCTCTTCCTATTCCCGAGTGGAAGTGGGAAAATATTACCATGGACTTCGTGGTAAGTTTGCCGAAGTCTGTCAGAGGATCAAATGCTATCTGGGTGATTGTTGATCGTCTTACCAAATCAGCGTACTTCTTGCCCATTAAGACGATTTTCATCATGATTCAGTATGCAGAGTTGTATATCCGAGAGATAGTCAGACTTCACGGTATTCCCATTTCTATAGTGTCTGACAGAGATCCTAGATTCACTTCCGCATTTTGGAAGAGTCTGCATTCAGCAGTGGGTACGAAGTTGTTTAGCACAGCTTTCCACCCTCAGACAGATGGGCAGTCAGAGATAGTTATCCAGATTTTGGAGGATCTTCTCCGTGCTTGTGTCATCGACTTCTCAAGGAGTTGGGAGTCGAATTTGCCATTGGTAGAGTTCACCTATAACAACAGCTTTCAGTCGTCTATAGGTATTGCTCCGTATTAAGCACTGTATGGTCGTAAATGTAGATCGCCCGTGCATTGGGATGAAGTAGGGGAAAGATCAGAATTGGGTCCGGAGATTATTCAGCAGGCTGTCGATGTAGTAGTCAAGATCCATGATAGGATGAGGACTGCTCAGAGCCTACAGAAGAGCTATGCGGATCAGAGGAGGAGAGATCTAGAGTTTGCCGTTGGCAACCATGTTTTTGTGAAGGTTGCACCTATGAAAGGTGTCATGCAGTTCGGGAAGAAAGGAAAGCTCAGTCCGAGATTCATCGGACAATTTGAGATCCGTGACAGGGTTGTGACGTTAGCTTATCGTGTTGCTCTTCCGCCGAATCTGGCCGGAGTACACAATGTGTTCCACGTCTCTATGCTGAGGAAGTATATGGCAAATCTTTCGCATGTCTTGAACTTTGAGCCGTTGCAGCTCACTCCGAACCTGTCTTATGAAGAAAGACCAGTGCAGATCTTAGAAAGACAGGAGAAGAAGCTTCGGAACAAGCTGGTTAAACGAGTGAAAGTCAAATGGCTTAATCATTCAGAGGAGGAAGCTACGTGGAATTCTGAGCCAGAGATGAGGAGTCGTTATCCCGAGTTATTCGGCGAATTTTAATTTCGAGGACGAAATTCTTTTAAGGGGGGAGAGTTGTAGAACCCGTTAAACCAGACTACGTATAAGTCATGCATAATTACTATTAATTAAATTAAAATGATTTTTATGCATGAGGATTTAAATTCTTTTCCTTAAATTTGATTATTTTACACAGTAGTTTAGTTACTATCTTTTCAGTTAAATAAGTGGGACCGGACTGGAATTGGAATATGAAGATAAAATTTAATATTAAGAAAACATTCTTGGAATTTATTTAAGATAAATAATAAGTTAATTTAATGTAAAAGAATGCTTAAAGGATTTATTTAAGTAATTTGAGATAAGTAGTAAATAAATTCCTTTAGGTTCAATAATTAATTTATTAATTTACTAAAATATTTAATGGGTAGATAAAACTCTAAAGATTTAAAATATATTAATTAAGCAATATTTTCCTCCATTTTTAATAAGCAAAAATCGGCCACCTCCTTGGGAGATTTAAATTGTTTTCACAACTCACCATTTTGATACAATTCCTTATTCCCCTCTTGGTAAGATAATTCCCTTCTTTTTAATTCTCAATAATTATTAAATAAGCAATTTTCGACCACATTTTGAAAGATAAAATCGGCCATTCACCCCTATAATCTCCTTCAAATCAAATCATATCAAACCATTTCCTTATCCCTCAAACTCTAGGATAGAAAAGATTTGATCTTGCCATTTAATCTCCCATTTATTTTGCAACCTTCCATTAATTTCCTAGACATTTTCTCCCTCACCATTCTCTAAATTTCAGAGCATTTTCAGAGAGGAAAAATCGTGAGAGGGTAGAGGAAAAACAAGAGAGAAAACTAGTAAGAAAATTATCCTTGTCACCGACGCGTCGCGTCGTCGTATTGCTTTGTTTTCGCTTCAAACAAATCAAAGGCATGTTTATATTTTCTTTTGCTCTTCAATCAAGTCATATAAATATTTTAAAACATTTCATGTGCATGATTAAGAAGGCAAAACCGAAATTTTACAGCAACAAGAACAAAAAAATTCTGCACAGATTTTTGGTTCCCTTCATGCTGCACTTTTGGTACTGTTTCTTCTGATTTCAGGGGTTGGCTCGTTCCAAGCGTTCAAGGTTGCTTATGGTCATTTTATATTGTGTGTTAGGAAGGGATTAGTCCACTGGTTGCGTGCCATTCCCCCAGCAAAATGAGTTTTGACAGCAACTCCCCATCATGGCATTTTTGTGTCACAAATTGCATGGTTTATGCACTAAGGTGAGGGTTCAGATCTTGGCTGTCCTAGGGACTGTAGCCATGGTTAGGAACCTTCCTTAGTATGTATAGGACGTGACTAAGATGACCTTTCATGGCTTGGTTCATCGTCCCCTTGGTTTTTAAAACAAACAACACAAGCCTCTCGGTTTCTCATATTCTGATTTGGTTGTGTGAGTTGCTTTCGATTTCTAAGGTGTTGTGTGGATCTTGCTTGGCTTCTAGACCTTAGCCATGGTTCACACAATACCTCATGATGTCTAGATCAAGCTTTGGTTGATTATATGGCCATTGGAATGACCAAGACAGCAAGCAAGCGTTGCACCCTACGCGTGTGCAGTATGCGTTCTCAGGTGGAAGCGCGGGTTGTTTCGGGTGTGGCTTGGATTGTGGTTGGCCTAGAGCCCTAAGCCATGGTTCAAACCATACCTTAGGATGTTGGTAAGAGGCTCTGGTAAGTGGTTCAAGCCCCAATGGCCATTAGCCTTGCAAACAACGCAAGGAAGCACAACAGTTGCTGCTGTAATTTTCTTGACAGCAACTTTGTGCTTCGGTCCAGAGGCTCGTTTGAGTTCTTGGTTGGATTTTAGCCTATGGACTTGGACTGGACAGTGCGGTATTGAGTTAGGAAGGTCATGTTTTTGGCCGTTTGTTATTAGGTTAAATTTAGAGGTCGTACGAGAAATTACGGTGCAATGTGCCAAAGTGACTCTCGAAAGAGCGTTTCACGATTTTGGCCTCCATTCACCAAATTTCGAGTTTTACAATTTTTAGGAGCATTATTTCATTATGTTAGGCGTATTTTGACCATGACTAAACGATGGTTGGGTGTTGGTACGGATTCATGGTCAGAAATCTAGTTGTTAGTCTATTTGGCCCGTTTTTGGGATCAATGACTAAGTTATTATCTAGGAAAAATCATTTGCATATTTTCATGTTAAAATTAGGTCGCAACGAGCCTGGAAACGATCCAATTCCATTGGTAAAATAAAACAGGATAATAATTATATTACGTGCTTAAAAAATGTAAAAGTTTATTTTTGAGATATATGCGATATGTCTTGTGGCGACTTCACACTCATGGGATTGCAGCTTATGGGATTATTACTTCATCCGGTGGCTACTGACCGGTTCATGTTCATTTATGGGTACGGATATCCAGTCCAAGGGCTGTGATGATCTCTACCGCCCAGTTTACTGTGGTTTAGTCTGATCAGACGATTCAGTTCATGTTATTGGCCACTTGCGTAGAACATATTCTCAACAGAAAATTATGATATGCTATTTCATGACAGGGCTCTATTGAGCAAATATTTTACGTATGATTTTTAGTTATGCATGTATTTATAATTACTCATGACAAGATATTTTCAAGTTACGTTTTACGACATGATATCTTTACACGGCATGAAATTTTATGATATATTTACTTGTTATCTACAATATATGCATGCTGAGTCTTTAGACTCACTAGACTTGATTGTTGTAGGTACTGATGAGGTCGGGGCCGAGAGCGGGGACCAGTGAGTCATCTTGGGTCGGCAGTAGTAGGAACCCGGGGACCTCATTTTTAGCACTACTTACTATTTTTATTGCAAACTCAGTTTTATTTTGTCGAATTATTTTAAGTTGTTATTTTGAAAACATTATTTACTTCCCCTGCTACTTTAAACATTGAATCTTTTTATCAGTATATTTTATGAATGACGCATTTTAATTATTTAAAGAGAAAATTTTAAATTATTCCGCAAATTTTCAAATCCAAATTTCGGGCCTCTACAATATTATTCTACTTTTTAGACCGATACGAGTATTACGATCTATTAATATCTATTAATTTGTTGGAGTTGGTTGAAGTTGTGTATAAAATGTTAGGAATCGATCCAACGAATTTTTCTCTGAAGTTTTCAACCAAATATCCATTCATGGAGAGATCATCTTGGCATGAAATTCAAGTCAATCTCGTTGATGATGATGCTTTACAGTTTATAATGCAATGTGACAATATGCATATGTTGCATTTACACGTGGAAGCAAATTCATTTGAGCATCATGTTGGATTTGATGATCCTGAATCATACGTTCCACATGCATCCGATTCAGGGTTCAAAAATCAACCGTACTTCTATATATGGTGGTTTCAAGGATCTAGAATATTATGTTACATAGGTTACTGAAGGACTCAGTAGTATAAATTTCGATAATGTAAGTAGGGTCTTGGGATAAATATATCAATGTCTCGTCGGAACAAAATAATGCTCCATATTAGCCTAATACAACATTAGATACAAGTGCTCATTGTCCAGATCTGGCCACTAATGATGATATTTATAGGAGTGATTCTGAACCCGATATGTCATATAGCGAGTCTGAAGAAGAAGAAGTGAATGATGATGAAGTGAATACATTTTCAAATCCAGATGAGGGGACATCATCTCGGCAACCACCTGGTAACACTTTACATAGACAGACCGTACCATTTCTTTCAAACACTTATGAGATGCCATCATCTTTCAAAAAAATATTGGGGAGGAGCCTCCTTATTCTACCGATGTACTTTCTGGAATGCAAACAAGCTATTATAAATAAAAAAGAGGTGAATTATGCATTAATATGTTATTTAAAGATAAGAATGATCTTATTGGATCTGTGAAGGATTATTCCGTTAGAGTTGTCAGGCATGAGTACCGTGTCATGGATAGCACACGAAGTTTGTGGAAATTACATTGCAGACATCATTTTTCTACGGTCATTTTTCGATGGGGACTACGCGCTTCTTTGAAGGCCAAAACTGGTTAATTGGAAAATAAAAAAATATGGCGGGCCTCACACATGTATATCTACCTCTGTAGGTATAGACCATAAGAACTTGAACAGTGATACGATGACACATACGCTATTGGGAGTTGTTTGTTGTGATCCTTCGTACGAGATTAAGTATATCATTGAAAATGTGAAAGATAAATATGGATATCAAATCTCGTATACGAAGGCATGGCGAAGTTTGAAACGTGCTATGGAAATTGCTTATGGTACATGGTAGGGCTCCATTCAATTACTTCCAAAAAATGTGTGCTTTGACCAAATATAATCCGGGAACATATGTGGAGTGGAAGCATCTCAGAGCCAACACTGAAATGATTAAACACTAAACTATGTTTTCTGGGCATTCAGGCCGTGTATTGATGGGTTTCGGTATTGTCGAAAAATAATTAGTGTCGATGGTACACAACTATATACCAAATACAAGCACAAAATGTTGATCGCTATCAATCTGAATGCGAACAATCAGACCGCTAGCATTTGCTATTGTAGATGAAGAAAAATCAGATTCTTGGAAATGGTTCTTGGAGAATGTAAGACCACATGTCGTTTGCAGTGACAATGGTGTGTGCCTAATTTCTGATAGGCATAAGGGAATTGTGCGAGAAATTGAAGATCTACCATATTTTGAACCTCCTTATGGTGTGCATCAGTTTCTGTTTGAGACATGTGTGTTCAAACTTTAATGCTAAATTCAAAGACGTTCATTTGAAAGATTAATCCTGGTCGGCAGGCACACAAAATAAAATTTGTAAGTTTGAAACAACAATGGAGGCAATCAAGGAAAAAAACATCTTGGCGCACAGATATTTGGCTGAAATTGCGAAAGAAAAATGAGTTTGGCTCATGACGGTGGTTGGCACCGTGGGGTGATGACCATCATTATGTCGAATTGAATAGTGTGTTGAAGGGTGTTCGTAGACTTTCTGAAACATCTGCTTATTTGTTTTCTTAAAAAGTATTAGAATTTTTTCTAAACCCCTCTAGCATCGGCTAAACCACCAAAAATTACATAAAATATTTTGGACATCGTTTTAAAATAAGTCAACCAACTATATATTTGAGAAATACAGCCCATACTATAATCTATCAAAAACCTCTCAAAACATAAATAAAAAGTCGTAAAATATTTTTAACATAACTTAAAATCATAAATCATAACTAGTGCGGAAAACTAGCGTCGGTCCTCGGGTTATGTGCACCTTCAGTCCAGTCAGATCAACCATCAAGACCTCCATAAACATAATCATCATAATCACCTGCATCAATCACACCTAGTGAGTCTAAAAACTCAACACGTCATATCCTTGATAACGAGTAATAAGTAATACAGTTAACATATAACAGTGAAAAATACTTGTAATTAAAATATAGTTTTCATGAAGATGCATAAACTTAAACATTTTCGTAAACATTTTCTTGATGCATAAAACTTTTAAGCAAAAACATTTTCATAATCTTATGCATAAACATTTTCTTATAAACATAAACATATTCATATTCATATAGACATATTCATGTCCTCATATTCATATTCATGTTCGTGTATGTTGAATTCAGATCGTGATTGTGACTAGTATTCTTAAACGTATTGGGCGATGGATCCATCTAAAAAAACCACAGTACTGGGCAGCGGGGGACACCAGCAACACTCTCACCGGTCAACTGGGCCCTGGCATACGTATTAACATATTCATATTCGTATTTGTATTCGTATCCATATCCAAGGAAACACGATCGTCGGGCTCCCATTGGGACCATAACCCTCACGATATTTCCAACATGTAGTAGTCACAATCCCTTCACATCCTTCAACATATCGTATTTCCATCACTTAATAAAAACATGCATATAATATCATTTTATTTTGAAACCAAGCATGCAACATATCTTTTAAATGTCCAATTTAAATCATATACATTTAAAAATCACAACTTAACATATTAACATAAACATCCGTGAGCATTTTAAAAATCATATTTCAACATATAAAAATTCAAAAACATGTAAAATAATCATATTAGCATATGAAACAGAAAATAGAGCACGGCCATGACGTTTACTAATTTTTAGGTGTAAAAAGACCGTTTCACCTCTGGAAGTAAAATTTCACATTTTTTACTTTTTTTTAATTCCATTGACTCTAACATGTCCCAAATAATTATTTAACCCTACATGAATTTTCTCATATTTTTATTTAGCTTAATTCGACGACTTTTAAATTAATCTTTAAATATAACGTATTAATCGTTTTAATCCCGAATTAAACCAAACCTAATAGAAAATTCCCAAATTAAAAACTTAGACTTATAATAATTATTTAAGCTTAAATATAATTTTTCATAATTTTATGAAGCATAAAACTAGGCGTTTTAATTAATTCGTTAATTAACGTTTCGTGCGGCGATTGAATCTCGATTAAATCCAAAACTCGTTATTTTGATCCCAAATTTTAAACATAACATTTTTAAGATTTATTCTAGCCTTCCAAGCCATGAGCCACACCCGTGGACCCATATTCATTTTTAGCCTTTGAATTTTCGAAATTGACACCTTATCGAACATACCGAGCCATCTTCTAATTTACCCGAGCCACGCCCGAGCCACCTTGAGCCAAAACTTAACCAACCCATCTAGGGACCCTACTGTGCAAGCCCAGCCCAAAAAACCAGCCTTGTCCTGCCCAAAACACTTCCGAAACTTGGCCCAAAAACCTGCATGTGTTGTGTATGTGCTTCCTTGTATGTCTAGGACTCCTAACCCAAATAGGACTCTCCCAGTCGAGCCACCACCGATCCAACATGACCCTAACCTTCCCTGGACCACTGCCAGAACATACCCAGACCAACCCAAGCCATGGAACCCCGCAGCGAAGCTCCTGGATCAGAAACACACCCTGTGCACCAGCATGCTAGCTAATTCACGCTGTCATGCTTTCTCTCGAGCCAGCAGCCACCCAAGCTGCACCAGCCCCTTTCCAGACCCTTTTGCGCCCTCTTAGGACCCTAAGGACCTAGCCCAGCCCAGCCCAAAGCTCCCTGGCCGAGCCCCTTCTTCCCTGCAACAGTAGGTACCCTGTGCGTCTCCCATGATGCTCTCGGGTGGCGTCCTAGCTTACTAGGACTCCTCCCCAGCCCCTGGTCTCGAGTCCTAGCGTGGCTAGGACTCTTCCCCTGACCCAGACATGACCTTAGCCCAGCCCTGGTCCAGCCTCAGCCAAGCCAAGCCACAAACCCCCCATCAACCGAGCCCCTTGATAACTATGGCAGAAACGTTTGTTCCAGCTTCTGTAATTCGTGTGTGTAGCATTTTTGGTTGACTTCTATGACTCTAAACTATGACTCTAAAACTTGTGTAAATCATCCTTAATCATATCCTAGTCATGAAAGCCCCTTTAGCAACCATATAAACATGTTTTTGAATCCATTATCAAGGGTTAAACACAAGCATATGCATAGTTATGAAAATTGTGAATTATGTGACTTTTTTCATGCAAATTCATAAACAATTACATAATATGGTGTGATGATGAGTAAAGAAAGAATATGGCGTGTCTTTGCGTTTTAAACGCACGATTATACATCGGCGACGAAGAACGGAGCAAGACCTTGGCTTGACACAACCTTGAAAGCTTTGAAAATCTCCTTCACTTTGCCGTGAGTGTTGTGTCGTTTGTGTTGTGTGTTTTTGGGGTGAAAACTCAGAAAAGAGGCGTGTGTTAATGTGTGTTGGGGAAGGGGTTTTAACATATTATATAGTAAATCATTCCACTAATAGGGCTTAGGCCTATTAAGCCTTCTAATTAAGCCCAGTAATCTTTAATTAAATAACAAAATTATTTTGTTTCGGATAGTTTGTGAATTTATTAGCCGGGTTGTCATTAAGTTCTTATTTTTGTTAAAAACCCAACACTGATAAAAATTACGTCCCGACGTATAAATTCAGCTCAAAACCCTTTATTTTCAAAATTAAGTAAAAGCATCAATCATATTTTAAATAATTAAAAACGACTATTTAAAAATCATTTTCTAATTTTCAGCCATCGATCTCCGTTCCTCGATTCCAACTCGAATAACCTTTAAGAATACATTTTAATGCAACAATGTAGAAAATATATTTTAAACATGTAAATATGCACAACATAATTAATTCATGCAATTAAAAAATTTAATTAAAATGCAAAAGAATTTAATAATTGCATGCATGTGGTTTGCGTGGACTTTTAAATTTTCGGGGCGTTACACTTCCTATATCTACGATAGTACACTTGACACTTCTGAGATACGTACAATATTTCATTGAACGCGTGACAAGAGGTGGTCGTATGGTTAAGGAAAATCAGTTGTGGTCAGATTATGCATGTCGGAAGTATGAGAAATGGGCAAGAAAATCTAGTGAAAATCGTGTTGCCAAATATGATGTACGTGAACAAACTGCTTCGGTTGCAACTGTAGGAAGACCAAGTCGTGGCCAACATATGCATGTGGTCAAGTTATCAACGAGAGATTTTTCATGTGGTAAATGGACGATTTTTGGCATACCATGTTCCCATGCTATTTGCACCGCTAAGTGGCACTCGTTAGATCCCACGACACTTGTGCAGCCATGGTATAACATATCTGAGTACTTAGCAACGTACCATGGTATAACATATCTGAGTACTTAACAACGTACGAGGGTATATTTCAACCTCTTGCAAATGAGCGATACTGGGATCCTCTAACGTTCGAGTTGCACCACAAACCGGTTAGACGTGAAAGAAGAAGAGTTGGAAGAGACAGAACAACTCGATTGAGAAATGAGATGGACAGACCAGGTAGTTAGAGAGAGAAAACAACGATGAAGTTGTACGTAAATCACCTTGAGCAATAAGAAATAATTAATGTCGACTACTTAAATTTTTTAAAAAAATATTAAAAATACTGGCGCCGCGTTGCTACATTTTAAGCGCCGGAGCACCAGCTTTGCGACTACTTAATTTTTTTTAAAAAAAATTTAAAAAAACTGGCGCCGCGTTGCTACATTTTAAGCGTCGCAACGCCAGCTTTACGCAAGCGTCGCACTGCGATGCTTAAAATGTTGCACCGCAGCGCCATTTTTGCGTAAGGCTAGTGCCACAACGCTATATTGTAAGTAGCCGCAGCGCTAGGCTTGCGCAAGACAAGCGTCGCGGTGCTACGATTTAAGCGTTGCGGCGCTAATCTCACGAGAAACAAGCGCCGCGACGCTACTTACTCAATTCTGCGGCGATAATACACGTTTATATATATAGAAAGCACTTCCTTCCCCCCAAACTCATCACCTACACCAGGAACACCTCCCTCCTTATCCACCACCAAAAATCGTTCCACTTCCACTAGTCGACTCTGGAAAAAGTGCAATAAAATTTTGATCCAATCATAAGGTAAACGTTATTGGTGTTTTGAATCTTAAATTCCATGTTCAATTTTTAATTAATAAAGTTCTAGAGTTTGTGCATATAACGTGTTCGATATATTGCTTCAATGAGGTTGTAGTTCATAATTTGTTGATTGTGGCATTGTATGTAATAGGGAACTACTGTTTGATTGATTGTGTTCATATTGTAGGTGCTATATTCCTGGAATTGTAATTGTTTGATTCGTTCTCGTTGGGGACAAGTACTAGCGAGCGAGGATTTTTATTTGAGTTGAAACATGCCTCCGAGGAAGAAAAAGAAGCAAATTCAGTCTGGAGATGGTGAGTAGTCCGATGCTATTTTTGATAGACGACGTTTTTGGGATGGACTTGCCGCAAAAAATTATACAAAATTACAAGAGAACATGCAGCGGGAAAGAGGGATGGATCAGAGCGTCTTGGGTTGTGAGACATTAAAACTAGCTTAGTATTTGCATTGGACAAAGGTTTTGAACCACCGGCAGATGTTGTGATGTCACTTTTGCGAAAACTATACGCTAACTTAAAGGTTAGGCATGAGGATTACCACGTGAAAATAAGGGGGCAAATGGTTCCTTTCGACTGTAGGACTATTAACTCTTGTACTTGATGCCTGACTATGACACCGACGAGTAAACAAGATTAATGAGACATGCCTATCCCTATGAGACGATAATCAACACACTTTGGGAGCTGGGCACGGTTTGGAAGCTCAGTAATCAACGAGCTCTGGTCACATTTCCTGCGACATCTATGATTAGGGAAGTATATAACTGGTATCATTTTTTCGCCTTGAGGTTGATGTCATCTGGACATGTTTCTGATGTGCTAAAAACGAAAGAAGCATTGGTCTATTGCATCATCACCGGCAAGACATTGGATGCAGGCCGAGTGATCAGGAATTCGATTTTGCAGGCTGCACGGGGCACATCCACAGTTAGCATGCCCCATTCTTTGACAATCATGCAGCTCTGCCGCCTAGCTGGGGTTACATGGGATGACGGTGAGCCAGTCTTGCACAAAAAAGGCGATATCTTACTTGTTGCAAATCTCCTAAGGGATAAAAGACAGAGGAAGATTGAGAGTGGTCTAGGCTAGGCTTCAGGGAGTGGAGCACAACCACTGTAGAACCCGTAAATCAGACTATGTATAAGCCATGCATAATTTCTAGTATTTAAATTAAAAAATGATTTCTTGATTATTTAAAGCATTTTTAAAGTTGTTAGTCATGATTATTTATTTTAAATCGCATAAGTTTAGTTTTATCTTTTCAGTTGAATAAGTGAGGCCGCACTGGAGTTGGAGTATTAAGATAAAATTTAATATTAAGAAACATTCCTAGAATTAATTTAAGATAAATAATAAGTTGTTTTAATGAAAAATTAAGTTTAAGGAATTATTTAATTAATTAGGAGATAAGTAGTAAATAAGCCTTTTATGTCCAATAATTTAATTAAAAGCCTAAATTAAAATATATGACCAATTGAGATAAGTTAATCTAGGCTTATTTTATTTAAGAAATTTTAATTTAACATGTTGGTAATTTAATTTAAAGATTTAGCCATGTATGCAAGATAATGCCTATCCTAAACTAATTTATTAATTAACTAAAATACATAATTAATGTTTAAAACTTTAATGAGTTAAAATTCAATAATTAAGCAATATTCCACCCCATTTTAAAAGAGGAAAATCGGCCATCATGTTTGGAAGATTTAAAAAGTTTGACAACTCATTTCCTTGATTCCTTTCCTTATCCATTTTCTTGGGAGATAATTCCATCACACTTAATCTTCAATAATTAATAATTAAGCAATTTTCCTACCTCTTTTTTTTAATGAATTTTCAGTCACCTCATTAAAGAAATCAAATCAAATCTTTTCCCTTATCTCTCAAACAACTAGGATAGCAAGATTCATTTTTACCATTCAAATTTCCATTTATCTTGTAGACTTCCCTTCATTTCTTCTAACCTTCTCTCCCTCTCCATTATTTTGAAATTCAGAGAAAATACTGAGATAAAATCGTGAGAGGCTAGGGTAAAAACAAGAAAGAAAAGTAGAAACGAAAGAAGAACACTCCGTCTCTTCCGTGCCGCGTCGTCATAATCGTTTGTTTTCTTTCAAAACTAAAATACAAGGCATGTCTAGATCTTTCTTTGCTCTTCAATCAAGTTATATTAACATTTTTAAACAGTACATGATCATGAATTTACGGCAAAACTGAAATCAAGACAATATTACTTTCGAAAACATGTACAGATTTTTGGCTTTTCATTTTTGCACCTAATGGTTTTGGCTTGTTTTGTTGTTTCAGGGTTGGTTCGATTTCCAGGGGCTCAAGGCTGATTTTAGACATGATATAGGGTGTGTTAGGAAGTGAGATGTCCACTGGTTTCAGCCCTTTCCCCCCTTGCATCATGTTTGACAGCAACTCCCCAAGCATGTCATTTTGTGTCTCGAAATTTCTTGTTTCGGTTTGTACAAGGAGTTTAGAATCGTGGATGGATCTTGGGCCTGTGACCATTGTTGGAACCCTTCCTTGACATGTCTAGGACGTGACCAAGGTGACCTTTCATGGCTTGGTTCACGTTTCCATCGGTCTTAAAAATAAACAAGAACAGCCCCCATCGGTTTCATCTTTCTGGTTTTTGGGTGTGTGAGTTGGTGTTCGGTTTTGTGGTGTTGCTTGGATGTTGGTTGGCTCCTATCCCTTAGCCGTGGTTCATTCAATACCCCATGATGTCTAGATCATGCCACAGTCGATCATATGGCCATTGGAATGACACATGACAGAAAGAACAAGCAAGACACCCCACGCGTGTGAGGTGTGTTCTCGGGTAGAATGTTTGAGTTGTTTCGGATGTTGCTTGGATTGTGTCTGGCCTAGGGCCCTTAGCCATGGCTCAATCCATACCTTAGGGTGTTGGTAAGATGCTCTGGTCTGTGGTTCAAGCCCAATGGCCAATAGTCTCGAAAACGAAGCATGCAAGCACAAGTGCCGCTGCTGTAATTTTTGACAGCAACTTGGTGCTTCGGTTTAGAGGCTCGTTTGAGTACTTGGTTGGCTTTTAGCCTATAGACTTGGACTGGACAGTACCTCCTTGAGTTAGGAAGGTCATGTTTTTGGCCGTTTGTGATTCGGTTAAGTTAAGAGGTCGTACGAGAATTTACGGTGCAATGTGCCAAAGTGACTCTCGAAAGAGCGTTTCATGTTTTGGCCTCCATTTACCAAATTTCGACTTGTACAATTTTTAGGAGAATTATTTCATCATTTTAGGTGTATTTTAATCATGACTAAATGATGGTTCGATGTTGGTTCGGATTGGTACGGAGTCATGGTTAGAATTTAAGTAAGTTGGTCAAGTTGGCCCCGTTTTTGGGTTCAATTACGAAGTCATTCTAGAGTAAAGATTATTTGCATTTTCCTCATGTTAGAATTAGGTCGCAGCGATCCTGGGAACGATCCAACCCATTCGGTAAAATAATACAGGACATGTAATTATATTACGTACATAAAAATTTAAAATGTTCATTTTTGAGATATATGCGATATTGCTTGTGGCCTCTTAACGTTCATGGGATTACAGCTTATCATGGGATTATTACTTCTTCCGGTGGTCACTGACCGGTTCAGTTCATGTTCATGTGTGGGTACAGATATCCAGTGCAATTGTTGTGATGATCTCTACCGCCCAGTATACTATGGTTTAGTCTGATGAGACGATTCATTTCACGTTATGGGCCACTTGCGTAGAACATATTCTCAACAGAAAATTATTATATGCTATTTCATGGCAGGGCTCTATCGAGCAAACATTTCACTTACGATTTTCAGTTCAGTTGTGCACATATTTATAATTACTCATGACAAGATATTTTCACGTTACGTTTTACGACATGATATCTTTACACGGCATGAAATTTTATGATATATTTACTTGCTATCTACGTTATATGCATATTGAGTCTTTAGACTCACTAGACTTGATTGTTGTAGGTACTGATGAGGTCGGGACCGAGGGCGGGGACCAGTGAGCTAGCTTGGGTCGGCAGTAGTAGGAACCCGAGGACCTCATTTATCAGTTTATTTATCATTTTTATGCAAACTCATTTTTTATCACGATGAATTATTTTAAGTTGTGGTTTTGAAATAGATATTTATTTCCGCTGCTATTTCGACATTTAAAACTTTTATTCCGCTGTTACATTAAACATTAAAACTTTTATTCAGTTCATTTTATGAATGAGGCAAGTTATTACCTTTAAAAAGAAAATTTCAAATTTTTCCGCAAATTTTCAAATACGAATTTCGGGCCTCTACAGTTGATATCAGAGCCTATGTTCTTGTAAAGGGTTGTACTACTACTGACCTCGAGAAGCTCACGAAGTCACGTCTTCGGTCTGTAAGTTTTACGTTTACGCATTTTTGTTTAAAGCATGAAATATTTTAACAGCATGTTTTCATGAAATATGTTATGTCAAGATTATGATTATGCAGTATTTATTTAAATTTAAAGAAATAATAGAGATTATGCATGTTAGTTACGTATAGGTTATGTATAGAACAATATTATAACAGCCCGAAAATTCGTGTTTGAAAATTTGCGGAAAATTAAAAATTTTCTTTTTAAAATAATTAAAGTGCCTCATTCATAACATAAACTGATAAATCAAGTTTAATATTCAAAATGGCAGCGGAAGTATATATTTGTTTGCAAAATAACAATTTCAGAATAATCCAACAAAAGATAAAATGTTTGAGCATAAAAATGGTAAATGCTAAAATGAGGTCCTCGGGTTCCACTACTGCCGACCCAAGCTAGCTCACTGGTCCCCGCCCTCGGTCCCGACCTCATCAGTACCTACAACAATCAAGTCTAGTGAGCCTAAAGACTCAGTATGCATATATCGTAGATAACGAGTAGATAATATAGTAAAATTGCATGGGAGTAAAAATATCATGTCATGAGCAATTATAATACGTGCATAACTGAACTGAAAATCATAGTGAAAATGTTTGCTCCTTGGAGCCCTGTACTGAAATAGCATGTAATAATTTTCTGTTGAGATTATGGTCTACGCAAGTGGCCCCTGTACTGAACTGAACTGAACTGACCGGTAACTGGCGACCAGATAATACAATGCTCCCATGACCGGTAACTGGCGACCGGGTGAAGTAATGAACGTCTGATCAGACTAATGCCACAGTATACTGGGTCTGTAAGGCCCGAGATTATTTAATTTACGAATCTTGGAATAATGAATTAAATTCCATGATTTTTGTAATTAATTAGGATTGGAATTGAATTAAAAGATTGAGCGGGCACCGATTTGCAAATAGTGAA
Organism: Primulina eburnea; assembly: GCF_022965805.1. Classification (NCBI taxonomy): domain Eukaryota; kingdom Viridiplantae; phylum Streptophyta; class Magnoliopsida; order Lamiales; family Gesneriaceae; genus Primulina; species Primulina eburnea. The sequence goes on along the minus strand of NC_133111.1, from coordinate 17,964,446 downwards.
GATTTCAGGGGCTAAAGTGCAATTAGCACTTGAGTGGACACTTGTCACCATGCATGAGATATATATAAAATTTACATTTTCCTTCATATGTTGGCCAAGAAATCGAGGGAAGAGTCAGAGGAATTCTCAAATTGCTTCGTAACTTTTAAATTGTTATTTTGTGAAATCCGTCCGTCCGATTTTCAATCCGACTTCGGTACCAAGTTCCTAGCGACGTAGGCTACAACTGGACGTAAGTTTTACTACGTTTTGACATGCTTTGAAATGATGCTATTGTCTTAATTTAATAGGATTCATATATGATGTTCTTGACATGTTAGACATCGTAGAATCGAAGTCAGATCAGAAAACGGATTGATTCTGGAATTGTTATGATTTTCTGATTATATTGATTGAGAATTGTATAGATTTGGATTATAGACTGATTACAAATTGTATCGAATATGGGTTATGATTTGTAATTAATATCTGGTGATGTTGTATTGACGGGATATCGAGATTGTACCGTTATGCCGTTGATTTTGAATTAAATCCAGATTGATCAGATTGTTATTGATTTGAAAGGTATATTGACATGAGATTATTGATATTGTCATTGCCAGACAGACTGTGAATTCAGGACTTCGACTGAGCCAGAAACCGACCAAAGAAAGGTATAAGTCAATGTGGTATTGGGAGATCGACTTGAGTCGGTTTAGACTTGAGTTTCCCTAAATCACATACTTTACTTTATTGCATTGATATTTTCATTGATTGGACTGATGTACTTGTTTTCTTGAATTATATATAGCAGGTATCAGACGAGTAATCTTGTGACAGAAGTACCTGATAGTGGCGGGATCGCCACGGGCACATTGCACGATGTCACAAGATAGTATAGAAATCTTGGGACGGAAGTGCCTGATCGTGGCGGGATCGCCACGGGCACATTGCACGATGTCTCAAGATAAAGATATTAGCGATAGAGCTACAGTCCATGACGGTTAGGTCAGGACACCAGATGTTTGGTTATATCGAGTAAATAGATTTGGAATTATTCTATTACGGAATTCGATATAGGAACACCATATTTCGTTATATCGAGTAATAGGAACAAAGTTCCTTCTATTACGGAATTCGATATAGGAATACCACATTTGGAAACCGGGATCCCTAGACTAGGATTGAGTCTAGTCTGAATTGTAGATTTGTAATTATGTTTCAGATTTTGATACATATTACTGTTACCTGATTACATGCTTTATATTTGTTTATATGATTACATGTTTCGTTGATTTATACTGGGATGTATTCTCACCGGAGTTATCCGGCTGTTGTCTTGTCTGTATGTGTACATGACAACAGGTGGGACAGGATCAGGGTCTAGGAGATGAGGAGAGATCGTGATTAGAGTGGAGGCTCCGTACTTGGATTATGATGTATAATAGGGTTTGAACACTTGACATTAGTTGTTAAACCTTAGTTTAGTTGAATGCATGCAGTACAGGACTTGTATTGTATTATATATACTGATATGTATATTAGTTTGATTTCACTACGTTCCGCATTTTAAAAAAAAATTTAGACCATGTTTTTAATTGATTAATTAGTCCCAATTATGATTAAGAACTTGATTAGCGTCCGGGTCCCCACAACAGGTGGTATCAGAGCGATAGATCCTTGAGATTGAGATATGAGCTAGTGAGCGGGATAGAATGTGTTTTCTTTCCTGCTTTTGATTGCTAGCATGATTCACTGCTTTATAATGCATGTTTATCTGTTATCTGATTTGATTGGAAGACATGTGTTATTGAGAACGAATCAGAGTCAATTCTGGATCAGCAGTAAGATGATCGGAGGAGGACTGAAATAGAAATTTGGTTTGGGGTTGCTAATCCTTTTGATTTCAGATATGCCTCCGAGAAGAATACCAGAACAGGGGAGTACATCGAAGCCTCCCATGGATGTGACTCCTACACCGATGGAGAAACTGTTGAAAAGATTTCAATCTTTCCGCCCACCGACTTTGAAAGGTACGGAGAATTCCGTGGATTGTGAAAGTTGGTTGGACGATATTGAAGCGATGTTCGAATCTTTGGAATATACTGAGGAAAAGAGGGTGAAACTGATCGGACACCAGTTGCATGATGTGGCTAAACACTGGTGGATCACGACGAAACGGGCATTGGAACAACGAGGTACAACCATTACCTAGAATGTGTTTAAGTCTGAATTTTATCTACGGTTCTTTCCAGTATCTTATAGGAAGTACAAGGGAGCCGAGTTTGCAAACTTGAGACAAGGCCAGTTAAACATTGAGGACTATGTGGCTAAGTTCTCTACACTGCTCCGATTTGCTCCCCACGTAGCTGAACATGATGAGGCCGTTGCAGACCAGTTCATAAATGGCCTAAATCCTGAAATCTTTACCTTGGTGAATACCGGGAGGCCAAACAATTTCACCGATGCCTTGAACAGAGCCAAGGGAGCCGAAGCAGGTCTGATGAGACAGAGAGAGGCTTCGTTTGTGCTTCCAGTACCGGGACAACAACAACCACCTCCTCGATTTGAAGGTGGCGGTAGCAGTAGCAGGAAGAAGGATTTCTTGAGGGCTAGAGGGAAGCAATTCAAGAAATCTGGAAATAGCTTGTCCAGTTCGAGTGGCTCTAGACAGACCGGTCAGGGCCAGAGTTATACAGGACCGTACTGTGGTACGTGTGGAGGGAGGCATTCCACAGATCAGTGCCGAGGAGTGGTTGGTAGCTGTCGTATTTGTAGACAGCAGGGACACTTTGCTCGAGTGTGTCCACAGAGGAGTGCCCAGGGATCGCAGGCAGCTGAGTCATCGGGATCAGTAGCTCAGGCAGGTAGACGACCATCTTCCGTGCACACTTTTCAGACAGCACCGTCTTCCCAGTCACAGCAGAGGCCAGGAGGGGGCCAGACAGTGAGCCAGCCTCCGAGACAGCAGGCCAGAGTTTTTGCTTTGACCGAGGAGCAGGCACATGATGCACCTGATGATGTTGTAGCAGGTAACTGTTTTATTTCTGGTTATCCCGCATATGTATTAATTGATACTGGTGCATCGCATACTTTCATTTCGGAGAGATTTGCATTAATGCACACATTGCCTGTTGAGTCATTAGCCACTGTAGTATCTGTCACGTCTCCGTTAGGAACATGATTGATATCAGTAAAATCTGTTAAATCGTGTATACTGCAGTACGATGGGCATACGATTGATTTAGATTGTATTGTGCTTGGTTTATCTGATTTTGATTGTATTGTCGGTATCGATATGTTGACCAAGTACCGAGCTACAGTCGATTGCTTCCATAAGATAGTTCGATTCAAAGCTGAGATGGCTGAGGAGTGGAAATTTTATGGTAAGGGTTCTCGTGCTAGAATTCCTTTGATATCTGCAATGAATATGACTCGATTATTGCAGAAGGGAGCGGATGGATTCCTGGTATATTCAGTTGATTTACTGAAATCGAGCCCATCATTGGCAGATTTGCCAGTGGTGTGTGAGTTTGCTGATGTCTTTCCAGATGAGATTCCTGGATTGCCTCCGATACGAGAGATAGACTTCAACATTGAGAAAATGCCAGGAACAGTTCCGATTTCTAGGGCTCCGTACAGAATGGCACCGATTGAATTGAAAAAACTGAAAGAACAGTTGGAGGATTTACTGGCCAAGGGGTATATCAGACCGAGTGTATCTCCTTGGGGTGCTCCAGTACTGTTCGTGAGGAAGAAAGACGGGTCGATGAGACTTTGTATCGACTACCGGCAACTGAACAAGGCAACGGTAAAGAATAAATATCCATTGCCTCGTATCGATGATTTGTTTGATTAGTTGCAGGGTTCTTCGGTGTATTCCAAGATCGATATGAGATCTGGATACCATCAACTGAGAGTCAGGGAGTCTGATATCTCAAAGACAGCATTCAGGACCAGGTATGGACACTATGAATTTATTGTCATGCCATTTGGTCTAACGAATGCACCAGCAGTATTCATGGGATTAATGTACCGTGTCTTTCAGAAATATTTGGATGATTTTGTTATCATATTTATTGACGATATATTGATTTATTTAAAGACTATGATTGAGCATGCTAATCATCTAAGGACTGTGTTGAGAATTTTGAGGACGGAGAAACTGTATGCTAAACTGTCGAAATGCGAGTTCTGGCTGAAACAGGTTGTGTTTTTGGGTCACATTATATCGGGAGACGGTATATCAGTGGATCCCAGTAAGGTTGAAGCCGTGATTAGTTGGTCGAGACCTACATCTGTGACGGAGATTCGCAGTTTCATGGGTTTGGCAGGATATTATCGTCGATTCATTAAAGATTTTTCGAGTATTGCCAAACCGATTACGCAATTAACTCAGAAGAATGCTCCGTTTGTTTGGTCAGAAGACTGTTAATCCAGTTTTCTGGAATTGAAAACGAGATTGACCAGTGCGCCTGTGTTGACGATTCCTTCAGGTACTGGTGATTTTGTCGTTTATTGTGATGCATCTCACCGAGGATTGGGTTGTGTATTGATGCAGCGAGGGCATGTGATTGCTTATGCCTCGAGACAGCTGAAACCTCATGAAACTCGTTACCCAATTCATGATCTTGAATTGGCAGCCACAGTCTTTGCACTGAAGATGTGGCGACATTATTTGTACGGTGAGAAATTTGAAATCTATTCTGATCACAAAAGCTTGAAATATCTGTTTTCACAATCAGAACTGAATATGAGACAGCGGAGATGGTTGGATTTACTGAAAGACTTTGATTGTGAGATCAAGTACTATCCAGGGAAATCCAATGCAGCAGCAGATGCGCTGATTCGAAAGGTATGTGCACTATCCTTATCGACGATAGGTGTCTCGAATTTGATTGAAGACTGCTATTTGTCTGGATTAGCTTTTGAAGCAGATTGTCAGCCTCTGAGATTAAGTGCGATTCGAGCTGAACCATAATTGATAGTGAGAATCAAAGAGGCACAGAAAGGTGATCAGAATATACAGAAGTCGATTGCTATGGTTAAAGCGGGACATCGATCGGAATACCAGGTTCAAAATGGTATTTTGTATGTGAATAATCGTTTGGTTGTGCCGAATGCTTCGGATTTGAAACAGCGAATACTGACAGAAGCACACAACAGTCGTTTTAGCATTCATCCTGGTGGCAGGAAAATGTATAATGATTTGAAGACACAATATTGGTGGAAACAAATGAAATCTTATGTGACTGAATTTGTAGCCAAGTGTCTGAATTACCAACAGGTGAAAGCTGAAAGAAAGAAACCAGGAGGATTATTACAGAGTTTGTCCATTCCTGAATGGAAATGGGATCACATTTCCATGGATTTTGTGACACAGTTACGAGATCCTCCAGAGGTTGTGATGCGATTTGGGTCGTGATTGACAGATTGACCAAATCTGCATTTTTATTCCATACAGAATGACGTATAGATATGATCAGATGGCCGATATTTATGTTCGGGAAGTGGTTAAACTGCACGGAGTGCCGAAGTCGATTGTTTCAGACCGAGATCCTCGGTTTACTTCGCACTTCTGGCAGAGCTTGCAGCAAGCTCTAGGTACGAAGTTACATCTGAGTACCGCATATCATCCTCAGACTGATGGACAGTCAGAACAAACGATTCAGACATTGGAATATATGCTGAGAGCTGTAGTGCTTGATTTTAGTACTAATTGGCAAGATGCATTGCCTCTTTGCGAGTTTTCGTACAACAACAGCTATCAGACGAGTATTGAGATGGCTCATTTTGAAGCATTGTACGGAAAAAAATGCAGATCCCCTCTTTATTGAGATGATATCTCTGAAGTTCCTGAGACTGGACCTGATATGATCAGAGACATGACTGAGAAAGTGAAATTGATTCAGAAGAAAATGAAGGCAGCTCAAGACCGACAAGCCAAATATGCCAACCTTCGACGACGACCGTTGGTATTTGAGGTAGGAGACCGAGGATTCCTGAAGATTTCTCCTTTCAGAGGTGTTGTCAGATTTGGCAAGAAAGGAAAATTGTCTCCGAGATATGTTGGTCCTTGTGAGATTCTCGAAAAGATAGGAGATCGTGCCTATCGACTTGCCTTGCCGCCTTCATTATCGGAAATATATGATGTCTTTCATGTATCGATGCTGCGGAAATATCTTCCTGATGATTCTCATGTGATTCAACCAGACGAGACCGAGCTGGATGAGACATTGAGTTATGTCGAGAAACCAATCCGGATTATTGATCGTAAAGAAAAACAGCTCAGAACAAAGACGATTCCTCTTTTAAAGTTCAATGGACTCGTCATGGCGTGGAAGAAGCCACTTGGGAGACTGAATCAGATATGAGACAAGAATTCCCAGCATTGTTTCACTGATGTAAATTCTTATACAGTTTTGTATATATACTCCTTATTGATACGAATGAGATGTTTGTGATTTCGAGGACGAAATCGTATCTTAGGGGAGGAGAAATGTAATGAGCCCACCTGTTGTGGGGACCCGACGCTAATCAAGTTCTTAATCATTATTGGGACTAATTAATCAATTATAAAACAGGGTCTAAATTTTTTTTTTAATGCGGAACGTAGTGAAATCAAACTAATATACATATCAGTATATATTACAATACAAGTCCTGTACTGCATGCATTCAAACTAAACTAAGGTTTAACAACTAATGTCAAGTGTTCAAACCCTATTATACATCATAATCAAAGTCCGTAGTCTCCACTCTAATCACGATCTCTCTCTTCATCTCCTGGACCCTGATCCTGCCCCACCTGTTGTCATGTACACATATAAACAAGACAACAGCCGGATAACTCCGGTGAGAATAAATCCCAGTGTAAATCAACGAAACATGCAATCATATAAACAAATATAAAGCATGTAATCAGGTAACAGGTATATGTATCACAATCTGAAACATAATCAATCATAAAACTGTCTAACATATACGTGACTCCACGTCTCAGACTAGACCCAATCCTAGTCTAGGGATCCCGATTTCCAAATGTGGTGTTCCTATATCGAATTCCCTAATAGAAGGAACTCTGATCCTATTACTCGATATAACCAAATATGGTGTTCCTATATCGAATTCCGTAATAGAAGAATTCCAATCCTATTTACTCGATATAACCAACATCCGGTGTCCTGACCTAACCGTCATGGACTGTAGTTCTATCGATAATATCCTATCTTGAGACATCGTGCAATGTTCCCGTGGCGATTCCACCACTATCAGAAACTTCTGTCACAAGATTCGTCATCTACTACCTGTTATCTATAAGTCAAGAGAACAAGTACATCAATCAAATCAATGCAAATATCAATGCAATAAAGTAAATTATGTGATTTAGGGAAACTCAAATCTAAACCGATTCAATTCGATCTCTCAATACCACATTGACTTATACCTTTCTTTCGTAGTGTCGGTCTGGAATTTAAACTCTGTCAATCCCTCAATCTGGCACTGGCAATATTAATAATATCATATCAATATACTGCCTAAATCAATACCAATCTGATCAATCTGGATTTAATTCAAAATCAACGGCATAACGGTACAATTTCAATATCCCCGTCAATACAATATCTTCATATCACAGTTACAATCCATAACCCATATCCAATACAATCCGTAATCCAATCACAATTCAAATTTGTCTGGTATAAATCAATATACCCTAAAAATTCATAACAATTCCATAATCAGTCTGTTTCTTAATCTGACTTCGATTCTATGATGTCTAATATGCCAAGAACAACATATATGAGTTCCATTCAATTCTGACAATATCATAATTCTAAAACATGTCAAAACGTAGTAAAACTTACGTCCAGTTGTAGCTTACGTCGATAGGAACTCAATACCGAAGTCGGATTCAAAATCAGACGGACGGATTCCTCACAAAAGGCGTAAGGATTTTCAGAAACTTCCCCTGACCCTTTTCTCGATTTCTTACTGATTCTGAAGGCTTTCATACGTTTGTTTATATATATATATATATATATATACCATGCATGATTTCCAAAACGTGGCCCCTTCCTTCGCAAAACACGTCGCACCGCGGGTGCGGTAGCTTCAAGACCTCGGGTGCGCTCATGCTTCGGCAGTCTTTTCATTTTCTGAATTTCCACGACCGCGGGTGCGGTCTCGTTTGCACCGCGGGTGCGGTCATGCACCGTGGGTGCGGTCTTGTTTCTTACCGCGGGTGCGGTCTCAGTTTTTCAAAAATTGCTATCCTACTGGACATGCACCGCGGGTGCGGTGTCTTCCTGAGCGCGGGTTCGGTGTTGCTTCGGCAACACATTCTAAAATTCAAAATAAATAGCAGCACATTATCTTAACGTGTCTCAGTTGGCCCTTTCGTAATAACGTTAACTTATAAGTCAATAATCCTTGATTAACAGTGATTAATTCTTGGGCATTAGAGGGTGGTACATAACTGAACTGACCAGTAACTGGCGACCGGGTGAAATAATGCTCCCATGATAGTGAGATGGCCACAAGCAATATCGCATAAATCTCAAAATGAATGTTTGCACGTAATATAATTAACTAACATAATTAATATGAACAATTTCGTGTACTTGCGATATTTAAAAATACATATATGGCTTGATTGAAGAGTGAAAGAAGATATAAACATGCATTGGTTTGTTTTGACAGAAAACAAACGAAATAACGACGCGGCGCGGCGGAGACGAAGTGCTCTTCACTTTCTCACTTTTTCTCTCTTAATTCTTTTAAACCAAGCATGCACCATTATTATTATAATAGCGTAAAAATCGTAAACGTGATGCATGAACATTTAAAAATATCATGATTTGTGCTCAGGGCGCTGCCAGGACCAAAATCTCACCCCGGGTGCAAAATGACCATTTTCCCCTGGAAACCCAAAAATTATCGTGTTAACCCTGAACCTCTAAAATCGACCCGAAGTTTACCAAACTTCTTAAAATGTCCCAAAACATTTTTTGTAAAACCATTCTTAGACATAAACCAGATCCCCTTTCATAACTTAACCGAGTCATTTTAAAACTTGGACCGGGGTCTCGATTTTAACCCGTATCAACTCGAAACCCAACCAAATTTTCCTAAACTTAAACCATAACTTAAAAACATATAACTAAACCATATCCTACCCAAACCAGACCCTATATGATCCTTTAAACCATCGAATTACCTGCTGTAACCTCCTGAAATTTCTGCACATCCTTATCCCAAAACTCTAAGTTATGAACCCAAGCCTTAATTTCGATACTAGCCTACACCAGCCCCAAACAGACCCGAACCAACCAACCTAGGGCCTTGACCGAACCCTCTTGAACTAGTTTAGCCCTGTATAACCAACCCATGCACCAAACCATGCATACCCTTTGATCTTGTCCTCTAAACTTTGCGCTTGGGGTTTCTTGCACCCATATTCGGTAAGCCACCCCCAGCACTACACCAGATGTGCGAGCCCCTCCTAGGATCATGACTCACTCCTTTGACACCCTCTGGACGTAGCCCCATGAGCCGTACCTAACCTACACCCTCAAGGACCAAAACCGAACACTATCCCCCTTGAAAACAAAAATCATTCTGCCCTCTTGTTGCTGATGTTCCAGACCTGGATATTTCATCTAAAGGACCATTAAACACTCTGAAAATCATTCCCATAATATCCCTAACCCGACAGCCCCATTCAAACTATTAAAAACGTGAAACCCATGTCAAGAATCACCCCTTTTTTTTCAAACTTTGAATAAATCGCACACACAATAGATCGGTACATGATTGATCAAATACATTAAATTCAGTATAATATTGACGTGTATGATGCGAGAATAAAGATACAAGCGTGCCTTGATGATTTGAAGACAAGAATGATGCAGATGGAGATCCCGAAGGAGTTTTTCTTTAGCAAAACAAGAGGCCACCAAAGCCTTCAGCTGCTGGTTCTAAAACCGAGGGTGAGAGGTTCTGAATGGAGGTGTCGGCTATGCAAAATAATTTGGGTTAGGTTTAGATGATAATTAGGAAATATTTAAATAGCTAACAACCAACTAATGGGCTTAATTTTGATAATTACAAGTTTAAAAAGGATTTTAATCCCAACAAGCATAAAAATAGGCCCATTAAGTCCAAACTCACTCCCGAAAAATATTTCATGTTGGAAAGTTTTTAAAAATATTAGCCGAACTCTCAAAACGACCCCCAATTCGATAAAATTATCGTACCGCTAAAAATTAAAATGATGCGGGTAAAAATACCAAAGCCCCCATTTTCGAAAAATATATATTTAAAAAATTCTTTAAATTAATTAAAAAAAATAAATCGTGTAATAAAATAATTTTCTGAAAATTCTCCGGTCTTCGCTACTCGATCGAATGCAATTTAAAAATCTTAATGCACGAACTTTTAAAGTTTCATGAAACAAATTCTATCTTGCATGAATTATGCCTAATATGCATAAAAATAATTTAACATAAATTAATGAAATAAACATGCATTTAATGCTTCAAAACATTTAAATAAAATACAAAGAAGTTTAATAACTTGCATGCATGCGAAATTTTTAAATTATATTTACTAACATGCTAAATTACCACTTCTTAAATAAGTCTTTATTAACTTTTCTCAATATTCTATCTCCAGTCCGGCCTCACTTATTTAACTGAAAAGATAACAATTAAACTACTGCGTAAAATAAATAAATTTAAAGAAAAGAATTTAAATACTCATGCAATAAAAAAAATTATTTTAATTTAAATACTAGAAATTATGCATGGCTTATACGTAGTCTGGTTACTGATTTTACAACTCTCCTCCCTTAAAAGAAATTTCGTCCTCGAAATTCGCTTATCCTCGATAAACAAAAGTTTAGATTCTTATTCTAGAATCCGAATAATTCACGCTTCCGATGTGCTACTCTGATAAGATAAATATTAAGCTGTCCTTACGTCTCCTCAATCCTAAATAAATTTGTCTACTAAAATCCGCTCTTGTGAATCACAACTTAAAACAACTTATGGTGACTTAGTTCTATTAAACTATAGTCCCGAATTCTGACTTGTCCCGCAATTTCTCATACTAGAGATGGTTGTCGAAATTTAACGCACATTACTTTCCATATATTATACCCAAGATGTTCATTGACCTATTATATTCCAATATTGAAATCTTAATAGTATCCCTTCTTAACTTTATTGAACTCAAGATATGTTAAAGCTTCAAGTCCAAGTATTGACATTCATGCAGTTCGACTTAGGAGATCTTAGTAAAGCAATTAAAATTTAAACCTTATCTCAACCCCATAATAATATTAGACTAAGATCCTTGAATCGAATCTTTATCCTACCGCACCCAACTTACATAACCTAACTATTTAGAAGTACATCGAAATATAACGTAGTTGCAAATCTTAAGTTCGAGTAGTCTTAATCCATAAAACCCAAAATATACGGCACCGATCTTCCACCTAAATAATAAAATTATTCTAGGACCAATTACATGCTTAAACTATTTCCCTTTTAATTAGAATATAGCTGAGACCTAAGACCCTTGGACTTTCCTTATTGAAGCGAATGTCGCATTCTTACGTATCCTTAATGCTCAATTAATACTAGCGTATAAAACTTAATAAGTTCTCCTATGATAATGATGTGCTAAATCTAATAAATCGACTTCACTTATATCCCATAAATTTTAGAATCCCCATATCAAGATTTCAGATTTCTTACTCGATAAAAATCTTAATATTCGTTTTTTGATAACCTATGATGAACACAACTCGTTTCTTTTGGTTTTTATCTCACCTAAAATTTTCGTACGAACACCTATTTCATAAACTTAAAATTCAAGTTTACGCGACCCAAATAGTATTAGATAACATAATCTCAACACACATATTCACTTATTCTCAAGTTTCTCAATGACTTGCAAAAATTTCTCAAGACAAGATGTCTACCTCAATTCTTACTTGCATCTATCGAGTAACCTAACCATCAATCATACCCAACTTCCTAGAAAGATCAAATTCCAAAAAAAGTACTAACTGTTAAGATCATGACTAAAACTTATGACACCTCAAACTTAAGTTACCAACAACTCGTTATCTCAATGTCTACTCTTATAACTTAACTAACTGATCAATTTTACCTTAAATCATCATCACGTTAAATTCTTAATTTTCCAAAACGTTATTTCACTAACGCTTAAATTTTCAAGCCCGAGATTGATTCATCCTACAACTTGATTACCATTCGTTATAACATTATAACCCAGATATCTAAAGGTTTTAAATATCCTTCAAGCCCAATTCACCTAAAATTCCTATCATTCAAGCCATTCAATTCTCATTTACTGATAAACTAGTCTTCAAATTTCTTAAAATTACAAAATTAATTCTTAGTTTCCTCGAAATTTATCCAATTCTTTTATCAATCTCGAAAATTCCACAATTACTCATAATTCTTCGGCGTTCCCAATTTCATTTATATGTTACCCGTATCATAAGATTCAATAGCCTTAATTTTATTAAACCCAAAATTATTTTCCCTAACCAGCCTTACATTTCTATAAATACTTAAAATCCCAAGTGCTCCTCAAAAGTTCGTATTTAATCCTCAAAATTTCGGACTTTGCAATTTGGCTCTTAAAGTTCTCAAAATTACATTTTTGGCTCTACAACCATTCAAAATTTGCATTTTTGTCCCCATAAAATTTTTGACTTAGCCTTATTAAATCTTAAAATTCTCGAAACTCGGAATTAAATCCCAAAATTCGGTAAATTCGGAGATAGTCCCTTAGAATTTTATTTTCTAACTTAGGTCCTCAAATCATTGGTTATTACAATTAGGTCCTCAAAATTCTCAATTTCTGCAATTCAATCCTTAAATTCGACTATGTAGAGCATGCATCCTAAATAAATTCTCATAATTAACCTTACATTTTAATAGATACTTAAAATCCTCATATTGTACATTTATAATCCTAAAGATTGTCGTAGTTTTCGAATCGCTATTGCTTATATGAAATCCTCAAGAATTCACTCGACTAGCAACCAAGAACCATCAATAATTTCTTAGAAATTCTACAAGTCCCCAAAAACATTCATAATTTTCAAGATTAACTTATGACCCATTAGGAGAACATCAGTACTGTTGACCCAAAAATTAATATAGTCAAATGACTTCCAACATTTCCTAATGACCAATACAAAATTCTTATCATTTAACCCATCAAATTATCGTTTATTGCTAAACCAGTCCCCAATTTCGGTAATAATTGCAAAATAAATTCTTAATTTTTTCCGAAAAAAATTTCAATTGGTCCTAAATTTCGAAAATTCTTTAAATAATCCATACATTTTTATCATTTTAAATTTCTTTCTACGTGTTTCCCATAGCATAATTTAAAAAATTTTTATCTTATTTACCCAAGAATCAATTCCTATAACCAATCTTACCTTTCATCAAAACTTTAAATCCCAATTTATACATTTTTATATTCCCAAAGTCGTTGGAATCCTCGAATAATTATCACTTATGAGTAATTACCAAAAATTAATTCAATTAGTAACCACGAATCATAAATGTTTTCTTAGAAAATCTACGTGTCCCAAAGGAATTCATAATATTCATGATTAACTTACGGCCCACAAAGTAGAATGTCAATACTAAAACCCAAAAATCAACATAGTCAAATTCCACCACAAGGCCAACATGCATAATTTCATTATTTCTTTTAAATTCAAATAAATACTGCATAATCAAAATCCGAACGTAAAATTTTTCATGAAACATGCTGTTAAAATATTTCATGCTTTAAACAAAGTGCGTAAATGTAAAACTTACAGACCGAAGACGTGACTTCATGAGCTTCTCGAGATCAGTAGTAGTACAACCCTTAACAGAACTATTGCTCTGATACCAGCAATAACGGCCCGAAAATTCGTGTTTGAAAATTTGCGGAAAATTAAAAATTTTCTTTTTAAAATAATTAAAATGCCTCATTCATAACATAAACTGATAAATCAAGTTTAATATTCAAAATGACAGCGGAAGTAAATATTTGTTTGAAAAATAACAATTTCAGAATAATCCAACAAAAGATAAAATATTTGAGCATAAAAATGGTAAATGCTAAAATGAGGTCCTCGGGTTCCATTACTGCCGACCCAAGCTAGCTCACTGGTCCCCGCCCTCGGTCCCGACCTCATCAGTACCTACAACAATCAAGTCTAGTGAGCCTAAAGACTCAGCATGCATATATCGTAGATAACGAGTAGATAATATAGTAAAATTGCATGAGAGTAAAAATATCATGTCATGAGCAATTATAATACGTGCATAACTGAACTGAAAATCATAGTGAAAATTTTTGCTCCTTGGAGCCCTGTACTGAAATAGCATGTAATAATTTTCTGTTGAGATTATGGTCTACGCAACTGGCCCGTGCACTGAACTGAACTGACCGGTAATTGGCGACCGGATAATACAATGCTCCCATGACGGGTAACTAGCGACCGGGTGAAGTAATGAACGTCTGATCAGACTAATGCCACAGTATACTGGGTGGTACATAACTGAACTGACCGGTAACTGGCGATCGGGTGAAATAATGCTCCCATGATAGTGAGATGGTCACAAGCAATATCGCATATATCTCAAAATGAATGTTTGCACGTAATATAATTAACCAACATAATTAAATATGAACAATTTCGATCTTCTTGCATTAAAATCATGTACTTGCGATATTTAAAAATACCTATATGGCCTGATTGAAGAGTGAAAGAAGATATAAACATGAATTGGTTTGTTTTGACAGAAAACAAACGAAATAACGACGCGGCGCGGCGGAGACGGAGTGCTCTTCACTTTCTCACTTTTTTTCTCTTAATTCCTTTAAATCAAGCATGCACCATAATTATTATAATAGCGTAAAAATCGTAAACGTGATGCATAAACATTTAAAAATATCATGATTTGTGCTCAGGGCGCTTCCAAGACCAAAATCTCACCCCGGGTGCAAAATGACCATTTTGCCCCTGGAAACCAAAAAATTATCGTTTTAACCCTGAGCCTCTAAAATCGACCCGAAGCTTACCAAACTTCTTAAAATGTCCCAAAACATTTTTTTTTAAAACCATTCTTAGACATAAACCCGAGCCCCTTTCTTAACTTAACCGATTCATTTTAAATCTTGGACCGGGGTCCCGATTTTAACCCGTATCGACTCGAAACTCAACCGAATTTTCCCAAACTTAAACCATAACTTAAAAACATACAACTAAAACATATCCTACCAAAACCAGACCCTATATGATCCTTTAAACCATCGAATTACCTGCTGTAACCTCCTGAAATTTCTGCACATCCTTATCCCAAAACTCTAAGTTATGCACCCAAGCCTTAAATTCGATCTTAGCCTACACCAGCCCCAAACAAACCTGCACCAACCAACCTAGGGCCTTGACCAAACCCTCCTGAACTAGTTTAGCCCTGTCTAACCAAGCCATGCACCAAACCATGCAGACCGCTTGATCTTGTCCTCTAAACTTTTCGCTTGGGGTTTCTTGCACCCATATTTGGTAAGCCACCCCCAGCACTACACCAGATGTGCCCAGCGCCTCCTAGGACCATGAATCACTCCTTTGACACCCCATGGACGCAGCCCCATGAGCCGTACCTAACCCGCACCTTCAAGGACCAAAACCGAACACTATTCCCCTTGAAAACAAAAATCATTCTGCCCTCTTGCTGCTGATGTTCCATACCTGAATCTTGCATCTAAATGACCCTTAAACACTCTGAAAATAATTCCCATAATATCCCTAACCCGGCAGCCCCCTTCACTCTATTAAAAACGTGAAACCCATGTCAAGAATCACCCCCTTTTTTTTCAAACTTTGAATAAATCGCACACACAATAGATCGGTACATGATTGATCAAATACATTAAATTCAGTATAATATTGACGTGTATGATGCGAGAATAAAGATACAAGCGTGCCCTGATGATTTGAAGACAAGAATGATGCAAATGGAGACCTCGAAGGAGTTTTTCTTTAGCAAAACAAGAGGCCACCAAAGCCTTCAGCTGCTGGTTCTGAAACCGAGGGTGAGAGGTTATGAATGGGGGTGTCGGCTATGGAAAATAATTAGGTTTAGGTTTAGATTAAAATTAGGCAATATTTAAATAGCTAACAACCAACTAATGGGCCTAATTTTGATAATTAAAAGTTAAAAAGGATTTTAAGCCCAACAAGCTTAAAAATAGGCCCATTAAGTCTAAACTCACTCCCGAAAAATTTTTCGTGTTGGAAAGTTTTCAAAAATATTAGCCAAACTCTCAAAACGACCCCCGATTCGATAAAATTATCGTACCGCTAAAAATTAAAATGATGCGGGTAAAAATACCCAAAGCCCCCATTTTCGAAAAATATATATTTAAAAAATGCTTTAAATTAATTAAAAAAATAAATCTTGTAATAAAATAATTTTCTGAAAATTCTCCGGTCTTCGTTACTCGATCGAATGCAACTTAAAAATCTTAATGCACGAACTTTTAAAGTTTAATGAAAAAAATCCTATCTTGCATGAATTATGCCTAAAATACATAAAAATAATTAAACATAAATTAATGAAATAAACATGCATTTAATGCTTTAAAACATTTAAATAAAATACCAAAGAAGTTTAATAACTTGCATGCATGCCAACTTTTTAAATTATATTTACTAACATGCTAAATTACCACTTCTTAAATAAGTCTTTATTAACTTATCTCAAGACTCTATCTCCAGTCCGGTCTCACTTATTTAACTGAAAAGATAACAATTAAACTACTGCCTAAAATAAATAAATTTAAAGAAAAGAATTTAAATACTCATGCAATAAAAATCATTTTAATTTAAATACTAGAAATTATGCATGACTTATACGTAGTCTGGTTACGGGTTCTACAACTATGCCTCATAGACGCGTACTTGAGCGCACGAGAGATGATGAGCCTCGCCAGGAGGACGGTGAGAATCAGAGACAGGTGAGAGATTTACCACATCCACCTCCACCGGACATGAATGCCCAGATGTTAGCTGGGATGACTCAGTTCTTCGCATAGTTTGCGGGGAACAACTCTGTGCCAACCAGGCCGACAGGGCCCGAGGCTACCTATGAGCGCTTCATGAAGATGAGGCCGAAGGAGTTCTCAGGGACTTCCGATCCTATGATTGCCTAGGGCTGGATCAAATCCCTCGAGGTCATCTTTGAGTTTATGGAGCTTGGGGATGCAGACAGATTTCGTTGTGCGACATATCTATTTGGAGGAGACGCACGCCTATGGTGGGAAGGAGCATCCGTAGCCTTGAACTTGGCTACTCTGAGCTGAACGCGCTTCACGGAGGTATTTTACTCCAAATATTTTACTGAAGAGGTGCGTGCCAGGTTGACCAGGGAGTTCATGACCCTGAGGCAGGGAGACTTGACCGTTACGGAGTTCATCCGTAAGTTTGAGAGGGGTTGCCATTTTGTGCCCCTGATTGCGAATGATGCCGGTGCCAAGCTGAGGCACACTCTGGATGGTTTACGGCCGATCTTGCGCTCGATGTTAGGGTGGCTGGCCCTACTACCTTTGAAGTCGCTGTTTCCAGAGCTCTTGCTGTAGAGCAAGATCAGATTGACATTGAGAGGGATCACCAGGGCAAGCGACCAGTCCCAGTGCCACACTGCCCTCCTCGTCAGCAGCATCCCCAGAATAAGAGGCCTTTCCACGGCCCACCCAGAAACAGAGGACCGCAGCAGCAGCGGAGACGCGCAGTCCCGAGGACTTTTGAGCACCCAGTTTGTCCTAAGTGCACACGGCGCCATGCTGGAGCGTGTATGTATGGTTCCGGGAAGTGTTACAAGTGTGGTAGTCCAGACCACTTGCTGCAACAATTCCCTCAGGGGAGCCTGCCTACCCAAGGAAGAGTCTTTGCTCTCCATGCGACAGAGACGAACCCAGACACCATGCTCATGACAAGTATCTTAAAGCTTTAAGTTAATATTCCAAATTCAATGTTTTGGGAATTTATGCTTTGGGTTGAGGTTTTGAACTTAGAATTGATGATATGATTGCATGCTCTAATCAGTGTTATTTTCGGGAATTTAGTTTAGAAGAACATTTACCTTTGCATGTCTATAAGTTTAGTTCTTGTAACTATTGGGTTCAGCTTAGCGTTCCAATCTTTCAGGGAGAATTTTTATAGCGGGTTCAGTTACGAAAGCCTTGATAGATTCAGGGTCTACTCGTTCGTTCATCTCGGAGACCTTTGCTAATTTTCTCAAGGTCAAGACCATTGGGCTAGATGTTGCCTATTCAGTAGTGTTGCCCTCTGGTGAGGAGATGACAGCTACCATTGAGATCTGAGACATAGACCTCGAGCTTCATGGAAATCTTGTTTATGTGGATCTTATCGTGTTGCCGATGACAGAGTTTGATATCATTCTAGGAATGGACTGGCTATTAAGGAACAGTGTTTTGATCGACTTTTGGCGAAGATCCGTTCTAGCCCGACAGCCTGGGATGAAACAGTTCTTATTCGAGGCAGACAGATACTTTCATTTACCACGTTTGATATCTTGTGTCTAGGCTGGGAAGCTCATGCATAGAGGGTGTCGGGCATTTTTAGCGACTTTTATATCTGTCCCCGAGGCACCCAGTCAGTCAGCCTCAGATGTTTTGATTATTAGAGATTTTCTAGACGTTTTTCCTGAGGACGTCTCTGGTATGCCTCCCGAGCGAGAGGTGGAGTTTTCTATTGAGCTTATGCCAGGTACGGCTCAGATATCCAAAGCACCGTACCGATTAGCACCGACAGAGATGACAGAACTTAAGAAGCAGATTCAGGAACTTCTTGAAAAGGAGTTCATTCGCCCGAGTTTTTCACCATGGGCCGCGCCATTCTTGTTTGTGAAGAAGAAGGATAGTACGATGAGGCTTTGCATTGATTACCGGGAGTTGAACAGGGTTACAGTGAAGAACAAATACCCACTTCCGAGGATTGAAGATTTATTTGTTCAGTTGCAGGGAGCTTCGATATTCTCAAAGATTGATTTGCGTTCCGGTTATCACCAGTTGAGGGTGAAATATGCCGATGTTTCCAAGACTGCCTTTAGGACTCGTGATGGACACTTCGAGTTCCTTGTGATGCCGTTCGGTCTGACGAATGCGCCGGCGATCTTCATGGATCTCATGAATTGCGTATTTCAGCTGTATCTTTATCAGTTCGTGATAGTATTCATAGACGACATCCTCGTCTACTCAAAGAATCACGAGGAGCACAGCAGGCATCTGACCACAGTTTTGCAGACCTTGCAAAAGCATAAGTTATTCGCCAAGTTCAGTAAGTGCGAGTTCTGGTTAGATAAGGTGGCGTTCTTAGGCCACATTGTTTCTAGCAGTGGTATTGAGGTAGACCCAGCGAAATTTGCAGCAGTTAGAGATTGGGTTGTGCCACAGAATGTGTAATGCCCGGAAATTTAATCCTAGTAATCTATAATTATTGATATATAATTTGATATGATTATGAAAGGATTAATCGGGAAATAAAACTACATGTGAAATTCGAGGAAGTTGGGCAGAGAGTGTGGCGCCCGAGCGGTGGTTTTTTACCGCCCGAGCACCAATGTAGTGATGTTCGGGCAGAGGATGTGGCGCCGGGCGGTAGATTTTGACCGCCCGAGCGCCAAGGTACAAAACGGAAATGCTTGGGCAGAAACTGCCGCGCTCGAGCAGTAGTTTCTTACCGCCCGAGCGCGAGTCATGCAAAACGTAAAGAAGCCACGTTTGTATGCAGGCGTGAGACGTATATATATATAGATATACATACAAACGTTATTCAAAAAAAAAATTGTAAGAAGAAAACCGAGGGAAGCTCTAGATTCTTACGCCTTTTTATTTCAATCCAACCGTTTGATTTTGAATCCGACTTCAGTACTGTGTTCCTATCGACGTAGGCTACAACTAGACGTAAGTTTTGCTACGTTTTGACATGTTCTGGAATTATGATATTGTCAGAATTGAATAGGATTCATATATGATGTTCTTGTCATGTTAGAAATCATAAAGTCGAAGTCAGGTTGAAGAACCGATTGATTATGTAATTGTTATGATTTTTGGAGTCGATTTGACTAAGAATTCATATCAGATATGTATGGTTATTGAGATTATGACTAGTATCGATATTGATTATGAGTTCTGGTATTATATCTGTGATGTTTGGACTGATGGGGTTATCGAGACTGTATTGTTATACCGTCGAAACATCAGTTGATTGATATTGAACAGATTCAGTAGTGATTTCGATTTTATCGTGATATGGTCGATATGGATTAGAGTGTATCTTGATTGGATATCGATCAGCATATATTTCGATTGAATATTAATCAGAACAGGTATTGAATTGAGTTGAATATTGATATTATATCTGTTCGATATTGTTATTACCAGATTTGGGAATGGACCGAGATAGAGTCGGAACTTCTTCTTCTTCTTCTGAGCGAGAAGATAAAGGTATAAATTAATGTTGAGTTGGGATTGCACAACTCGGGTGAGGTTTGACTCGAGTTCCCCTAAATCACATACTTTATTTTATGGCATTGATATTTGCATTGAGTTGATTGATATACTTGTTCCCTTGAATTATAGATAACAGGTATTAGACGAATAGTCTTATGACAGAAGTGCCTGATAGTGGTGGGATCACCACGGGCACATTGCACGATGTCATGAGATATTGTATTGGCGGAAGTGCCATAGTCTGTCACTGGATAATTGGCTATCGATGTGGATAGAATTATAGCTCCTTCTATTACTGGTGATCAGTACTGTATCGATGTGGATAGAATCATAACTTCTTCTATTACTGTTGATCGATGATATATCGATGTGGATAGAATCGGAGTTTCTTCTATTACTGGTGATCGATACTATACTGATGTGGATAGAAACAGAGCTTCTTCTATTACTGGTGATCGATACTATATCGACGTGGATAGAACTGGAGTCTTTTCTATTACTGTTGGTCGATATGGAATGCCAATGTCTGGAAACCGGGATCCCTAGGCTAGGATTGAATCTAGTCTAAAACGTAGAGTCACGAGTTGAGTGACAGTTATATCGATTGATATTGATGGATGTTGAATTATGTTCCTGATATTGGTACATTCTTAGAATATGATTTATTCTTGATATTGAATTATGTTCCGGATCAGGGTACATGTTTAGAATATGACTTATTCTTGTTATTGATTCATGTCATGATTTTGATATGGGATATGATTTTCTGTTATGTGCTTTTATATTGTTTATATGATGGCATGTATACATGATTTATACTGGGATATTTATATCTCACCGGAGTTATCCGGCTGTTGTCTTGTTTGTATGTGTGCATGGCAACAGGTGGGCTAGGATCAGGGTCAAGAAAAGAATGAGGCTGGACTAGATAGCGTGGAGATTCGGGCTTTGAAGCAACTTAGGATTCAGCACGGACTTGTAGTTGAACCTAGTTGGATTATTGTAGATCATACAATAATTGTATGTTATGTTTAATATGTAATTTGAATTTAATTACATTACGTTCCGCTGTGTATTTTAAAAAAAAAAAAAATTTAGACCCTGTTTATACTAATTGATTAATTAGTCATAATTATGATTTAGAACGTGATTAACGTCCGGGTCCCCACAGAATGCATTAGAGATCCGTAGTTTCCTTGGGCTAGCAGGATATTATCGGAAGTTTATTCAGGGATTCTCCTCCATCGCAGTTCCACTCACATCATTGACAAAGAAGAATGTTAAATTTGTGTGGAACGATGAGTGTCAGAAGTGCTTCAATGCTTTGAAGCAAGCTCTTATCTCAGCACCAGTATTGGCCATGTCGTCAGGGCCCGAAGACATTGTTTTGTATATCGATGCTTCGAAGCTCGGTTGAGGCGCAGTGTTGATGCAGCATGAGAAGGTGATAGCGTATGCTTCTCGACAGCTGAAGATTCATGAGAAGAATTACCCTACCCATGATCTGGAGTTGGCCGCCGTAGTTTTTGCCTTGAAGATTTGGAGCCATTATTTGTACGGAGAGAAGTGCCAGAACTTTACTGACCATAAGAGCCTCAAGTACTTCTTTACGCAGAAAGAGCTGATTATGCGTCAGAGGCGTTGGTTGGAACTAGTGAAGGACTATGACTGTGACATTAGCAACTACCCGGGTAAAGCTAATGTAGTGGCGGATGCACTGAGCAGAAAAGTCGCAGTGATGGCTCATCTATCAATTTCGAGACCTCTTCAGTCTGAGATGCAGATGTTTGACCTAGAGACATCCTCAATTTAGAGTTCCCCGTCTATATACTTTGACGATTCAGTTTTCCCTTCTAGACCGTATTCGCAGTGGTCAGTCAGCAGATGAGCAGTTCGCAAAGTGGAAGCAGAGGGATGAGGCCAAGGGCAGTATCTTGTATACAGTTAGCGACGGGATTGTGAGATACCAAGACAGGATGTGGGTTCCTAGCTGTGATTCTATCCGAGCAGATATTCTATCAGAGGCCCATATGTCGCCGTACTCTATTAATCCTGGGAGTACGAAGATGTACAAATACCTGCAGTTGTTGTATTGGTGTCCAGGAATGAAGAAGGATATCAGACGTTTTGTATCCGAGTGTCTGACGTGTCAGCTAGTGAAAACAGAGCATCAGAGACCAGCAGGCTTGCTCAAGCCTCTTCTTATTCCCGAGTGGAAGTGGGAGAATTATACCATGGACAAGCTTCGGAACAAGCTGGTTAAGCGTGTGAAAGTCAAATGGCTTAATCATTCAGAGGAGGAAGCTACGTGGGAGTCTGAGCCAGAGATGAGGAGTCGGTATCCCGAGTTATTCGGTAAGTTTTAATTTCGAGGACGAAATTTCTTTTAAGTGGGGGAGAGTAGTAGAACCCGTAAATCAGACTACGTATAAGCCATGCATAATTTCTAGTATTTAAATTAAAAAATGATTTCTTGATTATTTAAAGAATTTTTAAAGTATTTAGTCTCGATTATTTATTTTAAATCGCATAAGTTTAGTTTTATCTTTCCAGTTAAATAAGTGAGGCCGGACTGGAGTCGGAGTATTGAGATAAAATTTAATATTAAGAAAACAATCCTAGAATTAATTTAAGATAAAGAATAAGTTATTTTAATGAAAATATAAGTTTAAGGAATTATTTAATTAATTAGGAGATAAGTAGTAAATAAGCCTTTTATGTCCAATAATTTAATTAAAAGCCTAAATTAAAATGTATGACCAATTGAGATAAGTTAATCTAGGCTTATTTTATTTAAGAAATTGTAATTTAACATGTTGGTAATTTAATTTAAATATTTAGTCATGCATGCAAGATAATGCCTATCCTAAACTTATTTATTAATTAACTAAAATACATAATTAATGTTTAAAACTTTAATGAGTTAAAATTAAATAATTAATCAATATTCCACCCCATTTTAAAAGAGGAATATCGGCCATCTCCTTTGGAAGATTTGAAAAGTTTGACAACTCATTTCCTTGATTCCTTTCCTTATCCATTTTCTTGGGAGATAATTCCATCACACTTAATCTTCAATAATTAATAATTAAGAAATTTTCCTACCACTTTTTTTTGAATGAATTTTCGGTCGCCTCATTAAAGAAATCAAATCAAATATTTTCCCTTATCTCTCAAACAACTAGGATAGCAAGATTCATTTTTACCATTCAAATTTCCATTTATCTTGCAGACTTCCCTTCATTTCTTCTAACCTTCTCTCCCTCTCCATTATTTCGAAATCCAGAGCAAATACTAGAGAGAAAATCGTGAGAGGCTAGGGTAAAAACAAGAAAGAAAAGTAGAAACGAAAGAAGAACACTCCGTCTCCTCTGCGCCGCGTCGTCGTAATCATTTGTTTTCTTTCAAAACCAAAATCCAAGGCATGTCTAGATCTTTCTTTGCTCTTCAATCAAGTTATATTAACATTTTTAAACAGTACATGATCATGATTTTACGGCAAAACTGAAATCAAGACAATATTACTTTCGAAAACATGTACAGATTTTTGGCTCTTCATTTGTGCACCTCATGGTTTTGGCTTGTTTTGTTGTTTCCGGGTTGGTTCGATTTCCAGGGGCTCAAGGCTGATTTTAGAAATGATATAGGGTGTGTTAGGAAGGGAGATGTCCACTGGTTTGAGCCCTTTCCCCCCTTGCATCATGTTTGACAGCAACTGCCCAAGCATGTCATTTTGTGTCTCGAAATTTCTTGTTTCGGTTTGTACAAGGAGGTTAGAATCGTGGTTGGATCTTGGACCTGTGACCATGGTTGGAACCCTTTCTTGAAATTTCTAGGACTTGACCAAGGTGCCCTTTCATGGCTTGGTTCACATTCCCATCGGTCTTAAAAATAAACAAGAACAGCCCCCATCGGTTTCATCTTTCTGGTTTTTGGGTGTGTGAGTTGGTGTTTGGTTTTGTGGTGTTGCTTGGATCTTGGTTGGATCATAGCCCTTAGCCATGGTTCATTAATTACCCCATGATGTCTAGATCATGCCACGATCGATCATAGGGCCACTGGAATGTCAAATGACAA
Source organism: Primulina eburnea (assembly GCF_022965805.1). Taxonomy (NCBI): domain Eukaryota; kingdom Viridiplantae; phylum Streptophyta; class Magnoliopsida; order Lamiales; family Gesneriaceae; genus Primulina; species Primulina eburnea. Next base: position 17,939,805 of record NC_133111.1, on the reverse strand, counting down.
CAAGAACAAGCAAGACACCCCACGTGTGCGAGGTGTGTTCTCGGGTAGAACGTGTGAGTTGTTTCGGGTGTTGCTTGGATTGTGGCTGGCCTAGGGCCCTTAGACATGGTTCAAGCCATACCTTAGGATGTTGGTAAGAGGCTCTGGTTAGTGGTTCAAGCCCCAATGGCCAATAGTCTCGAAAACGAAGCACGCAAGCGCAAGTGCTGCTGCTGTAATTTTTGACAGCAACTTGGTGCTTCGGTTCAGAGGCTCGTTTGAGTTCTTGGTTGGCTTTTAGCCTATGGCCTTGGACTGGACAGTACCTCATCGAGTTAGGAAGGTCATTTTTTTGGCCATTCGTGATTCGTTTAAGTTTATAGGTCGTACAAGAATTTACGGTGCAATGTGCAAAAGTGACTCTCGAAAGAACGTTTCATGTTTTGGCCTCCATTTACCAAATTTCGACTTGTGCAATTTTTAGGAGCATGATTTCATCATTTTAGGTGTATTTTAATCATGACTAAATGATGGTTCGATGTTGGTTCGGGTTGGTACGAAGTCATGGTTATAATTTAAGTTGTTGGTCTAGTTGGCCCCGTTTTTGGGTTCAATTACGAAGTCATTCTCGAGTTAAGATTATTTGCATTTTCCCCATGTTAGAATTAGGTCGCAGCGAGCCTGGGAACGATCCAACCCATTCGGTAAAATAATACAGGACATGTAATTATATTACGTACATAAAAATATAAAATGTTCATTTTTGAGATATATGCGATATTGCTTGTGGCCTCTTAACGTTCATGGGATTACAGCTTATCATGGGATTATTACTTCTTCCGGTGGTCACTGACCGGTTCAGTTCATGTTCATGTGTGGGTACAGATATCCAGTGCAATTGTTGTGATGATCTCTACCGCCTAGTATACTGTGGTTTAGTCTGATGAGACGATTCATTTCACGTTATGGGCCACTTGCGTAGAACATATTCTCAACAGAAAATTATTATATGCTATTTCATGGCAGGGCTCTATCGAGCAAACATCTCACTTACGATTTTCAGTTCAGTTGTGCACGTAATTATAATTACTCATGACAAGATATTTTCACGTTATCTTTTACGACATGATATCTTTACACGGCATGAAATTTTATGATATATTTACTTGTTATCTACGATATATGCATGTTGAGTCTTTAGAATCACTAGACTTGATTGTTGTAGGTACTGATGAGGACGGGACCGAGGGCGGGGACCAGTGAGCCAGCTTGGGTCGACAGTAGTAGGAACCCGAGGACCTCATTTATCAGTTTATTTATCATTTTTATGCAAACTCATTTTTTATCTCAATGAATTATTTTAAGTTGTGGTTTTGAAACAGATATTTACTTCCGCTGCTATTTCGACTTTTGAAACTTTTATTCCTCTGTTACATTAAACATTAAAACTTTTATTCAGTTCATTTGATGAATGAGAAAAGTTATTTACCTTTAAAAAGAAAATTTCAAATTTTTCCGCAAATTTTCAAATACGAATTTCGGGCCTCTACAACCACAGCCAGCCCCACAAGCACCAAACACACGACAGGCACGTGCAGAGAGGGGACAGACTGTACACCAGCGTATCGATGAACAAGACCGCATTATGAGGAGACAGTGGCGTATGACACGCGAGCACTTGGATTACATGCATGATTTTAATCGTGGTCTTGCGTAGCGCTTCCCTGCGACTAGTGCTATTGGAAACTTAATTTCACTGATTTGACAAACTAAGCTTCGAAACGTATTTGTATAACTAATCAAAGGCATCGAGTTTAATTGATCAAATAATTACTACTGTTAGTTGCCACTAGCTGAAGATTAATGCGTACCAGCTAAATATTATACACTTCATCAGCTGAAGTAGAAATATAACTGACTGATCAGTTGAAACAAATCTATTATTAGTTTTCCAGCAAAGTATGTTTCAGCTGGTCCCTCAGCTGTACATGTCATCAGTTGAGAACGACAACCGACAAATAGTACAACAGACTGCAACTAGTAATGGGACGCCGCATTTCAGAGATTGCAATGTACGATTGTCAGAGTATATCAACGTGGCTATCAACGGATATAAAGTTTCAAATGATATTTAATATTACCGTTGAGAGGGAAGCATATAAATAGGTGAAGAGAGCAGCCGAGAAATATAACACGCGAATTACTATTCTATTCAAGCTTGTTGTTACTCTGCTAAAATAAAAAATCACATTCAGATATCAAAGCTCACTCTTATCAGTTTTATAAGTAGCAATCAAGGCTACATTTACGAGCTTACTAGCACCTTGAAATCTTTGTTAGATTTATTCAGTTGTGTTGTATTCAGTCACGCACTGTAAAAGTATTTGTGAACTAAGACTTTCAGTTTTGCAGTGTTAAGATCAAATTGAAGTGGGTTAGTACAACGTTTGTATTTGATCAAAATTTTTTAGTGAATATCCTATCTTCGTGATAGAAGGGGTGACGTAGGAGTTATTCTATTCTCCGAACATCCAGAAAAAAATCGTGTGTTTTACATTTCAGTTATTCTATCTTTCAGTCAGTTTATTTCCGCAACTTTTTTTCAGTTAAACTGATTGTTATCTACTAACGAGATACCGAGTGTCAGTTTGTAACTAAAATGAACCCATTATTCAAAAAGAATTCATAATCAGTGAGTGTTTATTCAACCCTCCTTCTAAACACTTATCACCTTTGTAACCGATCCTTTCAAGTGCCTCCGACGAGCATTTTCCAACCCCACCAGCATTTTCACACCGACCCATCGAGGATGATGATGAGTATTATGATGAGGATGAGGAGGTTGAGATGTCAGGAGAGGAAAGCGAGTCCTGATGCTCGCTGTATGTGGTATGTGATCCTATGCATTTCTTGTTATATTACTTTTGATTCATTGAATGATTAGTTAGTCTTTGCACAGTAGAATCTAGTCTGGAGTGTGAACAAGATACACGCACGAGCCAAAGATTGAGAGTGCAAAGATTGAGCACGAAGACGAATAACGACGAATTTTGGGACATAGACGACACTTCTGATTTGTCATCTTATGTTTCACTTCTTTAATTTGTTGGGTTGCGATGTGTAAATCATCAAACATCTTCAAAAATGACGTTGTTTTGCGGATACAATGATTTGAAATGGTTGTTTTTATTATTTAATTCCGATTTGGTTTACTTGTGTTTCTTTGTTTTTATTCGATGGCAATTTACTGGCCATAAATTGTTTTTTGTCTGACAAAACATATTGTAATATATCTCAATCGATTAAAACAACTTGTAGAAATAAGACAATTTATACGATGGAACGATGCAAATGGTAACAACAAACAAATGATATAGTTCCAATGAGTTAGAAGAATCATCATCAAAATTACAATGATACAAATGACTCCCGGTTCCACAAACGGGTGGATTGCATCTTCTACTCCCTCTATGCAATCCAACATCTTCAGGATTTTCCTCATTTGAGTAACGTGGAAAAGTGATAGGTGAAATAACATTCATCTGAGGTCACATATCATGAACAAGTTGATGAGGACCAACATTAAGCAGATTTGTGAAACTTTGTATGTTTGACCAAGATGGAGTCTGATAATCCTAGTAACCAAACGAATGTAAGTCACCAATCCCCGAATCACTGAAAAAACATGGTTGACTAGTAGATGGTCCTGCAGTATTCAACTTAGTTGACCGCATAGTAGTGCCAAACTCACTTTGTTGCCTAACCATATCACTTCTCCACCCGAATAATGACTGATGCAATAAAGGATAAGGCGTACTGAAATTTTGTAGGACATTAAATTGCCCGACAAAAGTATTGTACGGATATGGTTGAAAACCAACAACATTAACTGTAGGTGATATGGTACGTACAGTTATTCGATTATACCATTGAAAGTAGTCTTCATCAGTTTGTAAAGATTGCCCGTGTCGTACCCCTTTAGCAACATTTCTCAACCTACTATTCCACAACTCATTTGAATTTTTATGATAATTTCCCCAATTTGTGTTTCGATGACCTGTTCTTGTGATATTATGCAGATCATTGTTGTCGACGGCAGACCCTAGAATTGATTGTCGTCTTTTGAATTGTCGCATCACCCGACTAGGACGATGCATCTCCACGATGTCAAAGTAAATAAGGGACCAACACATCGCCATATTTTGTTGTCGTATGAATCAATAATCGTCTTTACAACTATGTCATTCTTCTAGTAAGCGATCCAATTAAAATGTAAAAAATATAAATGTTAAAATTTCACATTCATTTAATCATAAAAACTTTAATATTTATTTAATAATAATTAAATATTAAACATTCAATAATACATCATTATTATTCATACGATCTAGAGAATCCCTTATAATTCTTACAGCATGTTTGGGCGAATGTGTGTAACTAAATCCAATTTCACACCTACAATTTAACAAATACAATTACATATCAAAAATATTATAAGAGTTATACATGATATTGCCACAATAAATTTTAAATATTACCGTGCACCATATGGAGAAACTAGAATAATAGCATCTGAATCAATTGGAGGTATAACTAATGTTAACTCATTTCGGTTGTGGTTAACACATTTAATCTTGCTCCATGACCAAATCTGCTTATAATAATAAAAATAGTTAAACACAAAGAACAAAAAAATTGTGTTAAATACTCACATTACATTATTTATACCTGCAGGATATATAAAATTCCAGCCATTGTAGTCTTCTCTATACGTGTTGCGTTACACAACTCACGGTATAGAAATTATAAAACTGTACTACCCCAACTGTAAGACTTTACGTTATCGATATCCCATAGCAGTTGAAAAAAAATGAGTCTAGCAGACCCTCCTTGATAGTCAAAGAAGAATATTCCTCCAATAATCATTAACGCAACACAACGGGTATGTTTAACAACATCTACTTCTGAACTATCATCAGTAACAATGTCAGACATGCAATGGTCGTGTAGTGCAGTCATAGGCAAATGACCACCTTTCAAATGTTTTGTTAATGGTACAAATCACAACAAATCCAAACATATGTGTTGTCATTCCTCAGTTTTATGTGACACATCTATTCCAGTGACTGCTTGACAATCGATTGTTAGACCCCAAATTATTTAAACATCTTGTAACGTGACAGTTTCTTCACCACATGTAAAATAAAACGAGTGTGTCTCGCGCCACCAACGATCAACAAGAGCAGTAATCAAATTATTATCAAAAACTTGTGAGCCACATTATAAAAATATAAAAACCCATATCATTCATGTATGAAATACACAATTGTGTTTGTAATTATCAGTATATAACTTCTAAATCAAATTATTTGACCTCTTCACTTTGACAATATCATCAATGGTTAATGAAGAAACTGTAGACGACATATGTGTCTGTGGGGACCCGGGCTCTAACTCAATTCTATCTGGGATTAATTGGATCTGTGAGAAAATGTGGGTCAAATTTTCGTTTTTGAACATTAAATCAAATGTCATTATTAAGCATAATCTTTCTTTATTAAATTAAAACACACATAATGTACCAACATAATAAACGTGTCTCGTCCTAATACATCAATCCAACTAGTGTATAGTTTAATACAAACCATAAATGCAAATACTACAAGTCTAGTAAGAGCCACTAGTCATCTTCTGCCCTGTAGTCACTACGCTATCTCGTACTCATCTCTGTCGTGACCCAGATCCTGCCCCACCTGTTGTTATGCACACATACAGACATAACAACAGCCGGAAACTCCGGTGAGAACACATCCCAGTATAAAACATGTATACATGCATATGCATAATAAAATCATAAAACACAATATCATGCATGTGATCTAAATCATAGGTTCCATAATCTATGAAACCAACATATATAAGCATGCAATGCCAATCAACTCATGTCTTGAATCTACTCTAGGGATCCCGGGGTGAATAAGACGTCACTGTCTGTTACCTACCCTCCCAATCGGGGTAACTGTACGTCTTACTCCTAGACTTCGGTCGTGTCTGTATCGAATGTCTACAATCGGAGGAAGTCTGCTCCTATGCGTCGATACCCCGAACGTCTAGTTTTGACAACTCTGTCAATGACTCTCCTATCTCAATGCTTGAATATAAATCTATAAACACAGCATTATCATATCAGGAGATTTCAATATAATCTATAAACAATTCAAAACATAAACAATAAATCTAGTATGTGATTTGGTTGGGAAACTCTAATCAAATCTGATTCGATTCGTATCTTCCCAACAATCACATGAATTATACCTTTCTTGTCGTAGGAATTGATCGAGATCTTGAAGTCGAAGATTAAATCTGTCAATCAATATATATAACTCACATCAAGTCTTGAACAAGTCAATATTCATTCTCGGTATAATTCGACAGGGTTACTGCGTAGGTCTCAATACCGATAACTCAAACCTCAACATATGTCAATAATTCATCAATCTCAACTCATAATCATCATCATAGTATATTCCAAAGTTCTAAAATCTTAACATGCTCAATCAAGAATATGCTGAAAATCATAACAATTAAGTTCGATATCAATTCTTCGTCCCGGTTTCGAATATACACTCATAATCATCTTAAAAACACATATTTACAAGCATATCAGAATTTCCCCAACATGTAATCTTCTAAACATGTTGAAATGAATCATACTTACATCCTTTCGAAGCCGGTGATGAGAGAAACACGAATCTGAACTCGGAATATAATTCGGATGGCTAAATCTTGCACAATCTAGCTTCAAAATGCAAGAGTCCTTTCTTTTCTCTTGGAATAGCTCTCGGTTCTCTCCTCCAAATCTGAAGAAAGAGTGATTCAGCTCAATTCTATATATACCCATGCCATGTATCAACTCAAGAAGCAAAGGTGTCTTTCTCGCATGCAGCACCGCGGGTGCGGTCATTCCTACAGCGCGGGTGCGCCATGCTCTCGGCACCATTTTCATTTTTCAGAAAATAGCGACCGCGGGTGCGGTCCTTTTGGCACCGCGGGTGCGGTCTTGCTTCGAATAAAATTTCATACCCTACTGGACATCGACCACGGGTGCGGTCTCTCCTAACACCGCGGGTGCGGTGTGGCTTCGGCCTGCCTTTCAAAAATCAGAATTTTATGACCGCGGGTGCACTCCTGTTTTAAGCGCGGGTGCGGTCTAATCAACACTCTAATTTCTCATGTCTTTCTCCCCTCATTGCACGTCATGCATTCTCATATATTCCGAGTCTCACGTCAATGAAGATTAATAAATCTCGAGCCTTACATTTCTCCCCCTCTAAGAAATGATTTCGTCCTCGAAATCGCAGGCACTCTATCATAACATACATGAAAAGTAATGTAATCAAAACTGAAGAATTACTTACATCATGTAAATAACTCGGGATGTTTCTGTCTCATATCTGATTCTGTCTCCCAAGTCGCTTCTTCGATGCCATGTCGACGCCATTGGACTTTCACTAGCGGAATAGTCTTTGTCCTGAGCTGTTTTTCTTTCCGATCAAGAATCTGTATCGGTTGTTCCACGTAACTCAACGTCTGATCAAGCTCAGCTTCGTCAGGATGAATGACATGCGAAATATCATGCATGTATCTACGCAGCATCGATACATGAAAAACGTCATGTATCCCGGATAAAGAAGGAGGAAGAGCAAGTCGATATGCTCGATCGCCAATCTTCTCAAGAATTTCATAAGGACCTAGTATCTAGGAGACAACTTTCCACGTTTGCCAAATCTGACAACGCCTCTGAAAGGAGAAATCTTTAGAAATACTCTGTCTCCTGCTTCAAATACCAACGGTCTACGTCTGATATTGGCGTATTTCGCTTGCCTATCTTGTGCCGTCTTCATTTTTTTCTGAATGATCTTCACCTTCTCAATCATTTCACGTATCATATCAGGCCCAAGTTCTGGTACCTCAGATACATCATCCAAGTACAACGGAGATCTGCATTTCTTGTCATACAAAGCCTCAAACGGTGCCATCTCGATACTCGTCTGATAGCTGTTGTTGTAAGAGAATTCGCAAAGAGGTAGGGAATCTTGCCAACTAGTGCCAAAAGTGCGAAGTGAATCGTAAATCACGATCTGATACGATAGACTTCGGCACGTCATGCAATCTGATTACCTCTCTGACATACAAATCTGCCATCTGATCGTGTCGGTAAGTCATTCTATACGGAATAAAGCACGCTGATTTGGTTAATCTGTCAATAATGACACAAATCGCGTCACAGCCCCGAGAAGAACGAGGTAACTTCGTCACGAAATCCATGGAAATGTGGTCCCAATTCCATTCTGGAATAGACAAACTCTGAAGTAAACCTCCGGGCTTCTTTCTCTCGGCCTTCACCTGTTGGCAGTTTAAGCACTTAGACACAAATTCTGCAATATCTGACTTCATCTGTTTCCACCAGAACTGTGTCTTCAAGTCATTGTACATCTTCCTGCCACCAGGATGAATACTGAACCGACTACAGTGTGCTTCTGACATAATCTGTTGTTTCAAATCTGAAACATCTGGCACTACAAGACGGTTATTCACGTATAGCACATGCTCACGTACCTGATATTCTGACACATGCCTTGATCTAACCATATCAATCGATTTCTGTACATTTGGATCAATTCTCTGTGCTTCTTTGATCCTCATAATCAAGTCGGGCTCAACTTGAATCGTAGAAATTCTCATGGGTTTACTCTCTGTGTCAAATGTCAGTCTAGACAAACAGAAATCTTCAACTAGATTCGAGACACCTATCGTCGACAAGGATAGGGAACATACCTTTCGACTCAAGGCATCTGCTGCTGCATTTGACTTCCCTGGATAGTACTTGATTTCGCCATCAAAGTCTTTCAGCAAATCGCGCCATCTGAGCTGTCTCATGTTTAATTCTAACTGAGAGAACAAATATTTCAAACTCTTGTGGTCGGAGTAGATTTCAAATTTCTCGCCATAAAGATAATGACGCCAAATCATTAATGCAAATATGATAGCCGCCAATTCAAGATCATAAATGGGGTATCGGGTCTCGTGAGTCTTCAGCTGTCTAGAGGCATATGCTATCACGTGTCCTCGCTGCATAAGAATACATCCCAGCCCTCTATGAGATGCATCGCAATATACAACGAACTCACCTGTACCTGAAGGAATCATCAAGACAGGTGCACTGGTCAGCCTCTTCTTTAGCTCTAGAAAACTAGTCTCACAGTCTTCAGACCACACAAATGGCGTATTCTTCTGTGTCAACTGGGTAATCGGCTTCGCAATACTGGAGAAATCTTTGATAAATCTTTTATAGTACCCTGCTAGACCCATGAAACTACGTATCTCTGGCACAGAAATCGGTCTCGACCAACTGATCACAACTTCAACTTTACTCGGATCTACAGAGATACCACCTCCAGATATGATATGACCCAAGAAGACAACCTGTCTTAGCCAAAACTCACACTTGGACAGTTTAGCATATAATCTTTCATTTCTCAGTGTTTGCAACACGATTCTCAAATGATTGGCATGCTCATTCAAATTATTTGAATATACCAATATATCATCAATAAACACAATCACAAACTCATCCAAGTACCCCTGAAAGATGCGGTTCATCAAACTCATAAACACCGCTGGAGCATTCGTTAAACCAAAAGGCATGACAACAAACTCATAATGCCCATACCTGGTTTGAAATGCTGTCTTAGGTATATCAACATCTCGAACTCTGAGTTGGTGATATCCAGATCGCAAATCAATCTTGGAGTAGATAGAAGATCCCTGCAACTGATCAAATAAGTCGTCTATTCTAGGCAAAGGATATTTGTTCTTTATCGTTGCCTTGTTCAGTTGCCTGTAATCTATACACAATCTCATAGAGCCGTCTTTCTTCCGTACAAAGAGCACCGGAGCACCCCAAGGAGACACACTCGATCTAATGTATCCCTTGGCCAGAAGATCTTCTAACTATGCTTTCAACTCTTTCAACTCTATCGGTGCCATTCGATAAGGAGCTCTCGATATCGGAACAGTACCAGGCATAAGATCTATGCTGAAATCAACCTCTCGGGCTGGAGGTAGCCCTGGAATCTCATCCGGAAACACATCTGCAAATTCCCGTACTACTGGCAAATCTACCAATGCTGGGCTTGATTTCTGAAGGTCTATAGAATAAATAAGGAACCCTTCTGCTCCTTTCTGTAACAATCTACTCATAGTCAGAGCAGACACTAAGGGAATCCGAGATCTGGAACCCTTGCCGTAGAATTTCCACTCTTCTGTCGTTTCAGGTCTGAATCTGACTATCTTGTGGAAACAGTCTACGGTGGCTCTGTACTTAGTCAACATGTCAATCCGGACAATGCAAACAAAATCAAATAGACCCAGTACAACACAGTCCAAATCAATTTCATGCCCCTCAAACTGTAATATGCAATGTCTTACTGAAGTCACAGATATCACCCCCCACTTCCCAACGGAGAAGAAATAGATACTACAGTAGACATTGACTCGACAGGCAAGGAACGCAACAATGCAAAACGTTCGGATATAAATGTATGTGATGCACCTGTATCTATCAACACATATGTAGGATAACCGCAAAGAAAACAGTTACCTGCAATCACGTCATCTGGCGCATCTTGTGCCTGCTCCTTTGTCAATGCAAACACCTGAGCCTGTTGTCGGGGAGGTTGGCTCACCGTCTGGCCACCTCTGGCTCTAGGCTGGGACTGTGTAGGCATGGGCTGGAAGGAGTGGACGGACGAAGCTTGCCTCTCGGGCTGAGCTACTGAAGCTGATGACCCTGCACTCTGAAATTTCTGGGCACTTTTTTGGGGACAACTCTGGCGAAGTGTCCCGGCTGTCTGCAATAGTTACATCTGCCCATCACTCCCTGGCACTGCTCTGTGGCATGCCTACCTCCACACGCACTGCAATAAACACCACTGTACTATGAACTCTGACCCTGACCTCTCTGTCGGGATCCACTGGAAGCTCGACGAACTGCTCCCAGCTCTCTTAAACTGCTTTCCCTTAGCCTTCAAAAACTCTTTCTTTCTTGCCACTACCACCTACCGCTTCCACTATCATATCGAGGAGGAGGTGGTGGAAACTGTAAGGCGGGCGGTGGCGTCGTTCTTTGACCCGAAACACTATTGGAAGCTCCTCGCTGTCTGATCAAAACCAGCCTCTGCTTCCCTTTGCTCGGTTCAGCGCCTCAGAAAAGGTATTAGGTCTCCCCGTATTCACTAGAGTAAAGATGTCCCGGATTCAAACCGTTTATGAACTGATCAGCAACTGCCTTGTCATTCCCTGCTACATGTGGTGCAAATCGAAGCAAGGAAGAGAATTTGGCAACATACTCCTCGATGTTCCATTGCCCCTGTCTTAAATTGGCTAACTCCGCCCCTTTGTCTTTTCGGTATGATACTGGATAGAATCGTTGATAAAATTCATCTTTAAAAACTTTCCAAAGTAATATCAATACCTCGATGTCCTAGGGCTCGTTTCGCCGTTAGCCACCAACTCTTGGCCACTTCTTGCAATTGATGCCCAATCAGCTTTACCCTCCTCCGTTCGTCTGAATAGGCAAGTGATTCGAACAACATCTCTATGTCCTCCAGCCAGCCCTTGCAATCAGCTGCATTCCTCAGTGCCTTTCAACGTTGGGGGTCGGAACGACTGAAACCGCTTCAACAACGTCTCCATTGGTGTAGCGGTTACGTCCATCTGAGTACCTCACGTACTCCCTTGTTCTGGCACTTGTCCTGCAGCCGGTTGCGGTATTCTTCTAGGCGGTATATCTGAATATCAAACAGATTAGTATACAGTCTATACCAGTTGTCTCAGGCCCTCCTCTGATCATGTACCTCTGATCGAGAATCGGTTCTGATTCAGGCTTGACAATTATATGCTGTAAATCAAATCAGATAATACAACAACACATAATATGGAAAGCAATAAATCATGCTATCACATCAAAAGCAAGGAAGATGACTCGATCTAACCCGCTCATTCTATTCTATCTCAGTCTATAGAACCTACTGCTCTGATACCCACCTGTTGTGGGGACCCGGGCTCTACTCAATTCTATCTGGGATTAAATGGATCTGTGAGAAAATGTGGGTCAAATTTTCGCTTTTGAACATTAAATCAAATGTCATTATTAAGCATAATCTTTCTTTATTAAATTACAACACACATAATGTACCAACATAATAAACGTGTCTCGTCCTAATACATCAATCCAACTAGTGTATAGTTTAATACAAACCATAAATGCAAATATATAATACTAGTCTAGTAAAGAGCCACTAGTCATCTTCTGCGCCCGTAGTCACCACGCTATCTCGTACTCATCTCTGTCGTGACCCAGATCCTGCCCCACCTATTGTTATGCACACATACAGACATAACAACAGCCGGAAACTCCGGTGAGAACACATCCCAGTATAAAACATGTATACATGCATATGCATAATAAAATCATAAAACACAATATCATGCATGTGATCTAAATCATAGGTTCCATAATCTATGAAACCAACATATATAAGCATGCAATGCCAATCAACTCATGTCTTGACTCTACTCTAGGGATCCCGGGGTGAATAAGACGTCACTGTCTGTTACCTACCCTTCCAATCGGGGTAACTGTACGTCTTACTCCTAGACTTCGGTCGTGTCTGTATCGAATGTCTACAATAGGAGGAAGTCTGCTCCTATGCGTCGATACCCCGAACGTCTAGTTTTGAACAACTCTGTCAATGACTCTCCTATCTCAATGCTTGAATATAAATCTATAAACACAGCATTATCATATCATGAGATTTCAATATAATCTATAAACAATTCAAAACATAAACAATAAATCTAGTATGTGATTTGGTTAGGAAACTCTAAATCAAATCTGATTCGAGTCGTATCTTCCCTACAATCACATGAATTATACCTTTTTTGTCGTAGGAATTGATCGAGATCTTGAAGTCGAAGATTAAATCTGTCAATCAATATATATAACTCACATCAAGTCTTGAACAAGTCAATATTTATTCTCGGTATAATTCGACAGCGTTACTGCGTAGGTCTCAATACCGATAACTCAAACCTCAACATATGTCAATAATTCATCAATCTCAACTCATAATCATCATCATAGTATATTCCAAGTTCTAAAATCTGAACATGCTCAATCAAGAATATGCTGAAAATCATAACAATTAAGTTCGATATCAATTCTTCGTCCCGGTTTCGAATATACACTCATAATCATCATAAGAACACATATTTACAAGCATATCAGAATTTCCCCAACATGTAATCTTCTAAACATGTTGAAATGAATCATACTTACATCCTTTCGAAGCCGG